>NC_073732.1:27441566-27770316 GCF_023634155.1 Falco peregrinus | reverse complement strand
TGTAACTAGGCACAATTTTTGATAGGGCGTTAGATTACTTTCTGACCAAGTGCTAGTGCAGGGATAACTAGATGTTTGTGATAACTGAAACGCTTTCCATTTTTTGAAAAGATTTTTCTTCTATTTTTCAATTACTGCTTTTAAATCCAAAGATTCCAAAGGGAATGTGATTCCCTTTTTCTGCGAGGTATTTTTTTCAAAAATTTATTTAGAGAAGACTGATCTCTTTGTGGGAGAAAATAAAGCAGGAGTTCAAGTATAAACTCCTACTGCTTTTAATTAATCCGTGCTCTGTGTTGTGTGCTCTTTTATTTCTAGCCAGTCCAACTTCAGTGTAGCTGTCTTAAGAGCAGTTTATAATGTGTTAATTCAAAAATTTGTTTTCAGAACCTGGATTTATCTGATACTATTTTTAGATACATACATGCTACTTTTTTGTAATGTAGTGTATCAGAAATACAAAACAGTGACAAAAGATAAATGGAAATCCATATTTAGAAGCTAAATGTTAAAAACCTTATAATTTTTTAAAGCAGTGGATATTTAGCCATTGCTACCTTTCAATTTGGATGAGCACTGTACCCTACGATGCTCGAAAGGGTTCTCTTTCTCAGTTCAAATTCAGCTCAAAGATTTGTAATCCAAATAATTTTCAAAGGGTACGTTATGAAATACATGAATTTGTAGAATTAATGGCCAGATGAAGATAATGATGCACAAGCCTCTATTCTGTCAACTATCAGCATGTTGAATTTTATTGTGATTGTTACTGTATTTCCATGAAAATGTGAATATAACAGATGATATTCTGGGCTGCTAGTAAATAACTGGGTGGATGGTGATGTTTTAGCCTGTAGTATGTACCTGGATATAGTATTATCTATACTTTCCCTCTTGTTAAAGAAGTCATGTAGAGTTTACAGCTGTGTCAGTTTAACATTTTCAGTAATTTTCCTTTTTTAAAAGACCGGGATTTGCCAATTTATTTTTTTTTTTAAATCTTATTTACTACTCCATACGTTTCAGTGGCTAGTTGATCCATTTTATTTATCCACTTTTAGGATGAAGGCCATTTTCCATGCTTTTTTCTCAGTACTTTTCACTGAAATTAATACATTATGTTTTGCAGCCCTTACAAGGGAGCACTTGCTACAGCGATATGCAAAATGATTTGAGTGCCGCATGAAAATCACTGACATCTGTTTGAGCTCTGTGTGGCTATTTGCCACAGACATCACCTTCTGCCTTCGCCTCTTGGGAAGCAAGTAAGGCATTGTTACTTGCTTCCCAGGTTTGGATCTGGCAATAGTCTAAAGCAAGGTGCGGTTTTCCCTGACCGCCTGGGGTATAACAGCTCTCTGAAGGTGCTGGGGAAACCTGTGCCTCTCTCGGAAGAGAAGCCTGGTGAAGTGGAGTGGATGTAAGAATCTGTGATTAAAGTTAACAAATCCAAATGCTTTAATGGCCGTTTATGTCCTGGATGACAGAAGGAAAAGGATTTTCTGAATCCTATGCTTCTGAGATACGGCACATGTCAAAGTGTCTGTTATGTTTAGGGACAATATAGTATGTTTTCCCCTTTGATCTCAATTTTCTATGAAAATTCAGTTGGACAAAAAGCATGTAGTCAAAATACTCTTTTGTATTTTAACAGAAAATTCTAACATTCCATTAAGTTGTTTAGCAGCTTTAGAGCTGTGACTTTATAGTTATGCCAACAGTTTTGTCTTTCCTCTCTGGGCTCTGAATTTTAATGATTCGCTTTTGTTATCTTTCCTCCCCAATTTTGATAAATCGGTAGTCTTGGAGGAATAGGACTGAACAGGGCTGTCTGTACAGCTTGGAAAAGTTTTCCAGACCTTTCTGTCAAGGTACAGAGATATTATTTTTTTTTTCCTGGCTACGGCTGGGAGAGCCTTCTTCCATCAACAAGATACTGCTTGATTATCTCTTTAGTGTGGTGTGTGTGTGTTGCTAGTTAAGCTGTACTTTTCACTTCATCATTAGTCATATTTTTTCTGTGGCCTCTACATACATTAAAGGGAAAAACAGCTTTTCTGGCTCCTCTTCTATTTTTTTTTTGGATAATGATTGTCCTTTCCTAGTTAGCATGTTGCTGGTGCTGCCGCCTTTTTTGTGTGGGAGTACCAAAAGCATCTGTATGTTTGATGAACAGATATCGCTATTATTCCATGCTTTACATGATCCTTCTCCACTTATAATTCATATTTATCATGCTTTGATAATTGTATAGGTCTGACAAATTTAAGATCAAAATTTTTGTTCCATTCTGTTTCAATGCTGTAATGGAACATTGTAGTAATTTGGATTAAACCATAGCTACCGCTAAACTGAGGTCCACAGACAGTATAAAATTCTTAGGAAATGGAGTATGAGCTCTTTCTTGAGCTTAAAATCTTTTCTGCACCTGTGCAGGCTATTTATCTAATCTAAGAAAATACCAGGGACTTTGCAATTTAAAAAATATTTCTGCTGCTTAGTATCTATAGTTGTCTACTGTGCTGCTTGGAGATTGTAAACAGCCTGACAATTCCTCAAATTACTTTTTCTTAATTCTTATTTCCCCCCCAATTTCATCCTCATCCTTCTCTGTAGTAGTAGTGTAAAACGTCAGTAAATATAATTTTTTGTGTGTTTCATTTCTAGCTGCTGAAAACTTTCATACAGCAAGTGTGTCAGCTGTGTAGTAATCAAACCAAATTCTCATGTCTCTATTGTATAGAATAGAAAGATAGTTCTGGGCAGGAAGCGAACTGGCAGATATCGTACTCATTCTGTTCACTTTACAAACAAGTAACATCTCTTACTGGGTACATTTTCCCAACTTATACATTTCCACAGTTTCTCAAAGGTTCAGTTTTTTTGTTAGGTCAGGACACTAGTCCTACCACAGCCTGTGTCTGGGTGTGTTACTGATCGATCGGATCAGAGCAGAAACACTGACTTAGACATTAATATCATTTTAATGTTCAATCATTTAAGCTGATTTATGTCTGAAAATGTGGAGGTTTAATTCAAGTAGTGCCAGATATGCTTATTATGTTTCATTAATTCATATTATGAAGTCTGGGATTTTTTCTTTAACGTGAAGAAATGTTGCTTTGTCAATTTTGAATTTGCACACTCAAATTCATTCTATTTGCTTTGGCTCATGTAAGAAAATAAGAACTTATAATCTTATAATCGTGGTCTATCTGCTTTGGGGTTTCTTTTTATTTTGGTTTGGTTTTGGTGGTGGTTTTTTGTTTGGTTGGTTTTTGTGGTGTTTTTTTAATACAAATAAGTTCTTTACTTTCAGTTTCTTTGATAAGTTTGGTTGTTTTTCTTTTAATCACCTATGAAGGAATAAATGACTGAAAAGGAATCCAGCCATTCCCCTGATAAACAAACATGTCACATAATCTTTTCCCTAATTTGATCAAGCGTCATTTCAAAGACAGCCGTGGTTAGGGTTCTTTGTTGCTCTTGTTCTGTTGAGATAGATTTACTAGAATTGGGATGTACAATATTTCAGGTGAAGGCGGGCCACTGACAGAATATATTAAGATGAAATTGATAATGGATAGATAATATCTATCCCCTTTGTTTAATTTTTGACAGTTTTTCCTTGTCTTTTCTCACTGCTGGCATACATTGAGGTCTCCTTTTAGCAGCCCACAGAGATGCTAAACTGTTGTTTTCCCAAATGGGTGCTGTTCCGTGAGAATGCAGGACGGTGGGTGAGCAGTGGGGCGGCGGGCATGGCTCTGTATGGAGCAGCATTGCATTTCACCCCATCCTGTGCTGCTCTTATCACTTGATCTGGTTAAGCCTGTCAGTCCCCTGTGCCCTTCAATACTGTATTTACCTGTACATTTGATGGAATGCCATCGCTGAATGTCTTTCCCAGATCCCTACTGCAGCTGTAAAGCCAGTCTCCACTTTATTATGGAACAGGCAGCAACTGCCAATACCTGTGAGAAGCGGCCTTTGGTTATTTTGTGCCTTGATTACTACTTTTCCTTTCTTACGCAGGGCTTTTTAATTAAAAGCTTTTGGCGCATCAGCTTGTCTTTCCAAGGTACTGCATCAGTGCATTTGAGGAGCTTGAATCGACTGATGAGGCGTGGGGCTGTTTTTTCAGTGCAGACACCATTTAGCCAGCACGTGACCGTGGTGACTTTTGCTCTGAGCAGAGCCTCTCCTTCCCCTCGTGCTCTCCGCCGGGGCCGCTGCCTTACCCCTGCAGAGCGGTTCCCCTCTCGTGCCCACCGCAGCACAGCCTCAGCTTAGGCTTTGTTCTACCGCACTCCGCGCTCCTGCGACTGTTCTTTCTTTTTCTTGTTAGGCTTTGTTAACCTTTCTTGGAGCTCATCAGGCACAGGGAAAGGTTGGGTAGGCGTCCCCGGGAAAATGATGATAGGCTGGAGTTAATGGGAGGATGGGTTTGTGCTCAGCTTTCAAAATCATATATAGGCTTTCTTAATTAGTGTTGATTTCCCAAGTGTTTTGGGTATTGTTTTATTTTGTTTTGTTTTGTTTTTTTTTTAACCTGGAGTTTTACTGTATACATTTGCATCAAGATAAATTTGAGCCTGGGGGAATGACATCTTGCTGAGGAGATCGGTTGGACTTGATGATCTTAAAGGTCTTTTCCAACCTGAATGAATCCATGATCTACATTAGGCACAACTATGACTCATTTTCTGTTTTCAATTGCTGTATGTGGGTGTGCTCATACCATGCCCAGACTATGAGCAGGAACACCCCATATTGCCGCCGTTACAGTGGCATTTGGCCACGAGGCTGTGAGTCATCTTCAGGAAGAAATGTGGACACAAACCGTTTCTTTGGGGGCAGAGGGAGAAGTAACATTAAGATGTTTCAGCTGGTATAAACAAAAGCTTGTCAAGTTAGGAGATCTATAGCTTCAGGGTTTTTTTAATGTAATATAACATCTGCAGGAAATTCTGGTTTTATCAGTAAGTAGAAAATCTTTTTAAATTACGAACTTGACTATTTTTGTTAAACAAATGTAGTAGCCTACATCCTCGTTGCAAGTAGAATATTAAACTGTAATGTCAGGCAGCACGTGTGTCTGCCAGTTAAGGAACACTGAGCCTGTTTGCTGCGGGAAGATGGGACTTCGGGGGTGTCACCCACCTCTGTGGTGGAGCTGCAGAGGGTTTAAGGACTACTATTTTTGTCTTTATCAAATGCAAAGGTAAAAAATCTGTGTAACAAAACAAAACCAAAGAGCAAATAAACAGGCAAACAAACAAAAAAACTCCCAAAAAACCGCCAAACCCGCAAAAATCGATCAGTATCACACAGAGGTTTGTTAGGCTTTTCTGGAGATGTTATAAGAGAGAAAAGTCGTGTAGTTAAATTATACCCACCCGATGTCGTTAGACAGAGATGAACAGGAGGAACTGAACATATCCCGTTTTAGCACAGATAATAAACACCAGGGACACGTTCTGTATGAAAATTCCATATTCATCAAGATGAGGTAAGAGAGCATAGCATCTCAAAATACTGCGCAGGTGAGCTGCTTGAGTCCTGTGGTAACGTGATGTTTTCTGGCACCGACAAGAGCCACGTGTGCTGCTCCAGTCACAGTCGTAGCCAAAACAGAAGCTCGGACTCTCTGTTTAAACTTAACGTTTCTCAAATTGTTTCTTCAATGTTCTCAAGCATATTTTTACTTTAGTATTTTTTTCTCAGTAAAAAATGTTTATCATGCATCACAAGTAGCGGAAAGGTTTTTAAAATAAAATCTAGTCGCTGTATCTAAGTATTTGTTTCAAACCTATTAGTTAGTTTGCTAAAATTTAAAAGCTGAATCCCTCTTGCAGTTGAATATTTTGAAAGCAAAACTTGACACTGGTGGCATGTCTGAAGCTGCCCATCAAGCACATCACTTGCTCCCTGTAGCTAGTAGTGGCAAGCAACTTGTGTGTGTTTTATTACGCGATAAGCACCAAATTTAAAGTTATTTACTTAAATAACTTTATTTAAGTAAATAACTTTATGTACTTAAATAAAACTGTTTTTACGGCAGTTTAATTAAAAAATATACTGTTTATGAAAGCAGTAGCAGTGTGATGCAGTAGATATACTGCAGAGGAATACAAGTTAAGAAGGATGTGCTACATCTTCCTAAAAAAGTTTGCATTCAAAACTGAATATAAATGATCAACTTTTTGCTTTAAATGTTAATAACAATTAATCCCCTGATATTTCTGTTTTATGGTATCCTAATCTAAAGCATAATTCCAGTGTGTTGCCAGACAGTCTTTGACATACATAAAATTTATTGTTGGGGATGCTTGACATGCCTCATGTCATTTTACAGTGTGCCTGTCCGGGAATTCCTTTCCTCCTTTTACCGCTTGTGGTCACCTACATCAGCTGCTACTAGAAACACTTGGTACTATTTTTTTAAACACAATTTTGAATTCTTTTCTGTCTGTGTTATGCTCAAGACCGTAAGGGAAATATAAAGGTTTATTTTAATGTTTCCTACACCGATCATTTCACCATTTTTAAGTTTCCTGAGGGTCTTTCTGAATTTTGTCACTTAATGGTCTTCTAAATCAATACTGACCTCCGGTAGCTGGCCTTTCTTACACATCGCTAACGGCTTGTTTGGGGATCTACTTGTGATTTTCAGAGGCATCTGTCTAATTTCTCAGAGCACTGGCCTCATCCACCAGTTGGATAAAAGCTTTCTGGAGGCAAGCTAGTCACCTTTTCTTTAAGAACCCTTCTTCCATTCATTGTTTCGGGCATATTGATTGGTAACAGAAAGACATCTGTACCAAGTTCTCATGTGGCACAGACATGCCAGTGTCCCTGGCAGGATTATCAGTTAGTGCTGGGGTTGCCTTCAGGGCAAAGGGGAAGGCGCCTGCAAAGCAACTGTGTGTGCGGTTTCCGATGGGATATTGGAGAGTAAAGGAAGAATTTTAGCCTGGTCTACCTTGTAGTGACAAGACCTATTCATACCTACGTGAGAGGAGTGGGAAAAGACATTTTGAGTTGTGTGGAGTGTTTCAAAGCTGGGGGATGAGTTGTGTCATTACTGCTGGAGCTTCATGTTTAGTGCTGAGAGGCATCCCTTGTGCTGTTGCTCATTGTTCTCCCTTCTCTTCCCTCTGGAGCCTGCTTTAGTATTTGCTCTTTCAGGGAATTATTGTTGGTGTGGCAGTGCTAGATGTTGCCACAGTGGGCTTTGAATATGCTAAAAATTGTCAATGGACCTTTCTTCCTCTAGTCGGTACTGCTAAACAGGCTGTTCCATGGCCAAAAAGAAGAAAACCTTTTATTTGAGAGATCCAGGGATTTCTGTTAAATATCTAGCTGAATAACTGCTCTATAAGAATAGAAAATTGTATGTCTTAACACAACCGGTCCCATAGCATTTGAGACACTCGCCCAGACGGTGCTAGGCCCTTTGTGCTGGGGGTGGTGGATCAGTTAATTTAATCAAACACTTAATTACAGAATGGACAAAATTAATGTAGGAAACTGATTCAATGCACTGTAAGCATTAGTGGATGCCAGAACCCACCTGATGCCAGAGGGACTGCGCAGAGACTTGGACTCTTCACATGAAGATGTGAGCGTGGGCAGTATTTTACACCAAACACTTTTCCTTCTCTGCTAAATTGTACTTCAGTATGGCAAAATATTGCAGTAATCCTCATGATTATTTTTTTTTAATCTAAAGTTGTCACAGGAATGGAAAAACCACAAATCCAAGTACCGTTTTTCTGAAACTCAGTAGGTTGGCCAGGTTTGTTCTGGATGGAAAGCAGATCTTTTTCTTCCTCTCCTTTTTTTTTCCTCTAGTGAAATATTTAATATGCCAAAACATATTGTAGTTATTAGTTCATTGCAAGAGGAAGAAATTTGAAGATATTATTACAATAACTTTCAGGATTTTTCTTGCTGTCATCAAGAGTAGTAGTCAACTTTTAATGGTAGCTTTGGTATAGAAGTTATAAGAATAAATTTTGCCCAGTAAGTTTGGGTTTTTGCAAACAGGTAACAGAATTCTAAACTAAAAGTACTAGACCTCTGTACAACTAAAATCTGGATCTTCATTTAAATTTCCTTTTTCAGTCTGCAGATTAATGTAACATCTTGTGTATTGCATGCTAATGGAAGGAGCAGTCTGTAAATTCTTGCAGTAGAGACTGAATTGTTCTTCATCATCAGTTAGCCTCTCTTAATAAGTGTAGCCGTGATGTAAGACAAAGGATTAATAAGCAAATAAAATAAGCCCCTAAAAAGCAGATAGTGTTTATTTATGAATTAGCAGAAGGTGGCCATTTTATACAGCTTATATTTTATAGTAATATGACATCAATCCTGCTTTAAAAATGTGTGGTCGAGCACAATGCCATCTGAGATGTCTCTGGTTGAAAGCGATTTTGAGAAAAGCTATAGAGCATCGCCAGTTGGGACATTCATAGCAGAGAGCTTTGCCTGATTACCTTGATTAATATTTGTATGGCTAATGGGGTGAAACTGGAAGGGGGCAAACTTAGACTGGTTATCAGAAAAAATGTTCTATGAGCAATATCTGTGTAGAAGAGTTTTCAAAGCAGAACAATGACACTAAAAATTTCCATCACATTTTGTTTTTAGTGCAGAGCAGAAACCTCCCAAACTTTTCAGATGCTTACAGAAATAATCAACTTCTGAACTCCGTGACAAATGTGGTTTGTGTATAAATTTGACTGTGAAAACGTTTGAGTGGCTTCGAAATTAGAGGGATGGCAAGCACATTGGACACAGTAAAACATCACTTGGAATAATTAGCATAGTGGGTACACAGCCAACAATGTGTTCCTCAACCTAACAGATGTGAAGAAATACCTTAAGGAGAGGAAAAAAAATCAAAACAGATAACAGAAGAAGTGTGAAAAACTCGCCATATTAATCATATTAAACCCACGTTTTGAGGATGCTTATGTAGCCATGTGTTTTTGTGTAACGGGGTCACCAGAGCTGGGGAGGATTTGCTGCTGGGAGCTGGGGAAGGAGCTGGAGGTAGGCTTCAGCCTGGCCACAGCTGCGGGTTCTCTGGTTGCTCGGGGTGCCACCGTGCTGCCTAATGGGGATGGTATTTTTTGCCAATTCTGTCAATTCACCTGATGGTGAATTTCGAAGTCAAATATGATCCTACTCATTTCGGTCTGCAAGTTGCTTTGGGTGGCAAGTGGCGCCAAGCCGCTCACGGCTCCCCGCTGGTGACAGCAGTGCCGTGGCTGGTGACCTGTGGCCTTGCGTGTTGAATGTGCAAACAGTTATGAAGATTTGTAAATCTTGTCTTTTCAGACTCCTGCTGAACAGGCCAAAGCTAGATTACAGCTGGTTCTTGAGGCAGCTGGTAAGTGTTGCTATTATAAGTAAAATTATATTCTTCAAAAATGTATTAAAGTTTTGTAATATCAGATAATAATTTTATCCTTTCCTATCTGGCAAAGGCTAAGTCCTTTTCTCTGTAGCTCACTTAAGTTTCTGGGTAAGATGAAGCTGGCGTGCATCATCACTGGTACTTAGTAAATCCCTTTAAGGAGATAAAAATAAGTAATTTTTGTTTGCTGTTGAGAACCAGCAATCAGACTTCGCCTGTTTGTCCTCTGGCTGCTGCTGCTACTGAGACTTTATTCTGTGCTCTCAAAAATTTGGGTTTTTTTCTTTATTTTTTAGCACTGAATTGAACTAGTGCACATATGTATTTATTTGAAGTGGTAGCTGACGTGTGTAGCAAGCTTTCCGAAAGGCTCCGATCAAGAGACTGGTCTACATCTTAGTCCTCTACAGAGAGAAGGATTCCTATTTAGATGAGCACTAGTAAGAAGGAAGGTGAGATACGTATCTTTGTAACTATTTAAAATTTTGGATTAAATAAGTATATTTATTTTAAATAAAAAATGGAGGAATCCTGTAGTAGTTTGATGGAAGGCCTAAAACTTTAAAGAAAGTGTCCTATTGTAGTGATAGAAGACCCCTTTTAAGCATTAGGCTTGCAGCTGGAGGAGGGGACAGTCAGGTTAAAGGAAGAAATTCTGTGCTGTGGGGGTGGGAGGCGCTGGCCCAGGCCGCCCAGAGCAGCTGTGGGTGCCCCGTCCCTGGCAGGGCTCAAGGCCAGGCTGGACGGGGCTCTGGGCAACCTGGGCTGGGGGGAGGTGGCCCTGCCCGGGGCAGGGGGCTGGAGCTAGGTGGGCTTTAAGGGCCCTGCTGACACAAACTGTTCTGTGACTCTGTTGTACCAAAGATGAGAAGATAATTCCTTTTATCCTGCCCTTTTTGCAAGTACTGTATTAAGCCCACATCAAAGCTCCGAGACATGGTTGTTCCCAAATGGATGAGAGTTCCAGTCATTTGGTTTATTTTGACTGATCTAACAGTGTTCAGCACGCAGCTTTGGCGGGCGCTGCTCGGGCTTTCCCCTCTGGATGTTGCTGCGGAGCTGCCCGGTGGTGTAACTTGGCCAGGGGTCCGCTTCGCTCCTTGCCGCCGGGGGGTGACGTGCCCTGTGGTAGCACGGCGTGGGGTGCGGGGTGAGGGTTGTACTCCCTCGGCCAGCCTCCACGGGGTTATTTACAAGAGCTGCACGTGTTGTGACGCCCTTGCCCTATGGCTGTGAAAACATTACTCGAGAACCTTATGCTGTATTAGGATTATGGTAATTATAATAAATGTGTAAATTAATACTGATCCTTTTATATAACATTTACTGGGGGTTCTTTAGGTACTTGTATTTGTCTGCAGATCATTAAAATAACGATTTAATGCTCTAAAGTGCTAGTCTGTGTTGAGGTTTGGAACCCTAATTAACTTCTATATTTTAGTTTTATTTTCCCATTAAAACTTTGTCAGTTTGTCACACAAAAAGGAAAGCTTTAAGCATTTCACATGCATTATAATAAATACATATTTGTCTTTAGTTCAGCTTTCATCTTTCATGTATCAATTTTTAACTTATAAAAAGCAATTTCCAAGAAGTACCATTTTTTATTTTTTTCCCCTTATGGAAGCCTTCTGTTTTAAGGAATATGCATCTTCTCATATCACTGATATTTTTTTCAAAAATGCATCAAGCCTTTTGTATTGTATTCAAATGCATTCATTGTTCTCCATAACTTTTGATAAATCTTTGAAGCATATAATTATAAAATAGATGTGACAGCACTGACCTAAAAAAGCACAATTTCTGTATACTGTTCACATCTATCACACCATATTTTTTAAATTTAACACCTGGGAAATGTACAAAAGGTATCTATGGGTTGTATATCATCATGACCTGGGTCCCCAAAATTTCCAAAAACATATAAAAGGTCTATGACATTGTTAAATTTAAATATTCACAATTGAAGTCTGAAACTTAGACTGAAGGTAGCTGCAAGCTGTTAATAAATAACTGAAGACAGTTAATCTGTTTGTTTCTCTTACCATGCAAAATAAAGAAAGAACTTCCTTCCTGGCTTTATTTAAGTCTTGGTAATCTCATGCATTTATGAGATAATTCCCCCAGTCCTGTATTCAGTTAATTAAATTGAATTTTTAGTAAACTGGTGTGAGAGGAGCATTGGAAATGTTAATAACTTTTCAATATCTTTTAGTGTGTTTACTTATTGCAAAATAATCACTTTTTTCACCTTTAGTTTGCAAAAAAAGGAGAAATCTGTGTTGGAGAATTACTGAACAGCTTTTCAAGGAGTTCACAATCAGTGGGTCAATTGTTATTGCTGTTGTAGCACGATGCTGTGTGATTTAATTGAATATAATGTAAATTTAAGTCTGTGATTTAGTAATGGTGAACAAAGCTGTTGTTTGCGTATGCAACACTCGATACAGGATCCATCCCAAACTTGGGAGTTAACTTGAAGAACACCTGGCTCTGTGCGTTGTAGGAGTTGTTCCAGTCCCACTAAGCGAGGAAAAAAAGCCATGCTGCATTCAGAATGTGTTACCTACGTGTTACTGGTACTGCGCTCCTCTGTGGTTTGGACAAACAGACCAGCTTTACCTTCCGCAGTGGCTTAGGATCACCAGCAAGTGCTGGAGAGGCCTTTGGGCAGGTCCCTTGTTCATCTCTCTTGGCATCTCCCACTCCGCTTGCCCTGCCCTTGCCGTGCCGTTAATAGCCCCTCTCCCGTGATAATCAAACACCTTGCTATGTTCTTTGTATTCAGATTTATTTGCTCATTTCATTCTGAAGGTTTCCATGTCTTACTATACTTTGAAGGGATTAATCTATAGAAAATTCACTTTTCTTACTAAGTAATTTTTTTTTGTATATATATATATACTGAAAATGCTTTTGGATAAGCGTAACACAAATATAGCGAATGGTACCTAATGGTGTAAGGGGACAAATGGTAATGTGCAGAAACTGAAGCAAATTTGTCTATAAAATACTAGTGCTTTTTGTAAGAGCAGCCGAACTTTAAATTCAAGCTGATGGTGGGTTTTGCCATTTGCTCACGGCCTTCCAGCGGTACCTTTACTTACTGCTTGAATTTATAATCTGCTGTTCACCATAGCCTCATGATATTTTAAATTTAATTTCTCTATTTTGCTACTTAAATTTCCCTTCTGTTTAGCCTCGTCGCATATCTACATTCCGCTGTACCCTTTGTCGGTGCTGCTACCATAGGTTCAGGGGTTGTGTGGACGAAGGGAGGAGAGGCTGGGACGCAGGTTTGCTGGGGAGCGCTGGGGCGCGGGTGCTATCGGGCATTCGTTTGGGGAAAAGAAATCGCCTGAAAGTAACGATACAACTTTGCAAATTGATTGGAGAAGTTATTTTTTATCGTATTTGTCTGTGCTGGAAATGGTATTAGAATGGAGCTTTAATGAATTATACTGACTAATTAAACGTAGCTAAGGAGTGGTGGCAGGCTGGCTGGCAGGCTGCTGGGGAGCCTGGGTGGGAAGGGTCACACCACCTGAGCTTGCTCACGAGCAGTTCTTTACTGTTGATGACTGCTTCAATAGAAACTTCTCTCAGTACCTTGGACATACATAGAATTCAGGGACAACTGTTTGATGTTGGGGCTTAAGTTCAGGTGCTTCCTTCAAACGGGGCACAGGAGCAAACACGCATTCGTATGCAATACCCGTGCACATTTTTTAAGAGAAGGCATTTGGGCTGTTGCTTTATCAGAGAGTGGAATGCCTGAGGATGTTTTGTTCAAATTTGATAGCAGGAATTCCCAACACTTCCTCCAAGCATAGGAAGTGTCAGCCCAAAAGCTAGTTGCACTCTGTTGACGTGCGTTGGGCTAGCCCAGCTTGCATTCCAGGTACTGCAGGCAGCGGCAGTAGCTACGGAGAAGAGGCACTTCCTAAGGGGTGTGATTTCCAAAAGAATTTAGGTACAAAAAGGTTTAGATAGTCCTTGTTTTGCTGTATTCTTCTTCTGGTGTTTCAGTAAAATATTTACATGTTAGAGTTGCATTCTTAGTCTGAAAATGACCAAATCATAGAAATGTTCAGGTTGGAAAAGACCTTTAAGGTCATCGAGTCCCACCGTTAGCCCAGCACTGCCAAGGACACCACTGAACCACCTCCCTAAGTGCCACATCTACGTGTGTTTTAAATATCTCCAAGGATGGTGACTCTACCACTTCCCCAGGCAGCCTGTTCCAGTGCTTGAAAAGCCTTTTTGTGAAGAAATTTTTCCTAATATCCAGTCTAAAGGTGTTTGTATATACCTCTTTTTTTCTTTTTTTTTTTCTCCCCCCCCCCCCCCCCCCCCCCCTTCACATCAACCTATTGACATGGAAATTACATGGCTTTGTCCCTGTGGCTTTTTAAGCAATGAAAGGTGGTATATTGAAATACTCTACTAACGTTATGGATTTACAGAATATGTATTTTTGAAAGTGCTTTCAGTGTGTCAACCTTCCTGAGTCCTGTTCTAATACAATGGCCGTAGTTTAAGAAAGTTAACGGTACGTTATTGTGGTCCCTTTGCTCTTCGTTGCTTTCTTCACCACCGGCGATGCTTGATTTTAGGGAAGGTAGGTCCGGTGGCCGACTGATCCACCTCAGCAGGAGCAGGGGATGTTTAGTATCTGGAGAAAATCTGCTTCTAGAATCTAACTTAGGTATTAATTTAGGAAATAACAACTGATATCTCTGAAAACCAAAAGACAGCAAATAGTAAACCAGACTCTTTTAAATTGGAGTCGTATTTTTGTTCACTTGTGCTTTTGGGGGATGGGAATTGTGACTTCTGGTCTCTCCTTGTGGGAGAGCTGGCAAAATAAAAAATATGTACCTGTATTTCTGAGGGGGGGAGGAGGGGAAGATTGCCATTTTTATATTCAGGTAATCTAGCACTGTCATGAAGTTTTGTCTCCAAGTCCTTCGTTCACACTGAATTCACAATGCGCTTTGTTAAATGATTTTTTTCTTTGTTGGTGTAGATTAGTGCCAGGATCTTTGTTCTCATTAAGCAGTGCAATACTTGAAAATACCAAAGCAGTCCACTTCAATTTTTAAAGGCAACCGATTTTTTGTTTGTAAAAACTCATTCAGTGGAAGTTGTTGGTCTCGGCTATAAATCTATATTCGCGTGACCCTCGCTGATATTGCGATGCAAGGAAGCCTTTTAGCATCCTCGAACAATATCACAGCAACGTGCCATGTTTGAGCAGATGTTAAGCAGGCAATAGTTGAATGTTAATTTTGAGAGGGTGGTATGTTTAAGCCTATCTGAAGTATGTTGCATGTGGGCCTTCCAGACTTAGCTACAATGCTTTGTCTCTTGGGAGAATTTTAAAGCTAAACCTCTTTCTTTTTGTCACTCTATATGGACTCTCTCAAGTCAGTATAAAGCAGATCATCCCTAGGCTAAAGCTCTTCAGCTTTTGTTATTGGGCTCTGTAGACCTGTAATTAGGCCTCCTGGCAGGCCTTGCAGGCCAGTTAATGGTCATATGGAGTTTCTATGAGGCAGACTGGCTTTGTATAAATCCTTCGTAGGGATACGTTTATGGGTCACTTCCTACCAGGACCGGGCTTTGTGCCGCTGCCCCACGGGCTGACAGGGAGCAGGTTCCCTTGACCATCGACAGCTCAGTTTGCGGCGCACAATCTACCCGGCTAATCCCCAGTGTAAACAGAGGATTTAGCTCAGCTTCTGTCACTTACAGTTGCCAAACCACTTGGGTGTCTGTGATTTCTTTCCCAGACTTCATTACTGAGGGACGAAGAAGCACGGAAGATTTGAGCTGGGTTTTGTGTTAGGCATTTGCTTGCTCCTCTCGCTAATTTTAAGGGGAAAGTTTGCCTTGCTCCAAACCCTGCCTTGCTGAACCCGTAGGCTGAACAGAAAACCCAAAACTCTAAAGCCGGTTAATTTGTGCTGTAAATTGTTGGATGGCACCCATCTTTTCTCATGAAGATTAAAATAGGGATGAGTGTTCCAAAATGCAAATGTATTGATACGAAATAGCATGTGGGCGCTTCAAACCATCAACATTGCTCCCTTTACCAAAGCAGCCTGAAAGTTTTTCTATGGTGATAAGCAGAAATTTCTTACTCTCCATATAAAGACGATGACAAAAGGCAATTGATCTGGATTTTCAAAGGTCTAGAGTTGAAATAAGCGACTAATCTATTTTTGGCATCTGCATTTCAATCTATTGCTGAAAGAGCATTCAAGAATAGGGCATTTTTGTGCAAAGAACTCTTGACAGAGTTTATTTAAAGGAACCTTCGGAATGGAGACATTAATGTGACATTAGCAATATGCAGTAAAAATTGATGAATACAAATAACAAGCATTTAACGTTTATCAGATCTGTTTGGCAGCAATTCTGGATATTGGATATTTAACTCATTATCTTTGAATTATACTATCAGATTGCTCCCTTTAATTTTGTACCATGCATCGTTATTGCATTTTACATATTCCTTAAAGAGGAAATCATTGAATAGAATAAGTACTTTGGCCTTAGCTGTTGTGAAAATGCAAGTGGTTTATAACACTTACTGCCTTTTTTTAAACCTGCCCATTGTAACGCATGTTACTGGGGAGAAAAATCCTAATTTGCACTCGGTGCCTGATAAATAAATAGGCAAATATTCTCTACTTTCTGGTATCAAAATGCCTCATAACAGATGTGGCTGAAAGGACCACATACGTAGACTGTATGATTTTAGTCTGGTGGAACTAATAGGATCACTTGCTACTTTATAGAATCTTGCTTTTCTTTTACTTTAATAAAAACTGGTTAGTTAAATAGGATGGCCTCTGTTTTGCTCTTTTCTAGCTATGCAAAGTAGTAAGGCAGGCAGGTGGCAACAAGTATGAAAAATTTCCTTTTAATGGTGCTTATTTTTGAATGCCAAATTTATAAAATGTTTATGGATTTCTCATTTTGATTATATTTTTCTTACATTTAGTTTTGCTGTTTCTGTGCTTTCCACTGAAAACTCGATGGCCTTAGTTTGAATTTCTAATTATGCAAACAATTTTAGAAGGATGGATAACGTGTTGGTATATAGGCACAAAGGATGAAATAATACATGAAATATTCTACACGTTTCATGGGGATGTAAAAGTAGCTTTTAAAATAATGCCTTCCCCAGAAATTGTAAAAATTTGAATTTATAACAAGCTTAAGAGTTGCTGAATATTGAAAAAGAGATAGTTACTGTGGGGGTATGCTGAGTTTGATTTGATCTAACATTCTTATTTCTATCAAACAGTTGCTTTGGGTAGTGTCTACCAACACTTTGGATAATTGAATTTTACTTCTATTTATATAAAAATCTCAATTCTGCGAGCACAGATGTCTCATGGAATTGCCTTTTCTCTATGTGACAGGCACAGATGTAGGTGCATAAAATGTTTTTTAAAGGTGTTTTGTGCAGCATTTCTTGAACCCCAAGCTAAGGAGAATTGGAATGGCCAATAATCTGTTCCTGACACAAACACTGCCGAAGCAGCAAGACCTGGGTCCGAGCGTGTGTTCTCTGGGCGCTGCAGCAGCTGAGCACCCCCCGAGGCGGCAGCTCCAGCCCCTCAGGAGCCCAGGCAGCCGGCGCAGGGTGCAGAGCACTGCTGTGGCTGCTCCCCGTCCCACCGTGGGCAACTCGGTCACTTTTGCTGCTTCCAGCAAGCGTTTGTGGTGGTCGCCTCCTGCTGCCTTACTCCGAGGTGGCTTTTGGGCACAGGATCAGGACCCTGGGTTTTGTTCTATTGCGGGCTGCAAAATAGCATGTTGTGGTTATTGAAGATTAAATCTGTATTGTGCTCTCTTAAAGCATTAAAAACGAACACAAAATAAGTGCTTTAAAAGAAGTTTGGGGTTGGACTTCATGAAGCTGGCTTTGCAAGGGTGTCCTGAAGAGGCCAGAACTTTTTTCACGTTTCCCGAAATCTGAGGAGCAGCTGTCATTCCAGTTGCTGCTGTGCCTTCATCAACACGCACTAATTGCTTGTAGCCCCTTGTAGAAATGGCAGTTTATGGTTTTGCTTCTTCAATGCCTTTGTCACTTTGATGCTCTTTCCGTGTTCTCTCCTGGCTTTGTGGCCGAGGTTTGGGCAGGGCTGGAAGGTTTTGTTGTTTTGCTTCTCTGGGTTCCTCACAGGAGCAAGTGGTACGGAAAGCTTGAGGAAGAGACCAGAACTTGGGAGGGAAATAAAGAGGAAGGTGGGTGGAGGAAAGATAAAAATTGTTCTGAAAACATACATGTGAGGCATAACTAACGTGATACACCCTCAATGACAGATTTTTACAAACACTGAGATAATTATTTGCACATGTTGGCATTGACTGGTACAGGGGTGGGGTGGGCAGCCACAGCCACAGTCGTAGCATTTGGCATGGATCAAGATCTGAGCCGGCAGTAGTGACTAACCGGCTAAATGTGGTTTGCGCTAAACAGAGAGGTTATTCAGTATCGGTTAATATAGGAAATAAGTAAATGCGTGGAACTGTACTGTCTTGATTTGTGAATTGCAAAAAACTAATGCAAGATAGATTCCTCCCATCTGCAGCCTTCCTAATTGACATGCAAACATACATGATGATCCTTTCATGCGTGCCAATTAGGATGCAAAGAGATAACGATCAAGTTTCTTGGACTGTTATTTTTATGACTGTTTTTGAATGACTGAGTAACAGCAGAGTATTGCTTTTATCCAGCTGTGTCTGACCTGGGTGATGTTTTTCTCCCACTGCTCTGAAAGAGAGACTGAACATGCTGGTCCTTTGGGTACCAATAAACAAATCTGAATTATGTTCGTCAGCCTAATGTCATATTTTCCCTGTCTTTCTGAACGCTTAGAACTAAACTAGTACAGGCTTTGGTAGGATGCCTGAATATTCCCCCCACTTCTCTGTTCATTATTGGAGATAAACAGAAGAAACCACATCTGTGGATTTCATTACCTGTTTTTCTTCCTCTGTGTCGCTCTGTTAACCCCCAAAGTGAAACTTAGTCCTTCAGAAGTACTTTTCTGCCAGACGATCAAGCAGAAACTTAAGGAAGAACTTAACACAGGAAGTTCATAGGGCATTTTATTCTTCTACAGTGAATATGTGTTTTCAACAATTGGATCTACAGTGATTTTTTTTTTTTTCCTGGAGTTTCTAAAATAGCTGATACCATGGAATTCCTTTGGACATTGTTCAACACAAAAAAAAAGTTGTTATAGGCACAAATTACTGCTTGGAAGTGTTTGCTAACACCATTTTAAATCTGACCTGTTGTAGGCAGACAAGAACCTTGATTTCTGTTGCGTCCCGATTTTGAAGAGGGGTCACCCAGTGCTTAAGGCAATGCAAAAGCCTTCTGACGATCTTTTTAATCTCTTCCTTCCACAGGATCACTATAAATAAAACTGCAGTTTCATCCAAAAATTTTGCACCTTTTTCTCAATAATTTTGTATGCTCCTTAGTATGTTTACATACCTGTATTTCCCATCCACAGACTTGTCTACCCAGCCTCATCCTAGGTTTTTTAAGCTTTGTACTAGCAAGATCACAGTAGAGATAGGTGTTCTTTAGTAGAGAAAATCTTCTTGATTTTTTTTCCCTTATATTCCAGGAGCCTAGACACGAGTAGAAGAATTAATTTTCAAGAATATGGTTTGCTTAATATATAGACTAATGAAAGACTACAGTTTGAAAAAAAACGATGAATGTTCCCGGTCTGTATTTTAATAAGTAAGCTCTATGTTTATTTCTTAACAAAACTTGTGATGTCTGAAGAATTCGGCGAAGACCTCTTGCTGTAAGTAGAGGAAGGGTGGTGGTTCTTTCAGTGCCTACAAACCTCTGGACACTGGTGGGAATTTTGATCTGTAGTGGATCTGCACCAGTCTGTGAAGTTTGTTATTGTTCCCTGCCTCAGTTCTTTCAAAGGTAAATATACTGGAATGGCACTTGTGAAATGCCTACGGGATCACCCAGGCAGGCTGCGCAGTCCCATCCCCCTCTGCTGCCATCTGACGTACCGAACGCTCTGTCCGTCTTGAGTTCTAAAAGGTTGTGTCCTTTCTGTGCCTCCAGGAAAGGGTCACCTCTTCTGGGGCTTCAGGGCTCCCAGTGAGCTCATCCTTCCTGTAAGGGTCTGGACATTCATTCTTCCGTCTATAATCCTGTCCCTGTCCTCAACAGATTAGTTCACGACTCTTGGTGAAATGTTTATTTTTTTTGTTTTCATCTGCTCAGTTCTGCTCAGACAGCGTCACCGTGGCCGATGCACATCCTCAGGTTAGAGTGATTTCTCAAAAATTTCATAGTATAACCATCTGCTGTAGGTACGTATTTGAAGATGGAAGATTTTATCCTATTCTTGAAAACTAGCTAATTTAGGAAACTCATCTAATTACAGAGTTAGTGAACCCAGTTTCTAGGTCAACTGCTGATTTCCTACTCAGCAGATTTCTGTGTCAAAAACTATTTAGTTGATGACATTGGCAGAAAGAGCGCTTTCAATCAAACCTGAGTGATACAGGAATGAAATAATTTTTTAAAAATCAAGAAAATATATTGGAATAAATTTATGGTAGCTAATTTCTATACTGTGTGTTTTATGAGAATTGCAGGTATTTAAAAACTGAATTTCCAAAAGATGCAGAAATTTTTTGAACTCACCTGGGCCATCTACACCAGTGAGCTTCATAGCCCTGCACAAGTGCTTATATACAGCTAGGCATTAAATACATTTCTTCATAAATTACTTGCTCCTAATTTGTTGGCAAAACTACATAATCTCATTAGAGTACTAAAAAAAATAAGACTTTCTGCATGCCAAGGACATATATTAAAAAAAAAAAACCAAAAAAGAATCATTATTCCAGGTAATTACTTTTATAACATACCAGTGGTCTTATCCTTACAGAGTATGTGATTTTGAAGTGCAGCTGTTTTGTGTCATTGGTGAGCAAAGTAAACACTTGATTAATCAATAATTACTTCAGTAATTAATTCAACTTCATTTTCATGATTGCTGAAAAAATACAGACTTCTAATTAAACAAATTTGGGTAAAGATCACTTTTGCAATTTATAATACCATTGCTTTGGTGTCTAGAAGCCATTCAGTTCATGAACCTCTTAGGGTCCTACAAGAGATTAAAAAAAAAAAATAATGCTTTGAACCATTTTTGTAGAATGTATATTTTTTTGTAGTTTAAGAAGCCATGAGTATTTTCTAATGTAGGGAAGTCATAATGTAAAACAGAGCCCATAAGTAGACTTTACAGTAACTTTATTAGTTAATGAACATTTATTGCCTTTAGAAGTAATTTTTGTTAGATTTTTATCTGAGAGCTTTTTTTGTGTGTGCTACCAAGAAACAAAAGTTATCTCAGGCTTACATTATAACTAATGGGTTTTCAGTAATATTGTAGCATATGGTATACATGATTTTGATGCAAATATGTGTGCTAATTATGTGCAGATGAATCTTTCAGTCCTCCTATTGATCTGAAGTCAAAGACAATTTTTCAGTTAGCTTAAGTTTTATATCAATTCATATTTAGCAACTTTCCCAGTAATTTAATTATACGCTGTTTTGGCTGCAGAAACCATATGTGGTGGTGCAGCTAGTTTCTGTTGAAGCATGCCTTTTGGGAGACATTATGTCTTAATATTGATAGCAAAATATTTATTTCTCATATTGTATCTGATCTGCTGTGCCATCTTCTCTGTATAGGTGCCCGCTTTGATCTGCGTTTGGTAAATCATTAGCCGCAAGGTGTGTCCCTAAGATAGGTCATGACAGCACGCCCTGGAAATCTTTGCATATTTACCACCATTCGGTTTAGATTTTCTGCAAGTGTTATGTTATGGAGACACTCTGCATCAATAACAATTGGGTTTTATAGCCTGGATTCTATAGTATGAATGCCCACAAAAGGGCCTTCTAGCTGGTGGGCACCAGTTGTGTGTTTAAACGTTGAGGGCCTCTCCATCTATTTCCAGGTGTGCAGTGTGCCAGCGCCGCTCGCCCGGCTTGCTGAAGGGAGGAGTGAAAAGTCCCTGCTCATGCTCCCTCTCCTGACAGTGCACCCCGCAGGTTTTTGAGTGTGGAGGCAGTTGTAGCAGGGCTTGCTCCTGCTCCCGAGGTGCTTGTCCGTGGGTAGGTAGGTGTCCGTGGGTCTGTGCTCGCGCTGCCCTTTGCAGGCGGGCTGGCGGCTTCAGAGGGGGTTCAGTGACTTCCCAACAGCCACAGGAGCCCGTGACGGAGCAGGAATGAAGCCCATGGCCCAGAGCTTGGCCTCACGTCACCCTCATTTCCTCCTCAGCTGCAGACTGAGATCAGCAGCTGTAATTAGCACCCTGTCTGCTGTTATTGGTCCCCTGGGAGGGAGCTTTGAGGCATCCAGAAGCACCTTTGCTTCCCCCGTGGCGATGTGCGCCTGAACTGCAGATCTAGAACGAGCTATTGTTATCGTATTTAGGTCCACACAGAAAAGGGCAGGCTTTTAACAAAAATTAATATTTCTGTTTCTGCCATTGCTACTGCCCCAAATGCCTGAAGTTTGAGAACCAGGTGTTGATGGGGTTAGAGCTGATGCTGTGCACTGCAGCCCGTTCGGTCGTGGAGCAGAGGAACGTGGAGGTATCTCCATCGAGAGATGGGCTTTTGGTTGTTGGAATTTTGGTTGTTGGAATTTGCATCTCACCACACCGGTCATCAAAGGAAATCCTCCCTCTGGCTGGAGGCACAGGCGGGGGTGGCACCAGGAGGCTGGGGTGCCTGCAGGGCTGGCCCCAGTGGCATTCAGCGTGGGACATGGTGGCCTGCGGGGCTGGGGCTGGCGGGCAGGTCACACTGAACGTGGTGCCCTGAACGGTGGCAGTGATGGTTCCTCCTGAATACAGCCCCAGTTCTTGCAAAAAAATGTTGATCAACTTCTTTTGTTCTTCCGCACAGTAACAAAGCGCAGAATTATTCCCGAAGGCTAATGGTGTGCGGAAATACAGGCTGAGTTTAAAAATGTTAAAGCCTCAAAAATACAGCAGGAATTTGTGAATCTTGGTACGGACAGGTCCAGGGGCCTTTTTTCCATCTTAATTCCCCATCAGTTATGCTAAGCTTACTTCCCTACTTGTTGAAGACATTTAATTGCAATTGCAAATTGTGCTTGCAGTATTTCACAGCCAGTGGAAATCCAGACCTGCCATTTTTGTGCGCTTCACGTTCGTCCTTCCAGGAAAACCTGAGCGATGGGCACGTTGCTCGGAATTCACAAGTACGGCTGTCCAGCACCTGAAGATCTTGTTGCACGCCTACATGATCTTGTAAATCTCGTACAGTAATTTTTCCACCTGCAACAAGAATAGTAGTTAATGTGGGCAATACAATTCTTGTTTTACAGTTATCAAAAGAATATTATCACAACTTTGTAAAATATGGAGAGCTAAGTGTGCCATTTTCTCCAAGTGGTTTCGTTTGCTCATGCTTTCTTTGTTGACCCAAATGAATGAAATTAGAACAAACAATCTCAGAGTCATTTGTAATCAAGAGCTGATTAATGGAGTTTGGTTTCATAGCCATTATTCATTCAAGAACACCTGATATCTTTCCCATAAACAAATTGTGTTTGTCCAAATTAAGAAATTAAATGAAGCATTTGATGAGTTTATGATTGACCCTTCTAACTCTGAGCCCATTAGTCAATGTCGTTATCATACAAAACTGTTTGACTAATGTGCTGTCTGAAGAAGCATGCGGATTTATTATGATTTCTGATTAATGCATGCTGCAAGCCAAACTACTAGATGGTAATTTTTTTATTTTCATTTTAGCAGTCGCTGAAGATTGTCATCTGTGATGAAATGCATTCGTGTCCCATTAGATTTAGAGATGATTATGAGGTCTCAAATGAATAAATCTTAAAAAATAGTAGTGGATGTTTTACAAAGACTTCCCCCCCCCCCCCCCCCCCCCCCCAGTGGTGCAGTTGTGTTAGGCTTTTTATAGGGATGACCATCTATCGGTTAATGGGAAGTTTCTGTGACCTAAGAGGAATTCTCATACTTGTGAGACTGCAGTAAGAGTTTCTATTAAAATAGACATTACTGGTTTTCTTCTTATTGTTCATACTTCTTTGTTTTATGAAATGTTAATATATGTATTTTTTTTTAAGAAGTGTACTGGGGGGTGTCTGGTTTCTTCGGTTATTTTGAAAGGTTTTTGTATGACAATATTTTTGACCTGTAATAATGCTACTGAAAAGCAGACTTTAAACTACTGTAATAATAAGATGGCTTTATCTTTTAAAATGCTGTAAGTACTATTATTTTGAGAAGGTGTTTTGTGTTTGGCTATCCAAAAAGGTTTTTTGTTTGTTTTCATTTCCTTTTTAAAATCTGATTAATCATGTGCTCTGTAGAAGAGGTTAGGATGGGTATTCCCTTATTTCTTTGGAAAACTGATAGCTTCAACGATCCATGTTTTCTCAGCATTTTGAGAATATTTTTTTTTTAATATGTTCTGTTGTTCTAGATGTTCTAAAAACTGTTCTATATTGCTTCATTGGGGGGGAGGGGGAAGTCACATGCTGTGATCTTCACAGTTCACAGCTGACTCTGCTGTGATGGATGCTGCTATGGGATCCGTTCATTGGATGCTGCTACCTGTAGATATCAGAACTTATTTATGTTTTTAAATGGAAAAGCATGCAAATGGACTTGGAAAAAAAAATATAAAAGTCAGAGGTGTGAAGAAAAGAAAAAAATGGGCATAAAGATTGTTTTTGCATTAGAAATAATAATGTTTCTTTGGACGAGTTGCTTCCCTACCTGCCAAATCTGCTTAATCGTACCAACTTGATAGCAGGAGTTAGAGCCAGGATAAGCTTACAACAGGGTGGGAAGGTTGCTGTGTTTTGTCTGTGGAAGGATATTGCCCATCCTGGCAGTGAAACACACTTTTTCCCTCTAACAGCACCCTAATTAACTCGTTCAAAAGAATTGTTTCAAAGACTGAATACAGCTCCAGTCTCTCAGCTACTTCAAGTAGTATATTATATGTATTAATAATTCTATCTAAAGACAAATGAGTGTTTTCCCTTTGAAAAAAGTACCTGCTAGCTAGAAGCCTCGCATGGTCTGCTCTAAGAGCTTCACGTAGTAACAGTGTAAGAGTGCATTCAGAGAGTTCATGCAAAAAAAAATCTCCCAAATATGTGATGAATAAACTTACACTGACTGCCTAGAGCTATATTTGCCTGTAGCATTTAAAACTCCTAATTCCTTGTCTGGTGTTTAGCTGTGTAGGGAGACCTGAACAAGCACCAGCAATCTTCTTTTGATCCTAAACCAAAGAGTGTGAAAGGGAGAGAGAGACTGAGTCGTGAGTTAAAACATCACCCTGGGTGTTTTTTAAGAACAGTTAAAGGATAGAACGGTTGAGGCAGTGTTTATTGTTTACTTGAACAGTGTATTGGCAGATATAAGCCGTATGTATATGTTATTTATACACACAGAGAGATACATACATATTTCTGTAGCCTTCTTTTTTTAAAATGAAAAGCTAGACTTTTATTTAATGCTCTTCCAAATGTGAATCGATGTGCACAAGCAAGGGAAGTTCATACTGAATTAAATGTACAGACGATGATTTCAGCCATGTTGCCACAAGCTTATTAAAGAATTACACTGGGATACATGGGAAAGAGCAAAATGGTGTCTTGAATAAAAGGCAAGAATAATTAAAATGTGTCCTTTGTCATATTACTTGTATTGATTACTCTAGCAAGGAAAAAAAGAAAAACTTCAAAACACAGCTCATGCGAACAATCAAGTCGTATGCTTTTGTGTCAGATCCTCCCTTTAGTTCCCTTTCTGTTGCTACAGTGTAATTTATTATTTAAGATTTCTGGGCATGCTTCTTTGTTTAAGCCATCGTGTATCCCTTCATGTTCTTAAAATACCAATGAAACAATTTAATCAGAGTATTTTCTTGAAGGCTTTGAGCATTTCATGCTGTTGATCTTAAGCTCTTCGAGAGCCTTCTCTGCAAAATATTAATGATTTTATAACAGTGAGGCTCTTTGAGCCAGGTGAAATTGTGATTCTGTTGCTATCAACTCGAGGCAAGAAAACATGAAGGGAAGACTCAGCCACGGATCTCTCAGCCCTTTATGAAACAAGGGTTACTCACATTTGTGTTGTAAGAGCACAAGCACTTGAAGCCCTGAACTTGGTCCTACCTGAGCCGAGCAGCCGCGCACAGGGCTCTGTTGGACTGGAGCTGTGTTCGGGCTGGGGGTCGTTACCCACAGCCAGTGGAGATTAAATAATGTGTCAGTTATGTTGTCATGTGTTTATACAGCCCTGAAGCAGAGGAAGGCAGTGGTGGCTGTATTTGCTTGTGCTATCACAGTTTTTAATATAAAGAACTCGCACTAAAAACTGATGATAGTTGAGCCTGTGCCTAGCAGCTTGTTACAGTGAAAACTAAGTGCTATAAGCAGTATTCTTAGCAGTGTTTCTGTTAATTAGTGTGTCAGTATGAAAATACAGAAGATGAGCAGTTGCTTTTTGGAAATACGGAGCAGATTTTTACCTTGGGAATGGTTTCTGTTCTTCTCACTCCTGTCGATGTACCCCCCTGCAGTTCTGGTTTTGGCTCCTGTATGTTCCTCACCTGCAGTTTCCAGATTTCCGTCTGAAGTGTGGGTAAAACTGAGGGGAAAGGAAGTAAGTTGTGGAAGAGTGAAGAGTACGAGGCAGCTAAAAGGTACATTAAGGGGACGGCGTGGAGGGAGGGAAAGGTTGGGGCAACTCAAGCAGCAGAGGGAGAGAAGGGCAGAGAGGATGAGCAAACTTAGAAAACTTTGGTGCTGCTCACATGAGTATTTGATCAGGACAAATTGGTGCAAAACTGGAGTATGCAGAGCAGCAGGAGTTGGTGTCCATGCTAACAGGTTTATATTGTATTCTGGCCAGTGGTTTGTCTTAACGTACACCTATTTTTACATGGTCTAGGTCTCACATCTCCTAGCAAACCTCTGACTGACCAACTTAGACTTCAGCAATGATGTTGGCCAGTGTCTTGGTAAGGGAATGTTGTTTGGTTTTTTTTTTTTTAACTTTAGCTGTAAATACAAACTGGAGAGTAGCCCGTGTGCCTTGGCTTCAGCAGTGCCTTAGTACTTAATGATGTCTCAAGTCCCAGTTTCAAGCATCTGGACAAGGTACTTTATGTTGAGTTGGAATGTTGGTTTGTGTGTTCCCGTCTGGCGTTTCTAAGCAGGTAGTAATTCACACCTGGGAGCGTTTCTGGCCCTGCTGTAGCCACATACGTACTGCTGTTGGGGGGACTTCTCTGCCAGTAAAAGCCCAAAGGCATTTTGCAGTTCTGATGGGCAGGCAGTGGAGGCCAGTCCATGGAAGGATGTACTTCTAGAGTGTGCCCACTAGTGTGGTTGTTACAGCGTGGTAGAAGATGAGAGGTGCTGGGTTTCTTGCTTTTTCTAGCGCCTGGAATTTCAGCTTGTGCAGTACATCTGTTTTAGGGTGATAATGATCGCTGACTAATCCCACACCCGTTTCATCTGGTCTCTGTAGTGGGCACATGAGAAACAAATATGCTCCTCTACTTATTTTTCTTCTACACCATGTTTTCTGGTTGAAGATGGGAAGGTGAAGGATGCTGTGGGTACCATAGTAGCACTATTATGAGCGTTTGAGGAAAGATGATGTTGGAAAGGGAATGTTTTTGTGGGTCATCCATTCCCCCCCTCATTTATTTTTCAATTTTCATGCAGTTTAAGTTTTCAGTACAATAAGCATCTTTTTTCATAGCTATTGTTGAAGTACAGAATTCACATTGTTTCTTTATTCAAACAAATTATGCTTAAAGTAGGAAAACTAAAAATCAAACATATGCATTTTTAATGTATGCATTAAATATATATGTTTTATAAAATGCCTGTAGTCATTAAGATACATCCTCAGAACCCTGTGGCAGGCATTGTTGCAGCCCAGAGCAGGGATGTGACCCTCCAGGTGTTCACCCAAGTGTATGTCAAGAGCAGATTCACCCGAGGTGAGGGCAGGACCAGGCAACACAATTGCTGCAGCTTCTAGACTTACTTGTGGACCGCCAGAAGTTTGGAGGAGGGAGATTTTTCTTTACTTCCGTTATTGTTCCTTGTCTTTGTCAAGTGCTTGTGATAAATTCTAAAGGAGCTTGCCACCAAAATGTAGACCCAGGTGCCGGCAGACCCAGCAGGTGGAGCAGGGTGATCTGAAGCTGCAGAAACGGGGGCTGTGGGTACCAGGATAATTAAGGAATATTATGTTTGGGGCTGTAATGTTTCCAGGTTTCTGCTGCAGTGTGTCTGCACAGATAGACTTGTTTAAAAGCTTATTGAAGAAGCTTATTCCTAGCATTTCTAGTGGCGAGAAATGCGCTTTTCTGCAAGAGGCGGCTGTGTGCGCCCTTTCCCTGTGCTGTGGTCCTGCACAGAGGCCATGTTGCCAGCACCAATTAGTGGTCATTAGAGCTTCCTTGGTGGCCCTGGCTGGCTGCACCTTGTCTGTGCCTTTAAGCTGTATGTTATTGACGTTTTATTCGAAGACTCAGCCTAGAAACAGATGATAAAATGAGCTGTGCTCTTCAGCAGATAAATTTACAGTATTCAGCTGTTTGTAGGTGATTATGCAGGGCTGCAACAAAATAAAGCCTAAAGCATCATATTAGCTGTGCCGTTTATATGGGTGCTAATACACTTTGAATAAAACCCTCAATTACTAAGCACTTTTGAGTCCTGACAAGACAGTCCCATGACGTTAATGGTATCTTTATAACCTTTTTAACTTCTTGTTTCTCTGACAGAGCACTACAATAACAGCAATGGGTTTGCCCTTGGCAAGCAAAAACTCATTTTGAGAGGATAATAAGTATTTACTATTTAGATAGCTGGCAATAAAATTTCTCTGAATGAGATTTTACTGAGAAAATACAAACTGATTAAATTACTTTCTTTAATGGACTGGTGAAGCATGTAATAATAGTTTGTTGAAGCAGCAAGTCTAATCTTTAGCTTTGTGTTTTGGTTGGTCTGTTTGGTTTTTGGGTTTTGTTTTTTTATTTTTTTAAAATACAAGCCAATTCTTTTTCCAAGTAGAAATTTTCACTCTAAAACTTATGCCAACCTTTCCAGGCAAGTCACAAGATATTTTTCTCATCTTAGAAGTGGATAATAATCTCAGATGTTGACAGCCGGTATTATAGTTGCAAAGAGTGTTGGGAATCCCTAAATATTCTTACGGAGAATTACTATCATCTGGCACTAGGGTATATGTGCAGATGCATGTGGAACGTGATGTCAGCTTATATCTTAAAAGTAGGTGTTTCTTGGAAAGCCACGTAGCATGCACTTCATCTCAAAACAGCACATTTCGTAGAACAAACCTTCTTTAATAGCTGAATATGTTCCAACAGAATACTTTTTCCCAGGTGATGTGGAATATTTACGAGATTAAGAAAAAAGTCCTTATAAGAATACGTACAAGAAATGTTCCATTATTTCATAGCATCACAGAACGGTTTGGGTTGGAAGGGACCTTAAAGCCCACCTAGTTCCAACCCCCTGCCGCAGACAGGGACACCTCCCACCAGCCCAGGTTGCCCAGAGCCTGGCCTTTGGGTATATCGTATTTTTAAACAAATAATGTCCTATTAAATAAGCTCAGAAAAAGAAACCACAGCAAGATTATACTAAAAGAGCAGGTTTTACAGATCCAGCAAAGTGAGGGATCTGTGCTTGTAAAACTGCTTTGCAAACACTTACCTATATTCTAACCAGAGTGGGCTGGCTGTGTGTGTCGCACAGGTAGGATCGCCCCGATTGATTCTTTGAGCAGTGTTTCTTTTCAAGCCTGTGTCAGTGGTGGATTCTACAGCTTATGAGAACCAAGAAGCTCAGTACAGATTTGGCAAATCCATAAACGCGTGTATATACTAGACCACCATTTCCACTACTTTCATTACCAGTCAGAGAATTCCATGTGGTCGCTGTAATAAAATCTATTGGAATGGGATCCAGGGTATCATGCTCTTATGTTAAAACATTTCTGAATATGCATATCTTACAAACACCAATTTATAGGCTTTCATTGTCTGTGAAACCCCTGGCACTAATGTGCCTCTTTTTTTTTTTTTTTTTTTTTAAATCCCTGGCATTTTGTAATTCCAGAAAAATCTGTATTCTTGGCATTGGGAGGTACCAGGGATACTACCTAACATTATTAGTATAGCACTGGAAGAAGAAAGAGGATAATATTTCTTTTCAGTTTTAAACATCAGTCACTGTATGGAGCTGCTGCGATGTGCAAACAAATTCATAATCTACACTGATTTAAAAAAAACAAAAACAAAAAAACCCCCAAGTACCAGTTCTGCTTTCCCCAGTTCAATAACTCCCTTGAAATGGGTTTTTATACAGTGTAGCTCATACAATACTGCATGGGCTTATAAAGTGAAATCTCACTTTTTGTGGATGTACCAGACGGGATGACTGATGGCCGTATCTATTTGCCATAAAATTTTAATTATGAAATAGTTATGAATCACTGCAGGTGCTTTTTAAAGTGTTAAAAAATGATGGCTTTGTTGTTTATCAAACTTGTGAGGGTAGGGGAAGAAAGTGAAAAAGACTTTGAGTTGGCGTGGGCTGGATCCTGACTTCAGGTGTGTACTTGGGGGCACCGGCAGAGAGCCGAGGCGCAACCTCAGAGCTGATTTTATAGACGTACAGACATCAGCTTCCCTCACTGACAGCCCTGCTCCTGCAAATGTTGGCAAACACGATTCATTTTATTAGCTTAACTGTCCCCTGGGTGTCCAGTATAGCAGTTTACAATCTGAATGTCCTTGGGGAATGGGGCTTTAGCGACTGTCACCAGAGGAATAGGGGCGCATCCCTCTCCCTTTGTCCCCGCAGGACAAGAGCATCGAAAGAAACCCAACATGTTCACAGATGAATACTAAATTTCTAAAAAATTAGGTGAAATAACTAGAGTTGTGCAGAACTTTCAGTGTCCACCGTGGTCGATGTAACATGGTTTACATTATCAAGGTGTCAGGGTTTGTTGACAGCTGCAGTATCAGTGTATTTAAACACAAAAATCCCCCTAGCACCGTCACAACACTCGGTATTTCCCAATTTTTCAGCTTTTAGGCTGCAGACATGTGCAACTGCTTCTGATGTATTTGGCGTATGTAGGCATTACTTTAAACATCTCCCACTTTGAATTTTTCTTTCTTAAAATGAGATTTTATTATTTCTATTTTTATTTTTTTTTCCCTTTGGCTTGGGAGCCTGACTGTCAGGGGCAGGGCTTTTACACTGAGACAGAGTAACAGATTGAAGTGGTTTCAGGGCTTTAATCCCTTGGTAAATTAGCCAGCAGGCTCGCCTTTTCATGGATGTGCTAAACAACAGGTTGATGCCATTTGGGCATTAGCAAGGAGAACCACCTGAGGGAATAGGGAATGAATGAGGAGAGCTGTGCCACGGAGGCAGCGTGTGCCTATTAGCGCTGCCGGCTCCTGCCAGAGAGGAGTAATAAGGCTAAATGAGTTTTTAAAGGACAAAGTTGGGGGATTATATAGTCATTTATGATTTGATTCATGTGTAATTGATCCTGGTAATAAGAAACGTCCCCACTGCACTGTAAACTTAAAAAAAAAAACAAGTAAAAAATTCAAAATACTTATCCTTTTCACTGTAATTTCATGAGTATTTTCCAATTTTTCTTTATCATGTACATGAAATGTGCATATGAGCGTATATGCTATATGCAGATATATTGAAATATTTTTAGTCACTAGCTGATGAAAATGTTTACTTTATATCAAGATAAGTATTTTCTTATGTCTACACAATAAGTGTATGGGGTTTTTAATTAAAGGAGGTCTATCTAAAATCAAAACCCAACTTCACTATTCATTTGACCTTGTTTAATATTTTTATTAGTCTCTTAAAGTGCTGCTGTTTGTGGTGTTAGGATTTATTTTAAATGTATTTAGCACTGTTACTCTATTGAAGGAAAATATTAAAATTCTGTTTGCTCTAGTAAGTAATCAGTAGTAGTTTTAGGAAAAATAACAGAGAAAGCTGATGTAAGATGAAAACCGTCAAACCTACCTGTTAGCCTCTAAGTCCCTTCCTCAGAGCTTTTAATTTTATGTTTAGGAGGGGGGGTTAGGGATCAATACGAAGATCTGTTGATGATATTATATTTAATTAGAGTAATCAAAAACCATGCTTAGAGCATGACACCTGCCAGGGAAAGCTTCAAAACCGTAGTAAGCAGCATGTGTTAGCAGAGTTTCTTTTGCTTGTCCATGGGCACTAATCTGGGAAGAGTCCCAAATGGGGCAGCTACTCAGCCGTTTCATTGGCTTTGATCTGGTTTGGGGGGCAGTTGATTCTCCCATAATGCCGTTGATCAATGATTTCCTTTCAGCAGTGATGTAATTAAAGAGCTTTAGTCATCTTGCACTGTGTTGTCTTGAAACTTATTATTCTGGAGATTTAAAGAAGATCAATAGGGTGCAATGGCCCGATGTGGAGAGCCGAGCGGGAGGACCCTGAGAAAGGAGGCGGCATGCGTGAAACACGGCTCCAGGACACGGACGAGGTGGTTACCTGGGACCTTGAGCTGACCTACGTGCAGCACATCCCCTCTACCAGTAGCGGTTTATTACCTATTTTTACCATGTAGGCTCAAAACTAGTCTAGCTTGGTTGTTATTGATCTCGGGTTGTTCAGAGGAGTTGAAATCGAGTACTGTAAGCAAACAGAAATTAGAGCAGTTAAATGTGTTTTCCAGAGATAGTTGTTAGCTGTTTGCAACGTATGTATGGAATGTAAAAAATAATCTTAGAATGATATTATCTCAAAGGAAGTTACAATAAAAGTTATCCTGAAAAAAAGCCATGTTTTTAAAAAATATGTATAGCTAGACATAGTGTAAAAGAGAAATATTACATATTGCTGGAGCACAGGCTTGAGCCGTGAGTACGATGTGAAGCTGTGTATACAAGAGGCACGAGAAGCTCCCTTTCTGTGCACGGAGCGATGCTGCATCAGACTCAGGAATACTTCTGTATGGCTTCCAGTCTTGTTGATCTCGTATGGGTTTTATTTGCCATCCTCATACGGAGGAAAGAGTTGTTAAAAATGAGAGATAAGAGTAGGATGCATTCTTTATACTGTGTGGAAGCATTCAGCAGTCCCAAATCGTTGAGAAAATGCCCACGTGCTGATGGTGCGCTCTGCCGGGTCACACAGACCCCTATCGACCCTCAGCTCTTGGCATAAAATCTCTGCCCTGAGGAGATCTGCCGTGAACCTTCTGGGTTCCAGGCCAAGCCCCCAAGTTTCCTCCATCCTTAGAACGGGAGGCTGTCCCTAAAGGCGTTAGGTGAGGTGGGGCTGACCTGTCGTACATCCTATTTGAATGCTTTGGTTGGTTTGATGCTACTGTTCGTGACTTGGTTGCCCCATTGCAGAAGGCAGAGACCAAACACCGTGGTGGCTAGTGCCCTGAATTCTTGTAGGAGCCTGCACTGATCCTGCCCTGCAGGGCTGCTGCCCCCAGGCATCTCTGTCAGGATGCTCAAACCAGGCAAAATAAAGGTCTGGTGGCATGCTGCCTTGGCTTCAGGGCAGTTCTGTGCTTGTAGAAGCAGTCTAGAATACCCGTGATTGCTGGGAGAAAAGAAAATTCTCTTCTGTACTGGTTTAATTATATGTCTGAATTTCGGTGTTTCTAAATGTCCGTAGTAAATAATATATTTTAGTGCAAATCGCCCCTGCAAAGGTAAGGTGGCTTGAGGTCCGAAGGATGTCTTTGCTTCACACATTTAGATCAGAAAGCCAGCGAGCTGGGAGGAGGTTGTCGGGTACATGGATTTGTTTCTGGCTGTGAGATGCCTGACAGAGACCTCCCTTCCTTAAACACCTTGTTTATACCCCTTTATAACTAAACTAGCCCAGAAAATATTAAAGCAAGACTGATGATGTATATTAACGTTCCTCTAAAAAACCCAAATATCTCTTTCCCCCCACCCCTTCTCTCCATCCTAGGGAAGAAATTAGGTTGTATGCAGCTGGTGTTCTTGCTGTACAGTGCATACAGGAAGGAAAAAAGGAAAAATAATTTTGATTTCCCCAAATTTAAGAACATTTGATAGTAATGGCATGGATTTCTAGTGATTTTTCATCGTTCTGTTAATATTTTTTATTTAATATTTTACATCACCTTTAACTTAGAGTAAGAACTGATGAGCTTGGTCTTCAGCTACGGCAATTGAGCTATTCTAAATAAATCCATTGCAGAAGTGGTTTTGAGAGAGGTTCTGGGACCTGGTGTTCTTCAGCCTTCAGTAGCTGATTGCAGAGATACCCAAGTGCCAGCTCTGGACATGCACGTGTCAGTCCTTAGAGCTGTTGCTTCACTGTAACTTTCTGTAACACTGTGTCATCAGTCAATGCTCTTTCCTGTGACTTTTCCTGCCTTCTCTTTAGTTTTAGCTTCACCCTGCAGATTGTCCTGAGTTGTCCAATATAAGACATGGAGCAGAAAAGCATCTTCCCTGTGCGGCTGTGCTGTGTACATCAGCACTGTCGTGTGGACCAGAAGGATGCTTTTACAATGATTCTTCTGAGCATCTCTGTTTAGCTGCACTCAGCGCGCTTCACGTGACAGTCTTGAAGCATGTGGCTTGAGCTCCTTTTGCAGGATGTTAATTCGGAAGGCGTGCTCCAGCCATCCCAGGGTGGGGGGTTCACGGGGACTAGTTCTGCTCTGTTTGGGATCTGCAGGATGGGCACTGGCTCCTGAGACCAGTCGCCTTGCTTACGGATTGACCCTGTGCTGCACTGTCTAACAGTTGGACTTGGTGATCTTAAAGGTCTTTTCCAGCCTGAATGATTCCATGACTCTGGGATTATTTGCCATTGTAGACATAGGGTTAGTCTCATCAGTTTTCATAGAAGGTCACCTGAAGTTTTACCAGAATTGATTTCTCTGGGCTACTGGGAGCTCTGAGAAGGCTACCGAGCAATGCAATTAAGGAGCGTGAATTAACGCAACCATTAGATCTTCATTGAAAGAAGAGATTTTATGCAAGTGATATACGGACATCGTGTAGGTGCACATCTAAGTTCAGAACAGTATTCTTCTTGACAGATGATGGATGACAGGCCTCAGCAGAGTTGCGCTGCCACCAGTTCAGCAAGGTCTTTGATGTGCATTCCCCCTCCTCACAGTTGTAGTTATATGCCATTAAACATTTAGCGAGCTTTTAATATTTCAAATTATTTACATTTTCTAAGAACAAGAGAAATACACTCTTGAAGTAAACTACAAAAGCAGACTCTGCAGAGCACTCCGATCGTAAGTTAAAGCTAGCCTGAAATGAAATCTAATTGGAGAAAGCGTATGGAATTTCTGATGCTGAATAAGGCTGCTTATTTATTACTTTGTTATAGCTCTATACAAATATATAGGTGCACGTGTGTCTGAACTAAAATTATGCTGTCCAGACTTATGAGTGCCAGTTGGAATCTCTCAAGGTTGCAGATGAGTAAGTGTAAATGCATGTGTATATTATAAGATACGTGCCCTTGGAGATGACTTTCTCACCGATGACAAATCTTTCTTAAATCCTCTTCTAGAAATCAGTCCTTTGTTGGTTTTCAGCCTTTGACTTTTCCATTTTCCCATTTACTTTAGTGGATTTTAATAGAACTTTTTAAAACAAGCATTTATTTGAAACACATTACGAAATGCAGTACTTCAGAAAAATGTTTGATACCTACAATTCCTTTTTGAATTATTTAAGCAGTGCTGCAGCAAACTGTTTATTCAGTGATGTTCAGCCTGGTGTGTAGTAGGGGTGTAGTTTTCTTTTAATGCAGCTATTGAATTCAAACCCACATAGCCTCTGGCGTAATTCCAAGAGCGATCTGCTGTGCATAGTGAAGATAAATTATTTGTTTTCAGCAGCATTTCTTCATCTTCATCAGTTAATCTGGAATGAAATTTTACAGTCAGCCAGTGAATATTTAAGCAATATATTTACCCCTTTTATCCTAGGGAAATATTTAATAATGCTCTGTACAGTAAATGATTATAGTAGTTAATGATACAAGCTGAGAACGTATAGTTTCCCATATTTTTTTTTTTTCCAGCAGAGTGAGTTCTGTTCTCTAATGCAGAACTGTGCGTCTCGCTGGGCTTTGTGCGCCTTGCTTTCAAGGCTATCAGAAGTGTAATTGAGTGTGTGTTGGCATCAGCAATAAGTCTTTCCCACAAATCTTTCCTTGACACACACTCCCCCTTTTGGTGCCAGATGTCAAGTTCTTTTGGATGCCTGTCTTATGATTCTGCAGTTAATGCGCAGTAAATCCTGCGAGTTTTCCATGCCTGGACCCAGAAGTTTTCCACCTCATCGTCTCCTGATTCTCCAATGCCCTGTTCATTATCTTTGTGGAACTTTCCTATTAACACTGCTTGATGATAATACTTGAGAACAGTTTTTTCTTTAATGCTGTCTTGGCATTTATGGACTTACTATAGATCTTTAAAAAAAAAAATAATTGATCCTTTTCCATTGTTTCACAAAGTTTGTTTTCATTAACATCATGGTAAAAGTGGAAAATTATCATGAGTAGGGTGAACAAAGTTCCTTCTTTCTTCAAAAATCCTCTAAAATTCTTCCTGGTTCTTGCACCTTTACTTGTATATTAATTGTACTCCATTCTCAACTTTGCATTGTATTGTACTTTCGTAACTATAATTGCAGTTGTTATTACTTAGAAGTTAGTTCAATTTGCTACGGCCCTGTTTGGTGCGCACCATTTGTCATACCGTGCTGGCTGCACGCTCTGTGTCCCTTTTTCCATAGAACTTTCATCATGAGAAACTTGTGCTCCCTCTTTTTTGCAACAGATGATGTTCTTCTCTCACGCCATTATTCAAGGCTTTTAAGAATATGCCCAGGTTTTAAGCATGGTAGAATAGTCTGTGTGAAGTCAAATGGGCTCCTAATATTCTTAAATTTAGGTGCTCTGATGGAGCGAGGACTCCAACGCAGTCAAAGAAGCCAGACTGCATGTAGAAGAAATAATCTTTGTTTATTCCAGCCTTTGGTTCTTGGAATAATCTGGTAGCTCCAGAACCTGTTACACAAAGCATTATCTTCATCACTGGGGGCGTTGTTTTTATGTAGCTGGTTGAAATAGCAAATTAAAAAGAAATTTTAATCTCTTTAAAAATATATACAATTTCTGTGAAGGCTTAGGTTTTTATTTTCCTTCTTTAAACGGGCTTCAGGCAGGTCTGTAGGGCTTCAGGAGCTCAGAATTTTTACTCAGTTTTCCATCACTGGCAATCAGAAGTACAGTAAAACTATACTTGCAATTAAAACTTGCGTCGCCCAAGTGAATGCGTCCCCATCTCTGATGGTGAGGGTGCAAGTTAGGGCAGGTGGCCAGGCCTGGTGAGAGGAGAGCTGCTGCAGCAAAGCGGTGGTGGCACCTCGCAAGGGTTGGCATGCCTGTGGTTGGGGTCTGACCACAGGGAGGGTTTGCTGCTCTAAGACACCACGCTTTGAAAATCCAGAGGATCTCTTGGGCCAGTGCAATTTCAGTCATCATGTTCAGCTCCCCCAGACGTGGGTGATGATGTCCTCACCCCTCAGTCACTCCAGCACCAAGACAAACGGGTAACTGAGACGAGTGGGGTGCATGCTCTGTGCTGTCACTGGCTCTCACTGAAGAGATGTTAATTCCCGTCTGGGACAGTGATGGTAGTTGCGGGAATATTGGGAATGAGGTAAATATCACCATCAGGAAGTTTTAAATCATGTCTCCCCCATTTGGGAGCCTAAGGCTGGGGTGTGTTTTGCATGGCTCTCCTGTTTGTGCAGGGGAGTCCCTCAGCATCCCGGCAAGGCAGCTCGCGCAGCAGGCGGGTGACGCTCCATCGCTTCCCAGTAGCCCATGATGTCCTGGGACCAACGCTGCGATGGATTGAGATCTACAAGGCAGCTTCTTGGAGCCTTGTCCAAACCTCTTTTAAAAGCTCTGGGCTCCTCTGACCACAGGCCAGATGCCAAGCCTTCCCAGGGGATGGGTTGCCCAGCGCGCCAGGCCGGCTGGCCCCGCTGCCTTGGGGCAGTGCCTGGCAGTAGGAAACGCATAGTCTGCCACAGCGCTACCCGTTAGCAGCTGGGGTTCAGCTAAAGTTAGTAACTATTATTTCTTCCTTAAATGGAACTTCATTGCAAATAGAAGAGGGAGAAAAGAAATCAGTTTTCAACAGAGATGGTTAAGCAGCGAGTCCTTGCGGTGTCCCCAGTAGCTTTTCCAGCCACCTCTTTGGTTACTGGGTTTTATTTCTGAAGGTGGCAGTCTGAGTAGGCGTTGGGGCTCCAGTATTAACAGGAATTTAAATTAGGCCAGCCTTAGCCATGTCCTCTTGCCTGTGCCTTCAGCACAGATGCTGTATAAACGGTAAATAATGATGGCAAATAACCATACAAGGTATCCTAAGGTTTAGATCTTTGTGCAGTGGAAAAAGTTGTAGATTTGTATGTTATCAGCCGTTGTCTTTGCTGTATACAAGTGTTGTCATTTTGGTATTAGTAGTTTTGTTCTTCAGTAGGAAATTTAAATTTTCTCTTATTTTGTTAGTAAGTGGTTCTGTTGAGAAAGTCACAGAGAAGGGCACAAAGATTGTCCATCTGTTGTACCCAAAAGCATTTTCTAATGAGTAGGTGCTGTTTCCGTCACCTCCTTGGGCTCGGATGTGCAACAGGTGTATGTGCCATGGAGCGCTCCCCTGGCTACCTCGGCTGGGGCCAACCGCAGATGTTTTTTCCCGACACGTCCCATCGTTTGGCTGCAGCTGATACTTGGATTTTGCACCAGTAAGACTGGAGAAATGAATCTTGATAATTATCTTTGCAATTTTTTGGTATGTGGACTGTGTGGTACAGCAGATCTTGCTCTGTTTATGGGTGGTTTCCAGTGCAGGTGAGCGGCCAAAGATTATTCTTAATAGAAGGAGTATTGATCATTAGGCGGTAGCCGTGGGCCAGTGCCCAGAAGTAAATTAGGGGAAATAAACTCACATATTAAGAAGGTTTATTTTCAGAGGCTACTGTAAGACCTGATGTGAAACTGCCAAGCCAGAAAGACAGCGTTGCTTACAGGAGCCACTTACACAGCTTTATTTGTTATATTTTAATTCGGTTCAAAAGCATCAGACAAAAACTTTGGGAGCCCTCACAAGGTGCCCAGGGCTGGCTTGGCTTCTGGCGGTGGTGTTCCCCCTGCTCGTTTGTAATGAGTACTCCATGGTTTATTGCTTCCTTTCGATAGCCAGATTAGTTGTCATCTACCTGATTTTCACTTAACGTGGTGATTCCTGACATTTTAAAATTGGCAGATGAAAGAAGGGCTCGTTTAGAATCTTAAGTTTTGTGGCTGGATTTTTCAAGTTTGCTGACAAGCTGTCAGGCTGAATTCTGCTGTTAGCCCCAGAAAGAAAAGCTGACTGTCATTCCCAATATGCAGACTAAAGTGGCAATTGTATTTGAAATGCATTGCCAGGTTTCATTCAGAAATCATTTAAATATTTTTATTAGTGATTATTTTTAAGCAAATAAGTATTTTTTCAAAGTAACGTAATTTATCTGTGAAATTATATGGTGGAGCCCTTATATTTTCTTCTAAAGGTGCATGGTTAGTACAACATCAAGCTAATTTCTCATGCAGCTGCAGCGGGTAGTTGGACCGGAGTGGCTGGCAGACCCCATCAGCAGTGGGGGGGTGGGACACAGGCTGGGGCACAGCCCATGGGGCTGGAGAGCTGGTGGGGATCTGCTGTGCAACGGGCATCGCGCAGGGTGCTGAACCTGCTGCTCCTGTGAGGTGGTCCTCCAAACCACCTAGCTGCCGAGGGGGGTGCGGCTAAGCGCCTTTGGGAGGCAACAACGAGTAATCCTTGCGTTTATCCTGTGGAACTTAGAGAACAGTATGTGTTGGCTTTTGGTTCTAATTGATTTTCACATCACCCTTTCAGCTCAGGAGGAGATGCACGTTTATGACAATCTGGAATGAATTAAACTTTATATCCTCAAGTGAAGGGGCTGGTTCCTGGTAGCATTGAAGTCAACGAGGGAAAAACCCAACCTAAATTAGTCTTCCGTAATTTGCGTGATGATTTTTCAAAGCCAGAGATGTAGGCATGTCCTCTGTCTTAGCAATGGGGTTTCAGACTTAGGTTTTGTAGTCCTGCCTACCTTTTGTTATTTCTGATTAGTTTTAGAGGAATCTCAAAGTTTATTTTTGAAGCAGACCACTCAAAAAGATCTACCGAAGTATTAAAAGAACCAGTCTGTTGGCAGTGGGGGTTAGAAGAAGACAGCTTTTTGTATATGCATGTTCCACAGCCATTTTTGATTAATATTGTAGCTTTCTGGCTCATTTGGCTTGAGTTTTATCACAGAAAAAAAAGTTCTTGCACTTTTATAATTAGGATTTTCAGCTCCCCTGTAGGTTTTGGTTTTTTCTAAATTAACTGATTTATTTCTCTTTCTTTCATTATTTGTTTCTTCTGTGAGGTAGCAAGCTCACAGATTTTCATAAATTTCCATAAAGAACCACCTTCTTACCAACAAGAATACCAGTGCCCTTCAATATTTTTATGTGTTTTCAAAATCCTCATCCAAAACACAGGTATTAATTTATTTTGTAATACGCATAATATACAAATGTTATTTTCACAAAAGCGCATAACGTAACTTGAAACACACTTGTTGCTTTTCAAGGCAGCCCCTTTATGTTCCGGTTTAGAGCTGCAATTGCATTTAAGAGACTGTAACTTAAGATGCAAACCTGTGTCGGTAGTGTGGCCTTCTCATTTAATTCTGCATGACAAGCGTCAAAACAAGTTGCCGGCGCGGTACTAAAATCCCCTGTGTGTTCAGCCAGTTTCCCACCATGATTCCCGAAAGAAAGATTTTAGGAGAAAGAGGTGGCGGGGGAGTAGGGAGATGAAAGTCAGCCCTGAAGAGCAGCCTGGAGGTTGTCTCCTGGTGGCTGTCCCCCCCTCTGGGTGCTCGCCCCCCGGCATGGCGGGCAGACAGCCTGGGACCCCTCCGGCGGAGGAGCATCCGTGGGGGTTCGTGGGTTACGCTGCTCATTTGGCAATGCGGACATTGTGTTTTCTTGATGAGCTGAGAAGATGTTGAAGTACCGCAGTTTATTTACTTTTACATGATACACAGCTCATCTGTGTTTGTTATTTCAAAAATAATGCAGATGTCAATGGAAAAATGTCAAAGCAGCTGCAACAGTTAAGTTACCTCTAGTCCGTTACGTAGTGCTGTTATAGACTGTTTGCTTTACCTGTGTGTACTTTGTTCTTAACTTCACTTTTCTTTTTCTTATGTTAATATTTGATTTTGCTTTAACATCATTTTTTAAGACGACATCGTTGCCATTAAGGTTTTCTTGTTCTGAAGCAGCTTGCTCTGCTCTGTTGGACACTTCTCCGAGGCTCTGAGATTCTTCCCATACCATTCCCAAAAATGTGAACTTCCTTGGAACTAGGCTGCATGCATTCTGGAAATGCTCCCCTCCTCCTGAGACTGACATTTGAACAAATGTTGGGTGTTTTCAAGGCTGGCTTTCAACCATATGGAATGCATATGAGCTCTTCCACTTTGGAATCTTTTCTTTGTATTTTATGGCTTTTCCCTCTTTGTTGCATGTAATTTCTACTGGTCTCATTTTGGAGTAAGGTTAATCGGGTGTCACTTAAGTAATTTACACCTTCTTCATTTCTGTGGTCAACACAGGAGTTACGTTTTTCAAGGCGATTCCTAGATGTTCAAAGGGCGACCTGAAGGATCCAGCCTGCCTGCCGAAATCCAGAGAGCAACAAGAACAATAGCGGCCCTCAGCCCCTGCACTGCTGTACACCCTGCAGGCTGAGTTTCATGTGGTGCTGGTTAGAAAATGCATTCATAAAAGTATTTTTCCTATTTCTGAGAGAGAAATTAACACCAATTAGACATGCAGATTGCATAAACCTCTAATGAAAGTATTCTAGTTCATTAGAGTAGCAGTGATGTGCTGGCCTGGGAGATGTGAAGTTGCTAAAACTGCGCCCTCCAACCTGGCTGGAAAGAAAGAAAAAGGGAAAATGCAAATTTAAAGATTGGATAAAAGCTGGTGTTTTGCTATGAATTTAATTTGACTGCATAAAATCTAATTAGGGTGGAGGAAGGCCAAGGTGCTTTCTTGAGCCCTCACTCTGTGGCGTTTGCAGCTCCACGTTTCTCCCGCCCGGGGCTCGGGCTCCTGTTTCTCAGGAGGAAGGCTCCCCGGTACCCCCGGGAAGGGGCAGTCCTGCCCCCACCTTGCAGCACCCCTGGGGCTGTTCCCCCCTTCCTCTCCCCGCAGAGCAGGGGCGGCATTGCTCCCACGGCTGGGCGCAGGCGGAGCGCAGCCCGCCGCCACCGAGGTGGGACACCGGCAGGAGGATTCTCCATCTGGCAACAAATGGCCAATGAGCAGAAATCCAATTCTGAAGCTGACTGAGGAATAACTTAGACAAAAGCATCCCTCCTCTCACCTGCTGGGCAGCTCCGTTACAGCTCTTTCCTCAGGAGACGCGTCGTTGGTCTGGTGTCTCCACCGGTGGTGCGCGAGGGGCAAGGAAGAGCTCCGCAACAAACATTGGCTTCAGAGGGATTTAAGTAAGTTGAGTCAGAGTTGGAGTTTTTCATATTGATCGCTTCTCAGTTTTCCCATTGAGCTGACAAATGTTCCTGAAGGATGTCGCAAAGAATCATCCTCTACTCTGTGAATTTTATATGTGGAATTTATTTTTTCTCTCCCAGCTGTCGCTGCCTTTTTAAACTGAGCAGAGCAGGGGCACGTCAGCTCTGGGCTGTCCTTTTCCCTGCCGGAGCTCTTCCTTCCTCTTCCCACCTCCTTCCCCCAAGAGAAAGTAACTCGGGTAGAAGGTGCCATTTTAACATTTCCCTTGAAATTATTGGATTATTCTAAGACATAATTTTCTCTCCAAGACTAAATATCAGCCAAGACAAGAATTGCATCCAATTATGCCATTTTCCTGAGCTCAGCTGCAGTTTGGGGGGTGTGGGTCTTAGGTGAAACATTAGTTGATTACAAGATGTCGAAGCTGGTAATGTACAGCCTTTTCTGAGGTGGAAGCAAATCTTTGCAATATTTAACAGCATCCACTGCAATGAGTCAGGAGCCACGGAAGCGATTTAAGCCAATTAATCCTTAGTGTTAAAACATATTTCAGTTGAATCTTTTATCAGACATGTGTGGGAAACAGCATGTGAGAAAGAAAGAAATTAGAGATACACTAAATAATAGATGAATGTACCTAGCCAAGGTCTACTGATTAAGTCTTCTTTATTATTATTGTTATTATTATTATGATCATAAATATTTAGTGCCAGATCCTCAGCTGGAGTAAATTTGCTTAGCTCTATTGAAGTCAATGGAATTGTGCCAGCTTGAATTCGCTAAGGATCTGGCCCTTAATTTTGCAGTTGGAAAATGAGAATATTTTGGGAGGAGAATGACGAGCGCTGTGAGAAGTTTGCTAATGATAACACCGTTTTCATAGTAATTACAGGAAAAAAATGTAAACTGCTATTTTTTTGACTTTTGTAATGAAATTCAAGGAACTACTTGATGTTATTTCATTAGATGTAAATTACTTTTCCTTAAAGTATCTACATGTTAAAACCCTTGCATGTGTTAAGGGATATGGCGTAGAGACTGTAGGGTTTTTATTTAATTTCTGTGAATGCCAATCTCTTGTACTGGCCTGTCTGCCATTCCTACCTTAAAAATGCTATAATGGCCACAGCATGCTCATTTTACCAACAGAAGCAGCAATAAATATGTTTGATTTTGGGAATCTGTTTCACACACTGCAACTGGCTGTCCACCATGAGTAAAGCGAGCTGTAATTTAATGTGGTGGCGTATTAAAATCCAACGTGTCATCTCATTTGGCCACATTTTAGAAACATAGCGACAAAGCAGATAGTGAAGCTAGCTAATTCTGTAATTGCTGAAAAACCCAACCCAACAACTTGTTATTTCCATAGTAATAATTGTTCTTCAGTACTGTAACATACTGTGCTAGCCCATCCGGAGTGTGCACATTTAGGTTTAAATACCTAGATTTCTGAAATAATAGCTTTTTAAGTGGAATATCTTGAAGGACTAAAAATAACATCACAAAACAAGTTTGTTATATTCCTAATTGTTTTGACCATAGAATTAATTTCCCAGTCAAAGGAGGGCACCGCTTTTTCATCATTCCCGCTTCAGAATATTCAGCATGTCACAGATGTTCATGAATAATGTCCATTTAAAACTGTTGGCAGTGCGTGCTGGTGAGTTGGCGAGATGAATTAAATGTTGGGGGGATCTGACAGGCAGCACGCTGCTTTGTGATCATTCCAAAGTTCTAATAATCTCCCTCACCTTCCCTGCCTGCCGCTAATGAAAGAGAATAGGTGATTGCACCTCGGGCTATGTTCTGCGCCTAATGACTCCTCCAAAGGCAGATTTATGAAGAAAAAATTAACTTTGAATGAGGATTGAATTGGCCCTGACAGTCTGATAGACTGTGACACAGATTCTGTGGCAAAACAGACGTAGCCCTAATTGATTATCAATATTTTAAGCAAAGTGATGAAAATAAGCATTAAGTGATGAGAAAGGCAGTCTTAATACAGTAGGCAGTAACCGGGATATGGGAAGCCTTCGGGGAGGCCGGCCCCGCTTGCCGGCACGGGGCTGTATCTGTCAGTCCTCACCTTTTGCTTCCCAACACCTCGTGTCCCTGTTCAGGGTGGTTTTTCCTTCCAGATTTCTGACCAGCATGTTAATGCTCCGGACAAGGATGCACGTGCTCCCCTCTCTCTCTTCTCGAGAAATTTGTTTAATATTTAACCCGTTTGGATTGAAGAACAACTTCTGCTGTTGTGCGGTGTGCGGGCTTATGTGATTTAGGATATTCTCTCTTTTGTGTTGTGCTTTCTCATAGACCTGCGTCATTCATATCCAGCAGGCTCGCCCCAAACTGCATTTCGAAAATTGTAACAATTAAAAAAAAATGAATTAGTGAAAAAATGCCTGGTTGGCTTTGAAGGATTTCCCTTCGTAAATATGCTGGTTGTACCCATGGTTAGAACAAGAGGGAGAGAGCTTTTGCATTTCACTTGTGGTTTTTGAGGTGAGTTGCTCGTTAATTGCTGTAACTACCAAAAATATGTTTAATGCCCTAGAAAACCCGTGTGGCCGCGAGCTGGCTAGCTGTGCTGTCGTGGGAGGCATTACACCGAAGTAAGGGAATTCTTTCCAAAATCGCTAAGGGAAGGGAACTGAGCAGCAGTGGGGTGAAAGCGCCAGGTGGCACCCCCTGCGCCGGGAGGCACGGCGGGATAGCTGCTCCCTGCGAGGCGGTGCGGGGTGCCCTCCCCAGGGAGAGCTGCGAGGCTGAAGGTAACCCCATGTGTGCTGACAGCCCGCAGAGCTGGGGGAGCGAGCAGGGAGCCCCTGCGCCCCTCCTTAACGCTCCAGCATCTCCAGTATCTGTAATTACCGTCGGTGGCATCGTTAAAGGACCCATAATACTTGGGACAGCGACGGCAGGAACTTCTCCAAGTATTGTCCGGTATTACCGGGCTGCCGTGTAATTAGAGCGGATGGGGCTAAATGAAGCCATCGGGGTGGCAGCAGGGCGCCCTTATCCGTGGGTGAACAGCTAAGTGGCCCCCTCAATGCTTGTGCTATTTACATTTTGGAGAGATGTTATTTTAGTGTGGACCGAAAAGAGAAAAATGTAGGAAAATGGCATTGATCCGGTATGATACAAACGTGTGTGGTGGTGTCACTTCTGGTTTGGAACCAGCGGCTGCTGGGCTGGGCTCCTCTGCTCCTGTCCAAGGAAATCTCAGGGAAAGTGGTTGGTTTGAATTTGTGTTGGCACTTTCAGGTTGTATCACCGCTAACTTTACATGTCAGTATATGAATATTCAGCAGAGAGGATCTCAACAAGCCTCGATAAATTCAATATACTGGAGAAAAATAGCATGTAAATTAAATAAGGCCTTATAAATTAATAATGAATTATACTTTTATTTTTATATGTGAGCTGCCTGAATATTTTATAAATGCAAAAATGTTTGTGTTTAAAAAAATAGTTAAGTCTTTCTGATTAGCATCGTGGTCAGCTTGGCTACATTTTGGATGTGATGCCCATACGTGTTTTTTTGAGTTTGTGTGCTTTCTTTTTCCCAAATGCATCTTGGAATGGATAGCCTGGATTTTTAAGTTTGAAGAGTTGGAAAGTCTACAATTACATTGGACTTTTATTTATTATTTTTTCCCCAAGCAGCTTGCATCTTGCCTTTGGTGGGTGCTCTGACACTCCTCTTCTTGTAATTTTACCAGTAAAACAAATTGCATCCCAGTGTGGGGCTGAGCCTCTTCTGTGCATCTCCCGTGGTGGTGGGAGAGGGCTGTGCTGGGGGGGCCTTCCACGAGCCCCAGCCCCTTTGCACCCCCAAAACAGCACCTGCCTTATTTCTACCTTGAAGTAATTCACATTTTCCTGATTCCTTTTAATTAACATCTTTGCTTGAAACGCACTTTACCCTGGCCCAGTGCAAGGCTGATCAGGATTAGAGCATTGCCCCACCGTGCCCCCCCGGCTGGGGAATGGCTCCATGCTTCCCAAGCCCCAAGCGCTTCCAGCTCCCCAGGGCTTCGCTTCTGTGCCCCGGAGGGTGCGAGTGCCTGTGCTCACTGATGGAGCTGCTGAACCATGCTGGAGCATCCTACTCCGGCGCCAGATCTTGCTGCCAGTCTCATTGCCGTAGAGCGTAGGTATGGCTTTGACCAACGCTGAAACACCTGAGGCACGGGAGGGAATGCTCCTGGCTCCTGCGCTGGCTCCAGGTGCGTCGTGCCGCTTGGTGCATGCAGACGGGGGCCACGGGGCCGTGTGTCCAGGCGTTTTCTGAGCGGTACCCACAAGCAGTGAACAGGTCTGCATTCACGTCTACAAAAATATCAACGCAGACAAACGCTGCAGTTACCTACAGAGGGAAATTGATAGTGAAAGCTGAGGGAAAATCAGGATCTCTCTCTGTATTGCAAAATACATGAAGAGAAACTGCTGTGATTTTAAATTGAAGTTCGTTTTTGTTGCTGTTAATTTTCCATTTTTCTAATACTCAATAATTAAGAGAAGATAATATTATACATATGCTGTAGGAGTGTGTCCTGTCTCTGTGGCTTGGGAGCCATGTTCCTCATAGCTGTAGCAGGAATGATGATACCCATACATCGAGTCCTTACAAAAGCATTGAAAACCACTAGTATCAGTGGCTCTCAAGCGGAGACGGGCTGATGCACATCACTTATGCTATTTAGAAGTTGATTTATTTGTGAAGACCATTTGTTTTCTCTCATTTCTTTTTTCTTTTTTTTTTCCTCTGCCTGGAAAAGCTGCTTTTTTTTTTTTTTTTTTTTTGTTCTGTCAGATGTAGTCTCCAAAGAGGTTGTACCAGCGTTTCCTGTTAGCATAATGTCAAGCAGTAAGACAGCATGTTTTAATACAGAATCTATTGATTTTTGCAGCATGTTTTTGTACATCTTCATGGTAAGCTAAGGGTGGCCGTTGGCTCCTAGTGCCATTTGAACCGATTAGAATGTTAGAAGTATTAGCAGGGCTAAGAGACCAGCAAAGAAAAGGTATTGTTAGTAGAGTTAACTGGTTATAGCTTAACAGTATAGTTAAACAAGTACTTTTTGTCCAGGTTTAAGATATTTTAGATGTTTGTTTGTTTTTTTTATTTCAGTATGTAGCATTAGGCAAAGATAAACCTTGCAGGCATGTTTGCACACACTGTACTTTGAACCATTTAAACTATTTGCTGGCTACAGACTGCAGTTAGAGCAGCAAATTCAGGGATTCCGACAGAATTCTGCTGCCAGACCCTGTGCAAACAGGGGCTGAAGTATCTGGTTCAGAAACCACGGGGCTGCTCAGCGCTGGGCTGCTCCTGCCTGCTCCCACGGGCGCGTGATGCCTCTCCTCCACGTGCTCTTGTTTGTTTCTCTTGGTTATCACTTGCATTTAGGGCATTTTGATGCCTTAACTACCTTCGCTTTGCTCTCTTGCTGTGCTGGAGGCTGCAGCGCAAGCAAGCGTGAGCGTGCGTTACCGTCCTTTGTAGAGGGAAGATCTGCCCCCTTCCTGGCGTCCATCCCAGGCTGTGCTCGCCCACCGCGTGAGCAGGTCGCTGCTGGCCCATGGCAGAGGGCCGCGTGGGCATCCAGGGCACCATGCGCCGGGTTTGAGATGCTCCGGTACACGCTGTGCTAGGTCCTTGGGGCTCTGACCGAACTTGAGGAGTCCGACAGCCACAGAACCCTGTCACAGTGACTGTCCTGGATGCTCTGCCACTTGAAATACCACATCGCCATTTGAAGTATGCCGCTCTGGGGCAGTGCTGACCGTTTCCACACAAACAGTTCACCTGATAAGGCACTCGCCTTTCTGCCTTAGTGACGCGGGCTGGTGAACTCGATGCGGGTTGACCCTGTGAGGACTTGGGGCATCCTGCCCATGCCCCAGGCTCCCGTGTTGGAGCGTGACAGCAGCTGGAAGCTGGCTGAGTAAAACTTTTTTTTTTTTTTTTTTTTAAAGAGGTGGTTCTGAAATTATTTAGAAAACACCTGATGCAGCGGATGGAAGAAACCTGAGGGCATTGTTAGGATTTGTGAGTTTGGTTGGAGCCGTGCGTGTTGCACTTGGGAACTTGTTCAAATTATTATTACGTTAATTTGCATTTCATCAAATGTCAGTATTTTGTTTTTCCTTTGTGCAGTGCCATTAGGCTGTACATTTTTAACAATCATTTATCTCATTTTTGTTGTATAAGCACGTTCATTTCAGTTTTGAAAAGGAGTATAAAAAGTACTTTTGCTTCTGTTCATAAAGGCTTTTTTTCACTCCACCTTGAAATTTGTCAGGCTCATTGGTGACCAGCCTTTTCCTTTAATCATAGCACCAAGAGCTTTTGATTAGAGAATTTTTTGTCAGGCTTTAATGCACCCGTTATCTGTGGGCATGACCCTAGTTTTAGTTGGCTGAGCAAGTGGTGTCTTCAAAGCCGTGTAGGGTGTGGCGGAACTTGGGATTAGACAACAAAATTGTAATTGAACCTCAGGTTCTCCTGGGGCTTCCCTGGTGCTCCCGCCGGCAGCCAGGATTCTCCCGTGCTCTGCCAGCCAAGTGCGGCATCACACAGGGTGTTTTTATTTTCTCGCTGATTCTCATCAGTGTGACTGTTTGCATAACTATTTGTGCAAACTGTGTAGCTAAATAGTTAGTGGGTGGTGTGGCCGATTTCAGCAGGCTTTGAATGAAGCGCACTGATCAGATAGTGCCAGGAGGTGGCTGGTTGGAAGGCAGAAGGCACAGAGTAGTAGTGCCACTGTTAAACGTTAAATAGACGTTGTACCGTGTTGGTGAGGAAATAAGACCATTTGTAATGTTTTGAGCTTGAAGTATTTTCCAAAACCTACGAGGCTGTTCATTCTTTTTTAAAAGAAGAATTCTTTTTTTTTAGTTTCTTTTTGCTTTCCTGGCTTTTGTTTGTCATTTAAAAAAAAAAAAAAATGTTATAGGAGAACAGAAAACATGTCATATGATTTAGGAGGGACATAGATTATTAACTGCTTATTAAAATACTTGTATCAAGTTCCTGAAGTGAGAGGGTACATCTTGGGAGACTTTCTTTTCTGTAACAGAGTAACAGTTTAGAGGGAAGAGGGCTCTGAATTAATAGCATTTGCTAAGAAGAAAGAATTAGCGAAGAAAAGCTAGGCGAGTATATAAAGTTTGGCTGGGAAAATGGACAGGAACCTGAAATTCTGTGTCAGTGAGTGTGTGGTACATAGGTAAGTAGAGTGCTTGAGTGGCAGGGTGTCTGAGCATGAACCAGAAAATTTCTGCAAAATATTGGTAATACAAAGTGTAGTACAGGTCAGGGAAGCTAATGAAGTTAGTAAAGCTCTGCTGATTTACACCACCTGGTATTATCACCCAGTGCTTCTCTACAGCTCTCAACTTGCTCTTCTCGGGTCTTACATTTAATTTCTGATGTCTCGTACCATCTCCAAATTTTACAGTCAGCGTAGTGATAATGTCGAGGAGACATATAAACATCCTCTCCCTTTCCCAAACTGGAAAACACACAAAATCACCCTTTCTCTTTCTCTGTCTTTCTCCTTTTATTTTTTCTTCTCTTTTCTCTTTTCTTCTCTTTCCTTTCACCCCAGTTTTTAGCGTAAGCCCACGATCAGCTGCCATTGCAGGTCGGCACTGAACGGGTTAAAGCAAGGCAAAGGAGTGGACCTGTTCATCCCCCCAGCCCTGGCCCTGGGGAATGACCTGCCTTTCATTGATCCACAGCTGCTGATCTGTACTTAATAATTGCTCCTCAACAGGAACCGAAGTTGCAGGTCTGGCAGGCAACCTACGTTTCCATTAGGGATCTCTCCGCTCAGACTGTCGGCTGCCTCCAGCGCTCCCCAAATCCATGGCCACCGTGTGTGCTGCTCTGGAGGGGGCTGGGGTACCGGGTGGGGGGGGGGGTGCCGGCTCCAGTTAGGTGGTTGTCAGGTTTGGGAAGCAGGTGGAATGAAGCTGACCAAAGAGCTAGCCTGAGCTTCAACACGCATTAGCACGTTCAGAGTTTAGGTTATTGGTGCATATGGAAACATGAAACGTGTTTTAGTTTGTTTGGGGTTTTTTATTAATAGAGAAGGTCCTTAATCTGGATTAGTTTAATTAAATGTTAGTGCCTTCGTTGTGATTTAGCAATGTTGTTCCACTTCTGCATTGTGTTTATTTGTCTGAGTAGCATGTCTGTAGTCTTTGCTCATAGTTTATTCCCAGCACAAAGACAGGATTTATTTCTTCTTCCTTTGTGCTGCATCCAGCACAATGGGCTGCTGGTCCCAGGCTGGAACAAGCCCTTCCATAGGGGGCACCTGGAAATTACTAAAATGCTCTTTCATCCCATTATACTTGTCTTAATAGTCCACTGGCTACTACCAAATATCTGCATTTCACAACTTTATTGTTTTAGTGTAGGTAAACATCTCAAACATCTTCTGTATATCATTTTCCCATCCTTCAGAGAAAAAAAAAAATCAATAGAATTGTAATTTTATCTGGGGTCGGACGAGCTCTTAAATGCTGCAAGCTAGAGCACCTCTTTATTTATTTATTTTATATTTTAGAAAGCTTTGTAAGCACCCAGGCTTTTGTCATGCTAGCTGTTTATCCATGCAGGAAGCCCAGCTGCAGGAGCAATCTCAGCACTCCAACTACCTGGATCAATTAAAACCAGACTTTTGCTGAAGTGACTTCTTTGATCTGCTGGGGGTGATAAGCAGCTGTCTGTCCTCCTCTGGCTTAAGGAAGGCGCATTGCAGGAGAACTGGGTTCTTTTCCACACACCAGGTCTTGTAAGTGGTCAGCGTGGGCTGTCTGTGGTCATTTAACACCCTAAAATGCGGGGTGAGGGCGTAGCAGCGCACACAGCGGAGAGGGTGCGTTATATTTTGGAATAAGTTGTTAGAATCTTTTCATAATTGCAAACTTGATTTGAGCAAATTAAATCTGGGGTTTTAATGCTTTGCCAGTGAATAATGACAGAAAATTTAAAATATTTCAAGAGAATTTTTAGCATTAAAGTCTTCAAGCGACACATGGTTTCAGTGACTTCAGCTGGTTGTAATGGACAGTGCCCTATAACCTCAGAGATGTGCTGCTCTGTAGATTTATGGGGTAAGTTAAATTGTTGTTAATGAGCAGTTCTGAGCAGAGAATTGTCCTCGTGAAACTCCCTAAATTGCTAGATTGTCCGTATAATTAACCAGGACTTGAAAGGACAGCTCTGTTTCAGCTAGCAGAAGTTTCCACTGTAGTTACAGGGGTTAGAAATTAGCAATTTAAAGCTAACGAACACAAACTAGAGATTTAGTCACAGACCAGCAATATCTTTTATGTGTGTTTTAATATTTTTCTGCCTTGGATAACCATTCAGATATCCAATGAATTGCTCCTGTGCAGCAACAAATCGGTGAGGAAGAACAAAGTAGCATAGTGGAATAGATAAATCAAATTTAGGCATGGTAGTTTATTGAATCTAAATTGTGCCCAGTTGGCCCAAGAGCTATATAAGCAATCCATCTTGTGTTGATAATGGAGGTTCTTGAAATCCACCTGATGTTTGCATTATTAAATTTCAGCCTAATGAGCTCTGCTAATACATATTGAAGACAGTTGTAAGGAGTAGAATGTGAATCTGAGCGGGATAATTTGAAAGAAACATAAGCTGAGCATTTTACATGACTCAAGGGGTATATCTACAATTACACATATAACCAAAATTGAATTTAAATGGGATTTCTATTATCCTTGTCCTTTTACCAAGGAGAATAAAGTGTAAATGAAGTAAAAGTCTTTAGAGTTACTAGCAGTTTGTTTTTATTGTCTTAATTTAATAGATTCTTGTAATGATCTTCACTGGCAGAAAAGTTTTAATATTTCATGACTTCAAATGTAGTCTAAATATGAGTAAAAGCATGTAAATGGAAACAGATGTCTATGTAATTACTTCTATCGTTTTGTAACACCCCTGTTTAAGTTGTATATTTTAAGAATCTGTAGCTACTGGCTGCAGAGGGACACCAGTCGGAAAGACCCCTTCACACCCACCCTGAAATGAATTTGATTTTCATAAATTACTGGTTGATTCAGTAGGTGATAGGACTAAGCATCTGTAAAACTGAATTGTTTGCTATTTGTGCCGCCGTTTACAGTGATTTTATTGCATAAGAAGGCCTGGTTTAAGTTCTAAATTCTGTTGCTTTTTGGTTCTTTTCCTTTTGACATGGTGATACTTTCCAAAACTTAATATTTCATCAAGTATAATGCTATTAGAGACTTATTCTCGCTTAGTTCACTCATCAGGCAGTGAGATGGCAATAAAAGAGAATGGCTCCTTTGAGACATTAATGCTTTGGAATAAATGATGTGCTAGAACAGAAATTTAATTAATTTACAGAGTATATTGATAGTCCCTTGTTACTGTGCTGTATATTTTTAATCTTCTTTAACATCTGTAGTAAAGTGTTTGAAAACCCCTGCAGTTGAGCAACTAGTAGATAATTAAGTAATAAGGGAAGAGGTTTCTGGAGGGAAAAAGATTCTTTTTAAAGAATACTGTCATAATATGAATAAAGTACTACTGCTGTGATTTGCAATGAAGAGAAATTTGTATACTACCTAATTTAACACTAAGTGATAGGTATTTGACTCCCATTTTAAATGCTAGCTGCAGCTCTGCATCCCTGAAAACACTGGTTTGTTTCTGTTTTATCCTCAAAAGAGGTCTTACGGATTACTCGCTATGGCAGCAAATCTTCTGTTTCCAAATGAGCTGTGTTTGTTTCTGTACGGTTTTGTTTGGGGGCAGGTAGGGTGGGGAGGTTTGTGTGTAAGGAAAAAAACTCTTAAAAGTTCTGCGTAACAAGAAATGGGTGCAGAGATTGGTACTGAGCGAGTACTGTGCGCAGCAGCTGCCCTCCAGAATGCCACGTGTGCTGTTGCCTTCACCGTATTAATATCTTCAAAGAAAACACGTTAAGAACCAAATTCTGTTCTTTCATGCGCATCGACTTCATTGTGGGACCTACAAAAAGGAAACTGGTTTAAACCCCAGGAAATCTTGTTTGGCAAGATAAATTAACTAATTATAACACTTGTTGTGTTTCTTTTCTTTTTAGCTAAAGCAGATGAAGCATTAAAGGCCAAAGAGAGAAGTGAAGAAGAAGCAAAGAAAAGGAAGGAAGAAGGTAACGTGTGTTTTTAAATCCATAAGAAACTAAAATCCAGTAAGTGGCAAACTATTATTTTTAAGGGACCAGGTTCCAGCAGGGCTCCGTGACTTTCTTACAAGGGCATCTGAAGCCGAGGTGGCCAGCCTGGCACTCCTCAGGTTCGCTGCAGCTTTCTGCTCCTGACCTGTCAGATGAACAAGAACTGTTAAAGGCACCAGAAATTTCAGCCACATGAAAAAAAATATTTTACCTGCCATTAAAGCAACCTAATAATTTGAGACAAAGTTATATGTTAAGACCTTATGGCCAGCCAATACCGCTGGTTTGTGGCTATGCTGCTCGATTAAATCAGTAAAGCACAGCAATTAATTTTGCCAGTGTATTAGTCTGTGTGATGTCAGAGTGAGCTAATCTCTTTCCTGATGAAATCTGGTGCACTGAAAGCTGGCAGAGTCTGAGCTGTTTTCCTTTGCTATACAGTAGGTGGAAAGTTAATGTATAATGCCTGGATAATTAAACAAATGTATTTTGCTTGTATGTTGGGGAGTAATGGGAAGAGACATTTTCAACAGCATGACGGAGCCAATGCAAACAATCTGAGGATCCTCAAAGTTCTCACTTCAGCTGTGATAGACAGAGAAAGTTTCTTAGCTATTCAAATTAAAATTAATCATTTAGTTGTCGGTGACATCCATTATATTTTTGCATTGACTTAAATATAAAAAAATATAGTGAAGATCTTCACTGCCTTGCGGTGGTTTTACTCTGGAAATACATGTTACCACACACTGGTCACTGCAGTGAACTTTCTCTTCAGCGTATTTGGTTTAAATGATGTATTTCAGGCTGCAACTGGTACTTAATACACTGAACAGTCTCCGCGTAAATGTGTTCCTGATTCTTCTGGCACTGTGCCCCTTGCCCGCCTGCCTGGGGTTGCGTGGATGTTCACTCAGTGTTTTAACCACCCCATAAATGGGACCTGGGGTTGAAGATGATGTCATGTTGGAGGAGATCATGAGTATTGAGGGTGGGAGGCGCTGGCCCAGGCTGCCCAGAGCAGCTGTGGGTGCCCCGTCCCTGGCAGGGCTCAAGGCCAGGCTGGACGGGGCTCTGGGCAACCTGGGCTGGGGGGAGGTGGCCCTGCCCGGGGCAGGGGGCTGGAGCTAGGTGGGCTTTAAGGGCCCTGACAACACAAACTGTTCTATGATTTTTTCAGAGCTGGCCTTTTGATGGATTAATTTACTATGAAAATCAGTGTTGTGCCCCAATACCCATCATATTTTGGTTAGGGCCTGGGTGTCATACATGGAGGAGACTGATAGGAAGTAAAACTGTTTATGACAGCTTGAAATTTATGGAGAAGTTAAGAGGCTGAGATATTTTTAATTCCCTGTGTCATATGATAACAAAATCATTAGGCTAAACCAAAGCAGGAGAAGTCATACGAAAGGGAAGAGGTAGTAGGGTGCTGGAGTATACAGCAAAGGGAAGAAACCCCCACATGTTGTATGGACAGTAGCGGTGCTTGCGATTTTACTATGCCATCTCCTCCGGTCCTTCCAAAACACCACCTTTCTTTCCAGTCTCTCTGATCTTATTGAAAAGTCTCCTTGCGTCTGCCCTCTCTTTTCCTGAGCATGCCAGGCTGAACTCCAAGGTGAGGACAGGAACTGTATTTTTGCATCTGTTGTGGCTACGTCTCTTCTCATCTCTCCTATTCCATCCGGGTACCAGAGCCTGAGTCCCCTTCCACACGTGCTGTATTTAACCCCCACTGCACTGCCTTCTATTTAAGAATCTCACCAGTTTCCTGGCAGCAAGTTTCCTCCTTATCCTGCTTTGACATCCTTGTTTTCCAGGAATCCTTCCTAATGACCAAGCGGTCTCAAACAGGTAATCTCTGCTTATGTTTCTTTCCTGGTATTGCCATACCATACTCAGTCTGAGCGCTGAAGTCCTTCAGGGCTCCAAAAGCTCTGAATTTTATGGAAATCTTTTACATATTTGATTTTGGAACAGGTGGTTAGCAAGTTTTTTGGGTTAGAAAAATCCATCTTACCTGTTCCCACGTTGCCGTCTCTTATGTACTGACTTCAGGTGCTGTTTCTTTGGTTACAATCAAATTTCTCCGATTTTCTTCCTTACCGATTTTTTTTCTTCAGCTGGAACTCCAGCCTCAATAATTTCTGTAGGCAGTTTAAAGCTTATTTGCACTTCAGGTATAAACAAGCTTCTTTAAATCCTCATGTGTGAATGAGAAAATTAAGTATACTTTGCAAGTGTGATTCAGCTGGTTGCTATCCTACAGGATTTATACGTTTTTACATGATTTCGCACCCCCTGTTTGTTTCTAGATTCAGATGTCTTTAATAAGCTCCAAATTGTGGGACTTAGAGTGAAGTATGCTAAGTATGTATTTCAAAACTCTAGTGTAATCTTTATTAAAAATGCATGTGATTGATTCCCTTAATCTGTTTTTTGTTTTGCTTGTTTTGTTCCTCCCTCCCCCCCCCCCCCCCCCCCCCCCCCAAAAAAAAAAAAAAAAAAGTCCCAAGTTTGGAATGACAGTGCTTCAGAGCTGTGATGCTCTGGTGCAGCTGTGCGTGATGATTCCTTTTGCAACGTATCTAAAATAGTGTCCAGAACACTTGCAAAATAAAATGTACTGCCTCTAATTTGTCTTGTTGATAAAGCAAGCAGAGTGGATTTATATGAATATAAAATTGGGTGATGATTAAGACCTGGCACAGGGCTGCACCCGGTGTTTTGAAAAAGCCCCGTGTGGTGTCCTGCGTGGCGTCCCATTGCGGATGGCTCATGTGCTGGCAGCCACTTTGCTACAGCGACTGGAGGGGTGGCTGTGGAAGGGCGGAGGAAAAAAAAAAAAGTGTTGGTTAGTGAGTGAGAAACAATGGTGGCTGACAGCGAAAGCAGGAGGAAAACTTCTTTTTGGTTTATTAATAAGCACTAGAGAAACTGTCCTGTGGTGTCTTTGAAAAAGTTGTAAGGGTGTTGCACTGTTCTAAAATGAATAGAAAATGTTTCCTGAAGAGAAGCTTGTTAAATAAAACCCATCAATTTGTCTAGAGGAGTTAGCTACCAATTAAGAATGAAATATTTTATTTTCCCCCAAAAATACCTGGTCTTATTAAATTGTCTATCAAGTGTTAAGCATACCAAGGCCATGCAAGATACCTGGAGAAATTGTACAATGAAAACCACCAGTTTTGTGTAGTTTTGTGTCCCGTGTGCACTTACAAAGAAGACATTTCTCCTCCTGGCACTCACCCCGGTGTGTGCTGGAGCGCGGCCCCTGCCCCTTGGCCCCACCGTGCCCTGGGCACCTCGTGCTCGCCGCGGGAGCTTGGCGCAGCGTGTCCTGGTTCTCGCTTCCTCATGCAGCTTCTGCAGCCGCGTCCAAACCGCTGTGGCTGCCCTTTGTGGTTGACAGCTCGGCGCCCGCTGGCAGGTGTGACCCGGGTGTGCAGCGCTATGTCTTCTGCTCCTGTGCCCGGCTTCCCCATGCTTGGGGAAAAAAAGCGTTGTGATTATTTCACACGCTTGAGACTGATCACGGGTTTGTTTTCTATTTTGGATTACGTAGAGAACGATTTTGTATTTTTGATCATTAAATTCTCACCAGATTAGCTTCTATTGCATGAGTAGGGGAGGGGGTATGAAAAATCAATTCTTTTTGATATTTTTTTTAATTCATACAATCACACAACTATTTTATTATGTGCATAATTGTTCATAGTGATTCCCTGCCTGCTTCCCCAAGCCCTTCTGGTTGAAAAGTTAATAATGAAATTGTGTAATTCCTGTAATGTCCAGTTAGGCAGGTTGCCCCGTGTTTTGGCACTTGTTACCCAATGAACCCTTATTCTGTCTGTTCAGCTTCAGACAAGTGTTTTCCTATACCCGTAGGTTCATCAGTAAGTGAATTTTCAAAGAAATTCTAGATTTTAAATTTTTTAAAAAAGGTTTAATTCTCCAATATTCACCATCTTATGGTTTACAATAGGAATGCCATCCCGGAGCTGCCAGGCTGTGCGGGCAGCAGGTGCCTGCAGCGCCGTTGCACCCTTTGCCCCGGACAGTTGCATCCTCACTGCATGGCCACCCGCTGCGCGCACTGCGGTCTGGCCTCAACCATGAAGGCTGGGCATCGCCCCCACCCTATAGTGAGGGTGTCTGAACATTGCGCTTATTGTAATTTTATTGCCAAATCAGGTGTGAGATTAGATGTTGGATGTTACATGTAATCTGCTCAGAAATCAAATTATTTGACCTCCAAGCCCACCAATGCCCCCTCCTGCTGGTTTGCTGTTAAATATGCAGCGTTTGCCTGTCATGAATACAAATCGAGGACAAATTAGAATCTACAGACAGCTGACCTGAGCTCCGGATTAGAGACTGGGGGCTTGTGCTGTTTTAAATCTTTTAATTACCATAGTCCCTATAGCCAGTTGAAGGACACAGAGCAAAATGGTATATTTTTTTTTTTTTTTGGTGACAAAAAAGCAAAGAAAGAAAGAAAAAGGCTCCCTCCGTCTCATTTGAATTTTTCAGTTTGATTACATTTGCACTTCCATTGGAGCTATGCTAATGTGCTGCACGAAATTAGGTCTATTAACAAAAAATGTGCTTTTTTACAAGAGTGTTTTCAGTGGAGGGCTTTTTCTACCTTGTTTTTGTTTACTGGTTCCCGTTCAGGACTTGCCTGAGAAATGACATCAAAACTGGGACGGGGCCGTTGCTGTTGGGGCTGCTTCTCGCCGGACTGGCAAGTGCGAGGGAGCCGAGGCCGGTACCAGCAGGAGCCAAAATAAAGCAGGCGGTGGGCTGCGAGAGGAGCGTTCACATGCCTTGGAGGGCATTGCTGTGAGCTTGTCGGGTCGTTTCTCTTAGTACACCAGGCATTGCAGTGTTTTTAAATTTCTGATGTCACATACACGGTGGCGCGCACCCTGCGGGGGGGCTGGGGCTGCTGCGGCACGGCAGGTGCTGGGATGGCGTGCTGCCCACCCTGGGCATGCACATACGGAAGGGTTTGTGGCAGATCACGAGGAAAAGAAGTTTTCCAGGGTGCAGCTAAATATGGTTTGTGCTTTTGACATCATTCAATAGGTAAATCGATGTGATGGTGGTGCTGGCGCTGGGGCGGGCATTGTTCTGATGCCTTTATCCTGGAATTTGCATTTTCTGTTTCTCGTGTGTGTTGGCCCGGTGTTGAATTGATTAGTTATGCCTACCCAGTAAGCAGTGAAACATTTTTATATACTCTGGGGAAATAAATTTGGCAGAAAATCAGCATGAGTAGATTTAATTATCACTCTGAGACCTTTTCCTTTTCTGGCTTAGTGATCCTGAAACTCTGTGTGTTTCACTGAAATCTGTGTGGACGCTAAGCTTCGCTTCCCAATTTGTTCCTCCACACAATGATAAGCCAAGCAATTACTGGTTTATTGATTTTTCATCATGGCAAATTTAAAGTTGATTTTTTCCTGAAAAGGCAGGGGTGATTAAGTGTTTCCCCTCGGTTTAGTACAAGAGAGCTATGTGGCAGAATCTAATATCCCTGAGGTCAACCTCTGCAGGCAGATAATACGGTGTCTTGGCCACGTGTTAAGGAGAGAAATCAGGGCTACAAATGTGATAGGATATATGTGGAGACAGTTTAATTTGTTCCATTTATATGAACAAGTCGTGTGGCACATGCTTGGAAAATATCGTTTTGAATAGGCTTGGAAATGAAGCCCACGTGGGCAGGAGGAACAGGTGAATGCAAACGAGAGAGGTATTAGAGCATTTAGTGCTGGGAGACAATTGTCCGTTAAACAGAGAAACAGAGCAAATCCCTGATGGTGTTCGCAGGGGGATGAAGATGAGGATGTACCTGAAGCCTTCCCGTGGCAGGGCAGGCGCTGCAGCCTTCGGGCAGGGTTTGGGACATGTGCGTTAATAGGATTTAACTCAGGGCAGGAAAATTGTGCTGTGCACAGCTCACATAACGTGTTGCTGTACCCTAAATGGACGATTAAAGCAATATGCTTAATTGGTTTGGTTAAATCGGTGGGTATGTGCACGCAGTAGGTGGCTTTTGAGTATCTTTTCTCCTTTGTATTTCATATCAAATATGTAAATCTAAAGTGTTTTTGGAAGGAAAGGTAACGTGCATGTACTTAAGGGGTCATTTTGCTCAGTTTGGGAAGAATCTCAACAGTGTCTCAGGTACCTGCTGCCGCTGAGCTCAGAACTGCAAAGGGGCAGCGTCAGTGAGGGGCTGCTATGAAGGCACGGTAGAGAAGGTGCAATGGTAAAGGTTTTTCTGTTTGGTGGAAAATGTATGAAATGTGGTTTCTATAACTGTGGTGGGCCCAAGTTGTAATATCTGAATCCAGATTTTCAGTGCCCCGAAGTCTGGCTTTGGTTTGGCTGAAGTGTTATCATGAAACCAGCACAGACCCTTGTCCTGAATCGTCCCTGTCCATCGCATGGTCTTGGAGCTGCAGTTTTGATTTGGAAGTCTCCTGTCCTACCATTTCAGCTTCTCTCAGTAGTAGTCTTAGAAATTCAGAAGAAGAAATGAAGAATAACTCCCTTTTTACTAAATAGCGTGAACAAAATGCTGTTTTACTGAGATTGTTTAATTAGAGATTGAAAGCATCAGAAGATTTTCTTCTACCGTGGTTTCTGCATGTGGCTACTGCCTGGTGTTTCACCGGCGTGATGCAATTAGCGCTGTCCTGTACACTCATACTGGCTTACGGGACTCTTGGTGGCAACAAACCAAGATCAGAATTTCCTACCAAACCCCTCCGCAGATAGCTGGTGCTGCAGGGAGCGCTCCCCTCTGCCTCCTGCGCGCGCCGCTTCACGAGCAGGATGAGTGCATCCCAGCGCCTCGGCAAACGCAGGTGCCTGAAAGGCTGAGGACTTACAGCCCACATGGATTTGGAGTGATGGGGGGGGGGTCACAAAAGAAAAGTTAGTACGTATGAGAAAGCCTGGAGGGCTCAACATATAGAAGATCCCTTAATTATAAAGTCTGCACATATCCCAGCTGATAAGCTCTATTTTTTTATACTCATCTTTAACCTGTTGGGCAAGAGTTCTCACGTCGTGGGATCTAACCAGTAGTTTGTCCATGGGAAAGCAGCTGTTTTACTTAATGCTTCCTTTAGTAAAAGTTAAAAGACTGCACCTTGAGGTAATTGGTATTAAAAACACAGGTTGAATCTGCTAAGAAAAGATTTGATTGCATGAGGTCAGGCCATGTAGCTGTAATAAGTTAAAGTGCTTTACTCAATGATATAGAAATATATCAGGATGCCCTTAAGTTCATCAGTTATTGCCTTAGGTCATAGTTTATGTTCAGTAAATTTTATTGAAGTTCATTGTTACGGCAATGACTTGAACTCAGCCTGTTAAATCTCCAAATTATTTAGTCTAGCTAATATATTTAGTATAGATGCATGAATTTTTATTTCTTACTAAAATTGTAATTTCAAATTTTCCAGTTTTGCCTTCATAATGGCAGATTTTCAGCAAAGTGTAAGTCTCTGCAGCCTCACCCTTTGTGTCCCTTGTGTGTGAATGTTGCTTCATTAGTCTGACACAAACACCTGGTGTTGCGCTTCCAGTCTCTGGAGGATGTTTCAGCATCTGGCACACACTGTGATCTTTTTTTATGTCTGTTTAATCTTTTTATTGACGTTTTATAATTAAAAGTAAGCAGAAACAAATCAAGGGTAATATAAAAATGTGAAGTTTTGCACAGTTGCGGTGGCATAGTGCAGCAAATTAGGAAGAGCATCCAAATAACAATAAAAATTGTGAAGGATGGAATTGCAGTATGAAACATGGCATCTTTGCTGGCCACCCGCTGTAGCCGTGTTCTTCCTCAACAGAGCTGATCATCAGAAAAGGGGATCGATAGACCCCCATAGGTAATGGCTATTGGACTGATCAATTCCAGGCTTTTTATTAAAGCTTCCGTAATTAATAATCACTTTTAAATGTGTTCCTTGAATTTTAGACTTCAGGTCAGTCCCTGGGGTTTGCTGTCCGGTTTCACTGGTGCTGCTGGTGCTCCCGGCTGGCCTAACCCGGCTGAGGGGCTCGCTCCCGCCCCTCTGCAGCCCACCCTCATGGCCGGCAGTGCAGGGAGGGGGCTCTGCCCCTCTGCTCCGCTCTGGTGAGACCCCCTGCAGCCCTGCGTCCAGCTCTGCCCCCAGCATAAGGAGGACACGGAGCTGCTGGGGCGAGCCCAGAGGAGGCTGCGAAGATGCTCGGAGGGCTGGAGCCCCTCTGCTGTGCGACAGGCTGAGGGTTGGGGTTGTCCAGCCTGGAGAAGGGAAGGCTCCGGGGACACCTTAGAGCAGCTTCCAGTGCCTGAAGGGGCCGGCCAGAAAGCTGGAGGGGGGCTGTGGTCAGGGGTGTGAGTGACAGGACAAAGGGGAACGGCTTTCAGCTGAAGGAGGGGACATTGAGACTAGATATTAGGAAGAAATTTTTAACATTGAGGGTGGTGAGACGCTGGTCCAGGCTGCCCAGAGAGGTGGTCAATGCCCCACCCCTGGACACACTCGAGGTCAAGTTGAATGGGGCTCTGAGCAAGCTGCTGTAGTTGAAGATGTCCCTGCCCAGGGCAGGGGGCTAGAGCAGTTGGCCCTTAAAGGTTCCTTCCCACCCAAACCGTTCCATGATTCTATGACTTCCCCCTGCGCCAGAGCCGGGGGCCTCCAGGTGCCTCCCCGTCGGGCACAGTGGGTGGGATGCCCAGCTTTCGGGGGCGCTGAAGGGGTCCCACCTCAGCCTGGGCATGTGCCAGGGTAGCTCGGAGTTGGAAGCTCTGACTCAGCTTTGTCTGAATTGAGCACTTCAAAAATATCTCCATGTTTTCACAGCACCAACAATGTTCCTAGAGGAGTAGGTAGGAAGGTTTGCTGCAACAGCGTGATGCTTTCTTGGCAAGATTTGGCAAGGAAGGGAAAAAAAAATGCTCTTTCACTTAAAACATATGTTTTCTTTTGTAATTTTGAGTTGGGGGCCATGAGTGCAGTGAAACAGCACATTCTTCTTGTCTTCACCAGGGTTAATTTTAGGCACGTGTGTTTTTATAACACTGCTCACATGATACTACAGTTTGTATTTTTTTTCTGTGTACTGAGTTAAAAGGAATTGGAGTTGGTTTCACATGCCATTTAGACCCCTGTGATGGGGCAGGACATTTCTGTAAGGCATTTGTCAGTAAGCACTGAGGCTGTGCTGTAAAAGTACTTGAAAATACCAACATTTTTCAGTTTGTGCAGAAAGAAATTATTTAGAGGAAAAAAACTTTGTACTGCTAATGTAATGCTCCTTGGAGCTAATGTCTGTCTAACCTGTATCATTTTGAAAATACAGAGGGAATAAATAAAGAGGGAAATTGCCCGTGGATGGCTCTAGCAGAGCTGAGATTTCGGTTCAGGCATTTAAAAGGACAGAGCCTAGTCCCGCTGGCAAAATCATGCTCGAGTTTTATATGCAGGACATCATCTATGTTGTGTGACTTCATTTAAATCCAAAGTTGACATTAATGAAGTTTCAAATCATGAGTAATTCGGCAAGTTCACGATATGGGGAATTCTGTCCCATTTGGCTGTGGCAATGTCATTTTTGTGGCATCTTTCAGGAGTGGGAATGCCAGTGGCAGGGGGAGGAGAGCAGGGGACACGGTAAGGATGCAGGGAAGGACAGGGATCTTTGGCTGCTCAGTGTTGTTAACTTGCAAAGGTCACACGGTGCATTGGGTAAAAATGTCCCTTTATCAATAAAGTCATCTGTTGGTAGCAGGGCTAGAAGAGTGGCAAAGTTATTGGAAAATGTATGTGTTTAACTTAAAGATGTTACATTTGTAGCCTAAGCCCTAAGCCATGGGTAAGCATGCAGCCCTCGGCCAGTGCCCTTACAGTCCTAAAAAGCCATTTTAAATTTAAACTACATTAAGCATAAACCGTAAAAAGAACAGTATGAGGGTTTTAGGAAAAAACTGGGATACATTGATTTTTTTCCTGTCATAATTTTAAGAAAATTTCAGTCAATTTTTGCTGCGGCAGGTGGGCTGGGCTGGTGGGGTGACCCTGGGGCTGGGGTGTCCCTAAGCTTCCCCAGCTCTGTCCTGGGAGCAGTGGGATGGGCAAGTGCCACGTCCACCCCAGGGCACCTGGAGTGGCATCTCCGTCTGCTGGCAGGCTGAACAAGCCTGATTATTCACAATCAGGCAGGATTGGGAGCCGTTAGAAACATTACCACTGTGATTTAATTAGACAAAGGTTGTTACGGGTGGTGTGCATTAACCTAATGCAATGAAATCACCATTGGAACCTGGCTGGTTTATCGCAGGCATCAAATGCTTGCAAGGACGGGGGGTTCCTTGGGGTTGCGGGGGTGGGGGGGCAGGAATCACTGGAGAGCAGAAAACTGGTCTTGAAATATTACGTGTTGCAGAAATTACCTGTTTGCTGGAGAAAGCCCGTGCTTGCGCAGCTCGCTGTGGTCCTGCCTTTCCGAGGCTGCCGTTTGCATTGTGCTTTTCAAATTTTGCTTACTGGATTCTGGCTGCAGGTTGTCTGTGCAAAATACGGTTTTGAAGATGAAGTTCTAAAGGGAATAAAGCAAATACAATAGATGGAGTGGCTGTTTGTCAGGAAACCTACACGAACCATTAAATGCTGTTTTCCAGTTTAGGTGTTGTAAAAATGAGAAGTGTGCTAATATAAGGCTCTATTGATCGGGAAAGGTCCCTGGCGTTTCCCACTAGGAGACATTATGTACTGCAGCGAGTTCCTGCGCGAGATGGCCAATCTGTCCTCAAAATGTCTTGGATGCCTTTTACCCACTTGCTGTCTGGGTTTATGTAAAAAATGTGAGCCAGAATGGAAATTTCATGAGTAGAAAATAGGGTTGTGTTGGTATGAAATAGCCTTTGACTGTAGAGGCTTCCTGAGTGCTTGCTGTGATTCATGCATGCAGGAGACGGGCTCTTCTAGATAGATTTTTAATGCATTCTTGCACTCTGCAGAACTAAGTTTTCGAGGAAGACTTTGAAAAGAAGATGTAATTTCCTTTGATTAGATTTATTTAAATTAATAAGAAGTGATCTGACCATCAGCAAGATGTTCAACTTGCAGATCTCTTTCTCAATTTAAGAAGTTTATCCTCAGTGGTTTCAAAAATGGCAAAGGAAATGGCAAGAAAGCGTAAATTTTTGATGGTGAATGGGGTCTATTTTGGGGCTCACCAGCACTGCATTATGAATGCGGGGGCTGGGATGGTCTTTCTCAGGTTGCTTGCCCCTATCGGTGCACCAGCGTGCGGACCCACAGGGACAGCGATCCTGATCCATAGGAACCAGAGTCGCTGTGGATGGATGGAAAATAGGGCTCCTGGGGATGAAACTGCGGGTGCGGGCTGCTTACAAGGCGTAATCTGGGGAAATGCTGAACTTTAGCAAGCTGTTCTCACAATTCTTGAGATGATAGGATTTCACCCAACATCGTGGCCTCTTGGAAAAAAAAAAAAAATTCCACAATTGCAATTCAGTGTTGGGAAATGATGGAGACAGAGATACTGGCTGTGTGACACAAGCACAGCCCCTGCACATCGCGCTGGCCCGTGTCTGCCTTGAAGCCAGCTGCACTTTGTGCAGCCAGCGGGGCTGTGTGGAACAGTGCTGCTCTTGTGCAGTGCCACGAACATGCATACTTCACCTGGAAAGAAGAAAGAAGTTTTATTTTAATCCTTCCGTTTGCATGTGAATGGTCTGAAATATGGCTTTATTTCATGCGTTAGCTGAAGCAGCACATGAAGCCTGCGGATGGTTACAGGGAAATTGTAAGGAAATTAAAAGAAAAGTAGATTAAAAATAGTAACTTCCTTTGTATCATCTATGGAAGTGTCTTGCTTTGCCTCTGTATTAAAATACAAAGCAACATTTGTCTCTTTTCCTACACTTTTTGTGAAGGGAAAAGATCAGATAAATTTTCTCCTGGAAGGAAGCACATTAATACATGGGAACCTTTAAGGAGGGATGCAACACCATGAAGATGTGCATAAATATGAGTATAATTTTGAAGCTGGCATTGGGGTAATTTTATTTGAGGAAATACAGCAGGTATAATTAAAGTTTTACTTTCACATCTGCAAAGGTACCCAAGCAGGTAAAGCGCTAGCAGGTTCTCAATCCCTAAGGCAGTGCTGGCTCCAAGCTGTGCCCTCAACTAACAAATAAAAAGGTATTTTCCTTTCCTGGGTATGTACCGTAAGTCAGTGCGTTTGTTCAACTCCTTTCAGAGACATATTTTTAGATGAAAAATTGGCACCTTAGTTCTGTTTCATTGCTGCCTTTGGAAAGGTGTTTGAGGCGGGACGCCCTTGTACAAGCGAATTGCAAAAGACCATCAAATATTCAGGTTTTAACTACTGTTCTAAAAGTGAAAATACAGATAAACTAACAGTCTCTCTCACAGGGCAATTTGTGACTTTTTACAAATTAAAAGTCTTGGAAATTGTCTTCTGAATTTAAGACAGATGAAAACCAAAAATGGCTCCTGTACTTCATTAATGTTGTGTATTTTACTGTCGTCTTCATGGCATTTATTTGTGCTAAAGGATAATCCTGAGACAAGCATCAGTTAAGGTAATGGGATTGTAAAGCAATCACGTAATTAGTTATCTGACTTCAGTCATTTAAAAAAAAAATTTATAGCTACGCATTGAAAAGCTGCTTCTAAAAGGGAAAATAAACCGCAATGTATGAAAGGGGCGGGCAGCAAGGGGGATGGGAGCTCTGGTCTTGGGAAGGGAAGAGATCCGATTTTCAGCCCCTTCAGTAACCCCAGGAGCAAAGATGGAGTGTGAGGAGGGTGGTCAGAGATCTGGAAAATACGGGCTGTGGAGAGCCGTGGTGGGCTGGGTTTGTGTCGTCCGAAGGAAATGGAAGGGGGAGCGAAGTGTCCCAGCGTGGCCATGGGTATGGGGCTGCTCGGGAAGGGGGCACCTGGGCACGCCAGCGTAAGTGTCTCCCCCACCACCCGAGGCATGACTTCTCTCTGTTAAAAAGAAAAACAAAAAACAAAACAAAACAAAAAAGAGAATTTATCCTGCTTAGGAGAAAGCTGTAATTTTTACTGTGTATTTTTACTGTTTCCTTTTTGATATTCCAACTTTATCGAAAAAAAATCCAAATGAAAACCCCAAACCCAGAAGAAAGCTCAGGGGCAGGGGGGATTGTGAGACATCGGCTTCAGCTTGTGGTAATAACTATATACAGAAACGTGCAGCCTGGAGATGTGTTTGTACCATTGCAATATGCATGCATTTGGTCTGACTCAGCAAATTATTCAAAAGTATTCAATTTTCAATTATTCATTTTGAAACTGTCTTTTTTTTTAGAGGCTGACATCTCGGGTTTGCTGTTCTGTATTGCAGATTTCCCTGGTTTAGGTACCAAGAGCAGAGCATCCTTCTGTGAGTCTCTATGTGTTTACATATTCCTCCCCATCTAAAACGCAGAATTCTCCAGAAATATAAGGCATATTTATCTATTCATTAAATATTTCACTTAAATTCTGAGGTTTAGTCTTTAAATTTCCATTAATTTGCACTGTTTGTTCTGTTGAGGTTTTCATTTGTCAAAATTGTTAGCTCTTGGGTATTAGTTACGCAAATATTGATGTGTAGCTTTGGCCTGTTAGCTATCAATTGAAATCAGAAAATCAATAGACTTAATAGCTCCTCATTACAGAGTTGATGCATTTGCAAGGCTGAGTCGCGTATTGTCAGGGAACAATCAATTCAGTCAAAAACTATTACACCATCACCGCCAGAAACTGTTTCATAATGTTTTGGCGTGCTGGTAGCTGACCTGAGCTGCCACAGTGGCTCTAGAAGCAAAATCACACTTTTTGGGGTCTCTTGTCCTGGAGGCTCCAAGTGGGAGGTGGGGGGGCAGCTGGGGCGCTGGCGGCAGGGCTTGGTGGCTCCTGGCGTGCTGGCCTCTGGCAAGTCCTGGCGTGGTGTTCGGTGATGAACAGGGGGGTTAGGTGAAGACTCTGCTTCCTGGCTTCTAGCAGTAACAAAACTTTCCTAAAGCTGTGAGCCGTCTTGTTGGTGTCTCTGATGCAAGCTGAGAACCTGGAAGCCAGAGCGCTGCTCCCATCGCATTAGAAGCAAATGAAGAAATAAAGAAATCCCTTTACATCACAGCTCCCGGCCGGGGGAAGGCACCGCCTTCACAACGTGAGCCAGAGCAGAGCCTATTCTTTGATTTCCTGAAATAGTCCCATAATTTGCTTTTCATTCTCCGAGTGTGTGGTTGTTCTTCCTTGGGTTTGTACTTAAAAAGGGAATTGTGAAGCAGAGGAGGTGCACCTCTGAGATTTCAGGCTTGGGTACGTGTGAGAGGATACATACGTTTCCTTTCTTTTTCTCAGGAAAAGCATACGGTATTTACAGTTTCAGGTTAAGAGTCTTTGTCAAGTCATTAATTGCACGCAGTTGAAGAATTTTGAGATGGCTACAAAATCTAAATGTATCTAGAAAGTATAACCTAAAAATAGCTATAGTACTTAGAGTGCTTTATATAAACAAATCTGGTAAGTAGAAACTCTGCTTTTTGGCTCTAGCAGTAAGGACAATTTCCTAGAGCCGTTGGCAGTATTGTTTGTGTCTCTGATGCTGAAATTTGGAGTGGCGCTCCCAGTGCATTAGAAGGAAATAAAGAAATAAATCAATTTACCAGCTGGAAAATTATTAAATAGCACAGGCACTTTTCTGGGTTGTCAGCTGTGAAAATTTAAAGCAAAGCTATTCCTGAGTAGAAGGTAGGCAATCTTTTAAATGCCGAGTGGGTTTTTGGGGAGAGGGTTTCTTTTCCATTTGGTACATCTTTATAGTGGGCAAAACTTGGAGAGGCTTATTTTAATCTTCGTTTGCTTTTTCTCTTCTCAAAAGCCGTGGCTGTCGTGTAGCTGCGGCTGCCCTGACTTACCCGAGAGGCGGGTTTGGATATGTCTGTACCACGGTGTTCGGGGGTCAGCGCGTGGTTAGCCAGTGCTGAGGTTTTGCAAATAGTTGCCTTGTGAACTACAAATGAAGGCTTCTGGTCCCCAGGTCCGTATGTTAAGGCAGAAAAGGGTGCGCTGCAGGCGCGGCGCGTGGGGCTGGCCCTGCCCCACCAGCCTGGCGCCCAAGCGCTCAACCTGCCCACGACTCCGTTCAAAAAAATTAATGATTATTTTAACTGAACTATGCGCATGCTACGTAACGTCTGATGTGCTGATTGAATATACCGAAGGACTAATCATTAGTGTGCGAGCAGCTGCTCTCGGTCTCTTTCTGTGTCGATACAGCGCAGTGGAAGCGGATCCGAGCGATTTCTGCTCTGGCGCTGTGCTCGCCGTGGGGTGCTGTCTCCTGGTGTCTGCCAGCCTTTCTGAAAAACGGCATGGAAAATCACCCGTATGTTAAAGGGATACCTCTTAAAAGTTGTGTATTGTTTAAGATGGTTTAGCTGGTTTAGCCATTTAGTGATAAGGTAAGGCACGCGCTTCGTAATTAAACGTTACCAAATGATGGGTTGAAAAGTGGGAACAGTCCAATGTGTCAGCCAGGACACCAGAACTGTGGCCTGATTTATGTTAAAATGGATACTCAGAGGAGTAGTCGAATACGTTGCTCAATGTAAATGAGAAATGGCACCATGGACTTTAAATGAATTAATTATTTGCAGTCATCTTTTTCGTTCCGACTACCATCCCATGGAAACATGCATTTCCTCTAAGTTCACGTGGGACTCATCACACTGAATCTAAAAGAAATACGCTCAAAGCGTCAAACATCTAAATATTTGCTCGTTTTTAAGTCTATATTCCCATTCTCCAAAGAACTTGCAAGAAAGTTGTGCTGTTCATTTTATTTTGGTGTTTTTCTTCACTGGAAAAAGATAGGTCATTAAAGTCAAGGGAAAAATCCAGACACTTGGTAAACATGTAGGATGAGTGAAATACGGACTAAATTAATGATACTTAAGATGACATACATAATTATAACAGAAAGGTCAGGGTAGATGGCAGCTTTCCCAAGTATGTAGTGTCAGAAAAATCCCCAAAGTATATATTTTAATTGAGTTATGTTTTCTTTCCTTCACGTCGAAGCATTAAGGTATTACCCCATTCCTGGGCCTGCGTTCCTATAATTTAACATGGCAAAATTCCCAGATCTACATTTTGACAGTAAAACCACATCATGCACAGGCTTCTTCCAGCAATGAAATACCACTTTGTATTTGTCTCCAAATCATCAGTTTCTTTTAAAATTTAAACAGAAATATATTTAATATACGGGGCAAATAAATTTTCTCGGGGTGAGGATGAACAGAACGCTGTTTCTGAAATGTGAGAAATGTGTGAAAAATGAAAGAAGCCAACGGATGCGACAGAAACAAACAAAACAACAAAAAGCCAAGGGCAAACCAAACGGTCAGAGGGGATGTCCTGCGGGGCCGGGCTGGTCCTGCCCCGTGGGGAGCCTGGTGCCCCGCAGCAGGAGGCTGAGCCGCCGGCCATCGGTCTGGCGCTGCGTCCTGCCCTGGCTCCAGCGCTGCCGGAGCTGGGTGGGCGGCCGGTGCGGGGCTGCCCTGACACGGGCTGGGGAAGGGCCAGCTGCGGATGAACACCCACCCACCACCCCCACACCTCCCGCCCCCGCCGAAATCACCGGCCACACGCCCTGCCTTTGAACATTTGTGCTGCTTAGAAACAAAATAAAAAATTGAATGGGACAGTCAGCTGCTTCGGGTTTAGGTTGTCTTGGACTGAGTCTGGCTGAAAGTCCCCGTGCCAACAGCAACAGAAAGTGGGAGGGAGCTTCACCCCATCTCCATCGGTACCAAGGCCTTTTTCCATCAGGAAAGGGGCCCTCAGGAGCTCCAGGTACTGGGACGTACGGAAAATTACTTCACTACACATATTCCCTGGGGAAGGAATTTATTATAATTGTTTTCTCCAGTAACAATTGTATGAATTTCTTTTTCCTCTCTTTTTTTAGCCTTTGACTTGCCTCCAGCCCGTTCCAGTTAGCCAGCATCCCTCCCTGGGCTTCTCCAGCCTCGGCGCTGGTGCAGGGTGCGTGTGGGGTGAGAGGACCCTGCCGGCACCTCAGCGGGCGGGAGCTGGGGGCTCTGCTCCCCTAGCAGCATCGGCTGTGGTGTAAAAAGGGAGGGCACAAGGGAAAAAAAAGATTATTTTTTTTGTGTCTTGGGAAGGCTCGGTCCTCCAAGTGGGTGAATGGGATTAGCTAAATTAGAGGTTTGGAGTGGAGAAATAGTCTTAAAGAATACAAAAAGAAAGGCTAACCAAATGTGAGATCCCTTCTTACTCTTTTTTTTTTTCATTTTGGCATCTCGTTCAGCAATGTACGCATGAGCGGGGAGGTTTGAGCCCATGGGTTAGCTCTGTGGCCCTGTTCTGAGCTGGTTCTAGAAGGAAGTGCATCCGTGCGTGCGTGTACATACACGTACATTCACTCCCCGAAACTGCGCCTCTGCAGTGAAACAAATCAAACCCTTGGAAATTGAGGAAAAAGCCAGAATTGAGCATTGTGACTTTTAAGTGCATAGTTGCAAATTTTCCGCAGGGTCTCTGCCTCAGCCAGCGTTGTTTCATTTTGGACAGACTTCCGTTAATAGGAACTATGAATTATTTTATATTCTCATTATTCAATATGCAGATCTGTGTTTTATTTGACTGTAGCTATTCAAACCTCGTCTTAAAAGGAGCATTATGAATTTCTTCACGGGCTGTTCTGGGGGCTTATCACTACAGGATCTGGACGTGTGACGAACGTTAATGCTGTTATCCTCACAACACCCTCGTGAGGTGAGCAAGTATTATTAATTCTGGGGTTTTAAGAAGAGAGCAGGGGCAGAAGTACAACAGGGTTCCAACTTTGGAGAACTTTTGAGACAGAATATTGCCTTCAGCGTACTTAGTTTTGCATTTTGTGTACCCAGAGCCAGCTCCCCTTTACTCCTGTTCCACATGTGATTTGGCTGGTGCATCAGCCGGGTCAGAGCCCGGTATTTCCTGCAGAAAATGGGTGGTTAATGGCCACGCTGCAACTCTTCCCATGAGATGGAGGAAAAGTCTGGTATCGGATGCAGTTCGTCAGGGCACATTAAGTGCAATTAACGCTACCAGCTCTCCTACCCTGAGCTCCTTTGCCTTGCATTTTCCTGCTTGTCCGATACGCCTGGTCCCTCCTGGCTTTTTTGCTTCCCTGTGGTACGGTGCCACCCCTGCTTCGGGAGCCATGCAGAGCTCCAGCAGAACCGACACCTGGCTCTGGGAAACCATCTGTCTTCACCATCCTCTGGAGCAGCGGCAGCGTTTAAAGTCTGCGGTTTTTAAGCTTGCATGTACATGTTCGCTATAACAAACCCGTGCAGCACGGTGTGTGTGAGGCCTGTCTTTAGGGGCTGGGAGAGAAGGAACCTTGGTAAAGCTAGAGCAGACGGGACTTCCAGGCGTTATGATTTGACTAAATGAAGATGGGTTTTGACTAGGAGGGCAAAAGCAGTAACTGAATCTTTAGAAGCCAAGTTTGCCTGTAACTGGTGAATCAGCCTGGTCCCAATGGCTGTGGAAACAGAAGGACCGAAACATTCCGCAAGGAGCACGGGAGACTGTCTCAAAACATCTCAGGTTCAACAGACTTGCAGGCAACTCAGAGCAGGCTCCTACAGCAGCATGGGTTAGGCAGTCCTCACCAGAAGTATTGTTACCCAGGCAATGTAGAGCATATATGTTTAAAAAAGAAATCTTAAGCACTGGCCCGACAGGGTTATCAATATGGATTTAAAAGAATCTTTTGCAAGTGGGCTTTGCAAGACCTCTCAAAAACTTTGGCTGGTGTATTTTTGGGCTCTCAAATTTTGTTTTCTGCAAAACAGAGGAGAAAAATAGGAATGTTAGAAAAAAATAGGAATGCTAGAAAAATGTTTGGGATTGTGGGTATCGTGGTAGGCCAAGGTAATCAGCCCGAGTGGCAGGATTCGCGTTCTGGAAGCAGCCTGCCTTGCTGCCTGCCTTTGGTTTGGGTTGGGTTTGCTTTGGGGGGGGAATGTTCTTTTTTTTTTTTTTTTTCATGAAGTGAGTCTCTGAAAACCATCTCAGGATATGTAGCGTTACAAGCTCCATCGGAGGCAGATTGATAGACTGGGGATAAGGGAGAGAGTCTAAATTGCAAAATGCGTTCATTTATTCAGCCGGCTGCAGTTTCCATGTGACAGCCACATCCATATTCACACCCCTGCCTCTGCGCTGCCTGCCGCAAAGTGAGGAGCTATGTAGAAAGAGCATCGTGTTGAAGGTTTTACTGGATTATGTGTGTTTTGCTGCCCACGCTGCTTCGGGCAGCATTTGTGCCAGCACCGCGACTGCTCAGTGCTTTGCTGGCTGCCTGCATTGCGAAGGAGCAAGTCAGAACATCCTGGTGTGGAGCCCGTGTCCGCGCTCACCCAAAAAAAAAGGGATGAATTGAGGAGCCTGTGAAGCTAGGGGAGACTGGTCCTTTGATTAAATACAACAGAAATCATATCCGTTTGCTTAAAGCACAATCCTTTGTGTGAAGTCTTTTATTTTCTGTTAAAAAAACGGATTTTTGTTGATCTCGGTGGCTGTGCCACATTACACGTGCTCTTACTGCATGTCAAATGGGTATTTATCTGAGGGACCGGAGTGAATCTGTGGGATAAGCGTGGGACTTAACTGCGAATTGTCTTGTTTATGCTGGCTAAGGCCTAGATGAAATGGGATTTTAAATACATGTATCATATTTTATTGGTGCTAGACAGATGTTTAGCTGGTGTGAATGGCATTATTTCATGTACCAGCTAAAGGCCTGGCCCAGGAAAGAAGCGGAAAAATAATTAAAAACAAACAAACAGCAATTTGCTAATCTACATTTCATTTTCCCTTTAGCCACTTAGATTGTATTCAGTGTTTGAGGGCAACCAGAGGTGGTTGTAGCTGCTGTGCATTTCCCCTGTTGTGTTACTGAGAATCAATATATGGACTGGAATAAAAGCATGGAACTTACTGTTACCAACACCGAGCATCACAGTGGCACCGTGTGTCAGCATGGGATGCTATGGAACTGTTAAATACCATATCTTGGAAAGACTCTGCGGGTGTTACCACACATTTTAACATGCAATAGGAAAAAAAAAATGTATCGCTGGGCACATGCAATCGCCCATCTTCAGCTTTCAGAATCATTTTTTGAAGTGTAAATAAAAAACAGCCTGTGCAAAAGCCTGAACACCTGCAAAGTTTCAGCCCTGCTGTCCTGCACGCTGTAGTGTGCCTTGTCCACAGCCCCAGTTCAGCTGCTGATCTGATTTCCATTGCAGCCCACGCTACAGCATGTTTTTCCTGTACATCCAGTGTGCGATAATGTTTTACTGTTACTTCTCTGCAGTTGGATCCCTGTATACGGCGGGGTGTGGCTAGATGCAGAAATACTTTTATTTATTTGAATGTGTATAATAGATATGTGTATAGGTTTAACACTGACAAATTGTTATATATTATACGTTTATGTAATATATACACTCGTTAGTTTGTACATACAATATAGAGTTTATTTGAGATAGAGATATATAAAAGATAGAAGAACCCAGTAATTGCCTTTAAGATCAGAGCACAAAGCATTACCTTGGATTTTACAAGGCCAGCGAGCAACAAAAGAGCAGTAATTTATGAGCTCAGCGTAAAAGAATAGCATAATTGCATTAAAAATTAATGCTAATGAACACTAAAATGGGGAAGGTGGTTATGATGAAAGTTTGTATTCATCTTCCCTGGTTTGAATGATGGCTAGTGGCTTGATTAATGGCTTAATTTCTATCAATTAGCGGGGAAAAATCTCCTACGAGACAAGGGTAAATTGAGCATTGAATTACGTATCTTGCTTTTGTGTGCTGAGAAAAAAGAGTGGCATATCTCTGATATTAGCCACGGTGACAAACGCGGTGTGCCCTGCTCCGGCTGCGCTGGCTCTCCCGGTGCGTGGTTCTGGGGTGGTGGGGGCGACCAGCCGGCTCACACACACACACCCCCCCTCCCTCAGCCTGCGTCCCGTCTGCCCCGGCCGTCGTTTCTTTTGCTCCTGTTGTTAAGGGAAGGGCAATTTTAAGTGTATTCAGGCTGTTTCCTACCAGTTTATTAGCCAAGTTTGACTTTTTCCCAGAATATTTTCAAAAATGGCTCAAAATGTGAGTGAATTGGGCACTAGCATGCGTGTGGAAAGTGCAATGGTGACGGTAACCTGCATGCAGGTTAAATGCATGGCTAAAGCAGAAATCCGAGTGTTGTTAAATTCCTTAAATGTTCTTAAATTCAGAACTCAATTGCTAAAGTTTCCCGTTGTGTCTTCTGCTTGATTTTATACCAAATACTTCCATTATTTTTAAAGAAAAAGCTATTAGTGTCCAGTCATGTTTTAAAAATACTATGAATGCTAAGTTATAATTATAATGGATTAAAAGAGCAAATTGTGCTGTAGTTCTTTCTCTAGTAAGTACTGGAGTATGTGCACCACGCTACTTTAATACATTATAATTGCAGTACTAGAGTACTTACAATTAAGTTTGAAGAGTACAAATTAACAATGAAAACTTTCTGTGGCTACAGTTGCTCGTTTTGGAGTATGTTTTATTGTTCCTGTGACTTGGGCTGGAAAAAGTTCGGTCTTTGGAAATCTCAACAGCTGGGAAACAGTGTGGCCAAGTGTTGAAACGGGGCTTTGACACAGCTAAGGGGCTCTGAAGCCGTTCGCGGCGTCGAGCAGGTTCGGAGTTGTGAGAGGGAAGAGGTGGGTTTGGAACTAATCCCGAATTCCCCTCCGGCTGCCCGTGCCCCCGCAGGGATGCTCGGCCGGCAGCATCTCTGGGGCTCGGGTCCGCAGCGTTCCAGCGCCTCGGACAAAGGCAGGATGCGGCTGGTGTTGTGTGTGGCGGTGCCTCCCTCTAACGGCTGGCTGCTCGCCTCCCCGGGTGGGAAAACGGGGGGAGCTGCCCATCGTCCCCGGGGACCCCCACCACCCCCAGGGCTCCCCCTGCCTCGAGCCAGGCGGGAGGAGAGGGGACGTGGGGTGAGGGGGGAGCGTTGCCTGAACACAAAAGCTCTCAGGAGCGGTTTGCGGTTCGTTTCTTGGCGGATTTGCTCTGGTTTTCTGTAAAATGATTGTACCTGGCTGGCTGGTGCAGGGGTCCCGCCTCAGGTGGCCGAGGTGGCTGGTGGAGGCACCCACGAGATCCCCCGCGCAGCTCGGCTGGTGAGCCCAGCATCCCTCGGATGCTGGGGAAGGTGCTCGGGCTGGGGGGAAGGCTCTGCAGGTACCCACGGGCTCGTGGTCTCCTGCACAGAGAGAAGATTTGAGGAGGGGGGCAAACCCCTAAAAAACAGAGCTCCAAGTTTTGTAAAGTCTAGAAGTGACAAAAATGAAGCGAATCCCACCTATCCTGCTGGATTTTCCCTCCTCCTCCCAGTGCTTTCATTTTGTTTGATATAAATATTTCAGTGTAGTGCACTATAGAAGACAATGTGCCTCAAAGCCATGTAGGTTTTTGGTCTCTTCTGCTGCAAATTGTCTCGATTAAAACTTCATTTTTCTTTGAGTATGTCAGTTTGCGCAGCTTAAGTAAAAATAGGCAGCAATTAAAAAGCACTGGGCATGTGAAAACCCCACAGTTCTGTTGAAAAAACCCACACAGTTCTGTAATGCAGTTGTTACTGTGTCCGTACAGCTCTATGCATATGCAGCTGTATAAAAATTACACAGTATTACTGAAGCAAACCCTAAATAAAATGGGATGAAAGGGAAAATACTTCCCTCTTCAGCTGGTTTGTTTAGTCTGGTATCTGTTTGTGTTTTCTTCTTTTAATCCTCAACTCATAAGCAAAAGAACAGAAAAAATAGCAACTTTTTTCTGTATTTCAAAGCATGTTACTTAGAATGTGTTATATTTCTAAAGGATATTAGCCAGCTATAGCTTTTTAAATATAATTAGTAAAATATGAAGAAACATATTCTGAGGACTATTTGAGGTTTATTATGTCATTGCTTTGTTTCTTAAGTTAGATCCACTTGAAAGAAAACTCTTTAGGTAAAGGCATGGGTTGGTTTCCATGGTCAGGATTATAGATTAGCAATGAATCCAGTCAGCATGACAAATTTACACCTAAATATTATACAAGAATATTTAAAATATGTTTGTATTTCACAGGTCATTCACAAGTTATTATTAGTTATATAATGCTTCAGTTTCAATGCTTGTTAAATTCTTAGTGGGCTTCATCACCTCTTCAGAAATAAGCAAAGAAATGGGAATATTCTACACAGAGCTTGGCGGCAAGTTACTTTTTCTTTTAGCTGATTCTCTGGTGTTTCTAATTATTGTGCGTGTGAAATTTTTGGATGGCATCTAAAGGATTAATACACATTTTTATTTCTAAAGTGACATTTCAAGTTATTGCTAATACAGACTATTTCAATATGAAAACAGCAGCTATAAAAGATGTGCGTGCATGTATATATATGCTTATATATATGTGTGTGTACATGGGAAGATGTAAATAGGTGTAAATAATCCTCTATGGCTGGGGTATCTGGGGCAAAAAGCCTTAGGTTACTATAAAATTACATTGACTGAACGTTTGCCTAATAGGATCTGGTTTATGGCACGAGGCATCGCTGGGGATGCTTGCCAGGGGGGGTGCTGGGGCCTGGCTCAGCACCCCACAGCTCCCCGCAGGGAGGGCATCGCCACGGCCGGACAGAGCTGGCAACAGGAATGGCAATTGTGACTGCTGCTGGAATCACCTTTTCATAAAAAATTGCCTCAACAAGCCCTAATACAATATTTAGTTTATTTTTTCCACTGTAACACAGTAAAAAGACTTGCTGTGCAATGAGTTAGCATTGATTTTTTTTTTTGTCTGTAGCCTTTTAGCTTTCTGACTCCATTATTTTTGATTTTACTATGAAATACATATCCTTTCTACTGACATCTGACAAACAACATATGGAAGTAGTTTTATCTACCAATAATGTGTTTGTCAAAAAAATCATACGCTAATGGGTTATGCTTCCTCCAGTCCATTTTCCCCAAGTTAATGTCACTGATGTAATTCTAAACATCTAGTGATTTTTACCCCCTTAATAATTTGTCATTCCCATAGGTTTGCGTAAGATTCATGTGAGATACTGTAACAGGCTGGGAACTGACCAGAGGTTTTGTGAAATAAGAGTTGAGCAACTGATTTTCATCCACATTCACCTGCCTTTCTCTGATACCTGGTTTGATGCTGTGACTACCAGGGACCCTTCCCATTCCTTTGCTTACCCTCGGAGCAGATGTACCCAGGTGCCTGACGAATTACGATTTCCTCTCCCTAGTAGGACAATAGTATGTTTGGGTTTAGACTTCCTATGGGATCCTTAGGAATTTTTTTTTTTAAAAAGAAGACTTTAGCAGCAAGGCAATAGAACTTTTAAACACAAGCTTAAGTGTAAGCAAGTGATTTTTTTTCCTTCTACATTCAAAAGCATCAGGCTTAAAGAGGTACTTGTGTGCTTTGCCGTAGTGCAATGCTTCTCCGAAGCTTTGCCGAAGCCAGAGCTTTACTGAGGCTCCCACAAACCCCTCCAGGGGCGTGCGAGGAACCCGCACAGGGACCGTCCCTGTTCCCACCTCTCTCCGACCCAGCTGCCCCGCGAGGTTTAGCTCGCTGCTCCCTGCACGTTCCCCACAGCACTGCCAACCTCGCGCTTGGCTTCAGTGGGGGGATTAAGATGTCAGTACGGGTCCCCTGTCTGGAGCAGTCGCAGTGCTGAGAGCAGTTCCCCAGCCTCAGCAGTATTTGACTTTCTGCACATTCCACATACACAGAAACAGGTAGTGTGTTCCTGATTTTTCCGTTCATCATATCCATAGAGACTAAAAAATATTCCCAAATAATTTTTAAGCAATGAGGCAGCTTCTTGTTTGCTTGAAGTTACATCTCTTCCTATCTTCTGTCTGCCTTACCTATTTTATAAATGCCTCTCTCAGCGAAAGCTGCCCGCTACTCCCTCATACCGTGCCTCGACAATTTTGGGCTGGCCCCAGTGTGTACTAGGTAAAAGCAAATGGTTTTCCGAAGTAAATAAGATGGAGATAAATTGCTTAAAATTATAAACAAAAGCATGCAGTTAGCAGAATGAATGCAAGGTTTGCTTGTCACTGCAGTTAGTATGTGGAGGGAGGTGAGGAAGATGAGCTGAGCTGTGACTCTGAAGAAGCAGAGAATGAAACAGACGGTAAAGGAAATACTTCTGTGCCAGATGTACTGTAATGAACAAGCCGTGCTACCCAGTGCTGAGAAGAAAAGGTTTTGCGGTACAACCTGTTGGTAAAAAATGAGGTTGTTAATTTAGCGTGCACACGTCCGTTCCAGGAGTCTTTCTGAGCTGCCATTGGTTTATTTGCTCATCTGAAGCTCCACTTAATTGTCATTAGTAGACTGAGTTTTCAGTGGTTAGTCATTGCAAAAGGATGTAAGTTACATTTATTTTTTCTTGCACAAAATAGAAAATATTTTGCAGTGTAGGTGTGTATCTAGATGGATTTGGATTTAGAATTTTCTATAGAGGGAAAGAATTTGGTACTTCTGAGTTTCTGAATAATTCTGCAAGTTCCTTCCGTCTGCAAGCACTTTTCCTGAATTTAAATATACTTTGGCTTCTTTAGAACAAGAAAAATAATATTTTATATATGCATATGTATGTCTACAAATATAATTACAATTGCTCTTCTATTTAAATTTGTGGTTTATATAATGATTAACATGCTCTTGTGTATTCATGAAATATTTGATCAAACTTCAAATACCTGAAAAGACAACACTGTTTTATCCCAGGTTGCTTTCTCATCTTTTTGGCAATCTCCTTTTTACTTTGTCACTCGAGACCACAATTCTGCGACCCTTAAGCTCACCTCCTGAGTAGCAGACTGCTCAGCCACACAGAGGCATGGGCAGACACAGTTGCGCTTTCAAGCTGACCAGAAAAAAAACCGGGGTTTGTACTGGTGGTGTTAGCAGACCGGCCTCTGAACTTCGGCTGGTGCGGATGCACCTGCTCTGACGTCAAGCCTACCACCACAGAACCTTTTGAAAACAAATCTGAGCTACAAGGGAGTTCACAGCACATCAGCCTGTGTGTGACGTCGCTGCCGTGTGCTGGGTCTGGCAGCAGTTTCGGGGATGATGTCCCGTTTTGGTGGACGGTGGCATGAGCGTGAGCTTTCACCTTACAAGTCAGCTGATTTAATCACTTAGGTTTTGACAAAAGGAGTAATGCCAGGCTGCACAAGGGGCTTGGAGGAGAGAGAAGTCAGACCATCCCTTTGGCAACTAGATCAACATAGCTGTAATATGAAACTTCACTGTCATCCATCAGTAGTTTGATTTTTAAAACGAAGTATATCTTGCATTACGAATGCTCTCAGCTTCCTACCAGTCTAATCTATCCAGAAGATTTTCTGACTGAGCACTGAAAGAACTTGCAAAACCTACCTGACAGCACCTCCGTTACGTGTTCAGCATAGTTCATACCACGGTTGGCAGGAGCTGCTGTTCTTCCCCGTAACATCAAGTGGGAGCTTTATTCGCTTCACCAAAATAAAATCTCAGCCTGGGATTCAAAAATATCATGTGAAATCTATGTGCGCTGTAAGACCTCAGAGTATAGTAGAGAAGCAGTTTTGCTCGTTTGATTAAACAGCTGCAATTTTGTCACCTGAGAATTGTATGAGCACACAATATTTACTGTGTATGTTAAGACTATTTTATTACCAGACTCTAAGATATTTGTTTGTGAAATTCACCTGAAGATGTAACCTCTCATGCCACAGTAAGCACTTAGCTTGTCATGAGAACACAGCTGATGGCACATCTCTTGGGACATCTGCAGCTGAAGCCAAATTTGCCTCCATACCAGCAGCAGTAGTTCTGTAGTATGCTGCTACATACAGATGGTACTCCACTGAGTTGTCTGCACTGACCTCAAATCCTGAACTTCTCCAGGAAATCCTCGTGCCATAAATCTAGCAGTTATCCTGCGAGGACATCTCTAGCAAATTCTTACGTTAGTATCTTGAAGGATGTATGTTGAACAATAATGGCCAGCTCACTGTTTTTATTTTTACTAAAGGAGAAAGTTTTTCTTTGTAACAGAGTGGTTTAGGCTGCATTACATGTTGGGTTTGGGTTTTTTTTTCTAGTATGTACTGTTGTAAAATATATTCAAGGCATTGCTTAGATGCGGCATTTATCATAGGCTTACACTAATGTATACTGACATTACACCTTCTCTTTGTAGACCAAGCCACCCTAGTAGAGCAAGTGAAACGAGTAAAAGAAATTGAAGCTATTGAAAGTGACTCCTTTGTTCCACAGACATTCAGATCAAGTAAAGAAGTCAAAAAGGTAAGTTTTCAATATCCTTTCTTGGTGCATAATCCTTTCAAAGTCAGGTGGAAGCTGCACTATTAATACAGTTCCCATTGACGAAAGAGCATCAGTGTTGACAATCTTAAATCCCACCGACTCTCCTATGTTCTTGGTGTAGTGTTCAAAGAGTAATACATTTAAATGTGTTAGAATTTCAATGAAATCAGCTGGTTTGACAGTATATTCTATCTATGCTGATCAACTCCAATTTTGTAAAAAATATTTTTAATTATATAAACCCATGAAGATTCTTTTTAGGAAAAGCAGAAGAATTAAAATCCAAAAGTAGTCATTTACATGGTAATTAAAGGTAGCGATCGGTATATTGAATAAAGCTTAACTGAAGCCAGACTTTAAGACCATATTTACTCCCTGAAACGAAACGGCGTTCTTTTCAGACAGTTTTACAAAAAACTAACAGGAGACATCCAGGTTTCAGAATTCTACCTGCATTTTGGCTGCCAAGTCTCCTAGGGAACTCAGATGCTTTTGTCTTTGGAAGTATGCAAACAAAGGCTTTGCTCAGTTTTTCCATGTGACGGTGAGGTGTTTTGAATTAGCATTGTTTGTTTCCCCAGGAACATGCATTTTCTTGCCTTTTCAGAAGTCTTTGAGAAACGCATGCAGCTTCTTCAGAAAGCAATCCAAAAACGCAAAGCTACAGTTCTGCAAGCTCTCTCATTGCCTTTGGCAATACCTTTTTTATTTTTTTTCCACTTCATGAGTTCAGTCTGGACCTTAGTCCATGTCCAGTGTGTCCTGCTAAGCACGCTGAGAAGTATTTGCATGAGGATCCTTTCCTAGGCACATGTTGCAGTGGGAAGAAAGAGTGCTTGGTTAAGGTAGTGCCACCTTTGGGAGTTTGAGGATAAAACAAACACTCAGATGTGTTTCTTTCTTTGCAGTCAATAGAGCCTACTGAACTGCAATACGAACCTGTAACTATCGACATCGGAACTGTTGAGGCATCTGCTCCTGAAAAAGAACCACCGCCTGCCAATATTCCTACTGCTATCAAATATCAAGATGATAATTCTCTAGCACATCCAAACGTAAGCGCGCTGATATTTACTTTATCTTTAGAACAAGGCAGCCTATTGAATGAGAGCAGCTTCACGTGACCCAACAAACATTTGGCTGTGCTGCTCATCAGACCCTGCAGGCTGAAGACAGTTAGCTAACGGGCCGCTCCGCGGGCTCAGAAAGAATCACACTCCCTGCATCAGCCCACAGAGAATAATTACAAAAGAAGTAGTTCACCAGTGATGTGGTTTTAGAGTTACAAACAAATTTTATAATGAATTAGCATACTAATTTACTGGAGGGGAATTTAAGATCCTGTTCATGTAAAAATTCCCGTTCAATAAAAATTCAGGAAAAATTGCTTTTGGTTTCTGTAGTAAGACATGCCCACCTTGCCAAATTGTAAAGCTTTAAATACCTGACAAACTTAAGATAATTTTAAATCATCATGGCTAAACGTACACAAATTCCTCTGTGAGCACTTGTAATTGGAAATAGGAGTGCTTACAGTAGAGGTTTTATAAGAATTAGCAAATTAGAAATTATTTGCAGTAAATAAACTAATGTGAATTCTGTATGACAAACATGGCTAACAAAGGCCAGGACCTGTACAGTATGAGGCATTTGCCGTTTCAGGAGGAGGCTGAAATTGGAATGTCTTGGTTTTCCAGTTATTAAAAGTCTCCACCTTTACTAATGTATTTTTATCACCTTTGTATTTTAACACCCCTGTGCAGCTAGGCTTTTTCTTTGGGTGCTGAAATAGTCAACATATATTTCAACAGATTATAAGAAATGAAGTTAATGAGTTGTGCCTACTCTTCTTCCTCTCCCACTTGTCTCTCAGCTGTTTATCGAGAAGGCAGAAGCAGAAGAGAAGTGGTTTCAGAGGCTGATTGCTCTTCGCCAGGAAAGGCTGATGGGCAGCCCAGTGGCCTGAGCGAACTGCTGCGACCATCAGATACCAGTTCTCCACGAATGCTAAGAAATCCTACCATGAAATTGTTTTATTTTTCTCTTTTGAGGGGATTTTAATACTCCATATGAATTGTACAGAGAATAAATATTTCATCTGAATAAACAAGAATGTTCTATCCTCCGTTTTTCTCCTGAGCTCATTGCTGGGTGACTTGTATCGCTGCGCTGCTGTAGATGAGGAGGCTATCACAGCAGTGTAATTTCCCCTTTTTTCCTTTTCCTCTTGGGGCACAAAAAGGCTGACAGCCCAAGGAGATGTAATTTTATACCTCCCAATCAAAAAAATATGTATAACCATGTAGCAGTTTAAAGATAAATGAAAAAACAAGACTGCCAGAGTTCAGATTTACCAGTGCTCAGACGGTAGGAGTACGAGCGACACCACCCTGGGCCACTACATCTTCTGCAGCCAGAGGAGGATTCAGGGCAGGCGGTATCACTGTTATCTCTTCCTTCCGTTCTGTGCTGCGGTGGCAGCTTTTGAATCCCAAACATCTGTGGACGGTCTCCTTGCTGAGGGGCTTTGGGGCTTTTCTCACTTGACGTGTTTGCCTGCCGGCCCCAGCCTTAGCCTGGTTCCCCCCTTCTGGTGGGCTTCAGTGGAAAACAATGTTTTACATTTCCTTGAACATCTACCCACTACGGTTAGCAGCCAGGAGTAGATATAAGGAAATAGTATGTTACCCTTTTAAACAAAATTGTAATGTTTTCAGCAGGTTTCAAGAAATACCCTTTTCTGAGCAATTTTAAGCACATTAAAATGTTCGATAATCTGTAAAAGACAGCTTTCTATGAACTTTTAATGGGAAATAATGTAAATATTATTGTGTGTAATGGTACCTTTTCGAACAAGACTAATGGGCTACCTATTTCTGTATAGAACAACTGTTTTCAGTCTATGAAGCTTCTGTTTGTCTAGGTGTGACTTTAAAATAATGAAAGATTAGTACTGTTTGAACATACTAAATTTAGCCTGAGTAGACTTACAAAAAAAAAAAAAATCTGTCCATCATCCAACCAAATGCCGGAGATCAACTGAATGAAATACAAAAGTACTTATTCTGGGGTATCTAGCAAGGCTGTGAGAAAACGATTACATCAGCAGAAGATTAAACAGAGCCCCCCCCACCTCTGGACATACCTCATTGGAACTTACCTGCATCAGCTTTACCATGTGAGTGAAGAAATTCATAAGGCTTTTTTTTAGTGTTATTTTTCCTGGTTCTCAGATCTGTGGTGGAAAAAAAAATGGAGGATGATTTGGAACCGTGCTTTGGTTGTCTTACGTTTTTTAGATCGCTGCTATAAAAGGAAAATGTTATTAAATTTGCATTCTAACACATTTTTACTTTTTCTTTATGAACAGTGTTAGTTTTACTTGGTCCTGCATTAAAATTACTATCTGTGTTTCAAGACTACCTTGTCTGCAATGGAGTGGGAAAAAAAATTGTTTCCCTTGTTTCATTTCAGCATTTTCAAATGGTAAATATTTGTCATTGTTCTGTTTTCTAATCTCCATCTGTGTTTCTTTCATTGTAAATAAAAACTATTTGATCTCCATGTAAGGTACAGGTGTAAATTCCTCTTCTCACACATTATGTTGGATAATTTTGGTATTTTTATTGGATGCAGAGCGGTTCCTTTTAGATAATTCAAAACCCTATTGGATAGTAAAAAGTGCTACAAACTGGTCTGTTATAAGTAAGTAAGACTTGGTGGTAATAATAGGGTGTGTCTACTTTTGTTTATCAGTTAACAATAAAATTTGTCCAGCAAGTCCGTGCTAGAGAAGCAGGATCTGGAAAGAAAATGGAAACAGCATTTAGGTAATCTGAACTGAATAGAAATATGTAATGAAACGTGCCAAACATAATTTGAAACATGAAGCAAATAATTATAAAGTTTATTTTTATAGTTTCTGTTGCAGATTAGTGATCAGAATAACCAAGAAATAATTACTCAGAACTATGTAGTTTTCTGGAAATATCTGACTTGTTTATTGCCCGGGTGTCTGTTTGGAGACAGGTCATGTAAGAGGAGGGTTTTCTGGTGTCGGCCCTATATTCTGTCACCCTGTCTCAGTTCCTACTTGGAACATTCATTATGAAGGCATTGTCAGGATGGAGTCTTTACCTAGATGCCATCTGTTACAAATCAGACAATGTACTGTCCTTGTTGTTACAAACCTGCCATTTCATGAGTACAGGTTTCTAAAGATGCCCAAAGCAAGTCAGTGATGCTCATGTGTGTGTCCTGGAGGTGAGAGCTCATGTGGAGCTGACTAGCGACCTTAGTGATGCCAGACGTTGTCTTGCGAGTTGTAATCTTACTGATTCCACAGCTTAAACCTTCAGCAAAGACAGATGCTGTTCAACTGCGTTTGCTCCTGTAGAGTAAAATAAAGGTTGTATAAGGCCAGCCATAGGGTTCTAAGTGTAAATGTTTAGACTGCAGCGCTCTTGATTCATGTTATGTAAACTATTTTGCTTTTACTTGAATAGCATCCTGTGATAAATTATTCATTTTCCTGTCAAAGGTAGGCAGATATTTGAGTATGAGAAATGAAATACAGATGAAGGCAGCAACATCAGAAATGAACTGCACTCTTTAACCAGCTATGCACGACTAAGGAGAATTTTGACAAACTTACTGCTTAAAATTATTTTACAAGACTTGGATGCATTATAAATGGATTGTATCCAAATACACCTGCAGTCCACCATTCCACGTGTGGGGCCTCTCTGCTTAAGGAAAAGATAGCATGTGTTACCTAATCAGCCAGAGACAGATTTAATTACCCATGTCATAACATGGACATGAAACCCCTATCAATGTGTACAAATCAGTTGCCACTAACTGGGAAAAACGCACTGCTGACTCTCAACCCATGCATCTCCTGATCCAAAAAAAAGTGGCATCTTTCAACAATAATCCTACTTGCTTAGTTTTTTTGCTTTAAGGTCTTCTGATATGCTCACATTTAGCATGTGGGACTCTTCCCTGTGGAAAGCTTTTTGTTGTTGTATTTCCCACTTTGCTCTGTGCTCGTGGTGAAAGGGAATGGATTCCTGATTAAGAAGGGGAAAGAAACAGCTGTTTGTTAGTTATCCAAGGAAAACACAGGACTTTTAGCTGTGTTTTGCAGTCTGTAGAGACAGCAGTGACAAGGTTTTATCATTCGGGACTAGTGACAGGGTGTCTCTGATACAATCGGCTCTAACACAAAGTTCCTCCTAAAGTCAAACTACCTTAAATCTGATGCAGACAAATGGTGTGTAGGAGTGAAAAGATAATGCTGTAACTTGAGCCATTCAGTCTTCTGGTAGTCAGCAAAGACCTCTACCCCTAGAAATTACATTAGCAAACTCATTTCACTTAGCCTGCTGAACAGCCACCATCAATTAAAGTCAAACCAGGCTGATTTTTATTTGATAACTTTTAGGTAACATGTTCACTAGCCCTTTCTGATTTCTTGAGCCATCTAAGCATCTCCACAACTATTTTTTATTATGATAATTACTTGTAAAGGAGCTGTTGCTAGTTTTTAAATAATTATTACCGTTGTAATATTTTAGAAAGATTTTTGCTGCTAAAGTAACGGTATCTAAGACAAGACTACCAGCCAGATCAAATTTTGCTACTTCTGCTTCAGGCACTCTGATATGAGCAGGACTGGATGATCCGAAGGCCATTTTTCCATCAGTAACCCAAAACCAACCTTCTCGATGATTAGTTTTCCATTTGTCAAGTTACAAGAAGGAAGTTATTTTTAGTGGAGATCCTTGAACTCTAGAAACCTGTTTCAGGAGAGAGCAGCTTGAACCTATGACTTAATCCACATATGACACAGAGCTGCGGCAGCTCTTCAGCTTCCAGCAGTAAAGAAAAGCAATGCTAAAAGTATTATTACTCCAGACTTTAAAATGTTCACCACTTGTAATTTTGACTTAATGCAGCATTGCCTGATTTCTTTTTTCCTGTTTTCTCCCTTCCTTGTCTCTCTCCATTGCTAAGACCTAGGAAAAAAAGAGTAGCAGTGGCTGGGCCAGATTCTGTGACACTGGTGAGCAAGACTTAGACACTGAGTCATTCTGGAATTGTCACTCCGGGGTGAGATGTGACACGATACGGCTGCTCTTTCTGGAAGGAAGCGGGAGCTGAAGCCTAGCCCGGAGAGGGGAGGAGGGAGCTCAGTGCTAACACCAGCGCTGTGCTGCACTTCAGCTGGGCTGCCCTCATCAAGGTGAGCTGGACATGGCTATGCCATGATTGAAACCCAGGTGAAAGTGAAAATCGCTATTTGGCTATCGTTTTGCTTCTTCAGAAACACAATATAGACCAGGGCTGCATGGGTGTAGGGACAGTAATGATATGAGAAACTTTTCAGCCCTAGGGGCATCATTTTTGAATGCGCTGTTTTGAAAAGGCTGTCATTTAAAAGCTGTCACCTCTGCTGAGCTGCCACAGTAAAAATGTCATTCCCACTAGGTGTCTCTGCTGTCCCAGAGCAGTTGTTGCTCTGAACCTCGGTGCTGCTTAGGGAGGCCGCATGGATGGGATGCAGATAAAACAAATTTGCCTTTTTACACCCTAACCAGAGTTGGAGTTAGGGTAACAAGATGGAGCCGTTTGTCTCATAGTTTTCTGGTGCCCTCCAATCTGCATCTTTTCAAATAAAAGATAGCACTCAAAAAGGTAAGGTCCAAATATTTACTATGTGGCACTGTCTCTGGGGGAGTTTGTAGGAAGGAAAAGTGGACTCTTGCCCTCCCTCATCAGCAAAATCAGCTGCCTGAGGGCATGCTGCCCCTCGCTCAGAGCCCAGCCGTTTGCGGGGGGACTGGCACCTTCCCTGGGCACTGCAGCTCTCCACATCCCTGGAGTGAGCAGCTGGATTTCCATGTTACAGTTCTGAAAGGAAGGCATAAACAAGTCTCATTAATTATTACTAATGGATACTAAATACAGCTAACATTTGTAAAAATGTCGAATTGCATTTTTCGATTCCTCTTCAGTGAATTTCAGAGTATTTTTTTAAAAAATATATTGTCGTCTTATTCCAGCATTCGTACAAGTTACAGAGCTGGGCAGCTATGTGAATTGAATATATATTTAAATAAAATATTACCGTAAATGTTATTACATGTCTACCTCTAGTTGCTTGCAGTAGAACGATGCTTTTATCTGACATTTACGAACAATCTATAACAAACTGCCTTTGCGAAAGACTGCACTGGGCTGACGTTACAGATGGAATGTAATCAGCTTTGTAACAACACTGTCAAAAGGCCACTTCCACTAAAAATACGCTTAAGCTTCTGGAAATTGCACTGCATCTTTAAGTCTACCTGTAAAAGAACTTAACTGTAAGAAGTAAGGATACCTCATTTATGCCAATATATTTTAAATTTAAATAGTAACTGCTGATCCTTACAGAACCGACTGGGGATTGAGCACTGATTGTCTGAGTCCTCTCAAATTACCTTCAACCTTGCTTCTGACATTGCTCGGCAGTACATGGAAATACACAGCGCGCAACTGAGCCGAGCCCGCAAGTGCTCTGTTACCAGTATTTTTCCAAAATAGTTCAGGAAAAGGACCTATTTTTATGTACTGTGCTGGTTTTCTCAGTAGTTGGGTAAACAGAGCTAAACATTTTCGTGCGCTTTTGAAAGTCAGGGGCTGCAACAAATGTGATGAAAAAGTAATTGTGTAGTAAAAGCTGGGTTGTTATTTTTTTAGGTAAACAGTGAAAATTTTTCTTGACAATTAAAACCAACAATTATTTCTTGCCTTACCTCTGAAACTTGTCATATTCTGGGCTCTATAAACTTGATGTTGTGATAAGTCATGCATTTAATATACTTGTTTTCTACAGGACTGATTTAAATATGGCTTTAATAATGTCTGCCTCAACTAGAAAGATTAATTTTTAGGTTTAGAGACGAACAGCCTAAGGCAGGCAAGACCTTTCAGATTAGTTCAATTACTTGAACAAACACAGTACTGTCCGAACTGTGGTCGCAAATTTTAAATAGCAGAGAAATTTGGCTTCACCTGGTGCAAATCACCTGAAGCAGGAAAGCTTGTTTTTGAGTTCCTATGGAAATTCGTTCTTGCAGGCACTGGGTAAATCAAGCAGCTCTCACTGCCTAGCTGATTTATAGCCCTGGATGTGTGTTGCTATACATTTTGCATTTTTCTTTGTCTGATTTTACAGCTTGAGGCCATAGCCAAATTCTGAGCTCACTTTTGGCAGTCTTCACTGTTAACCTGATAAAGATTTTGCCCCATAAATACATTTGCTGCATTTACTCCTGGTGCCAGCGGTTTGCTATTATCTCTCCCTGATTTCAAGAGAAATGCCCCAACACGCAGCCCAGTAGAACAGGGTCTCACCTCTCGGTGTACGGGTTTGGGAAGGAGTCAGCCCTCCCCTGCACATGTTGCTGTTAGCCCCGTGCACTGCTGAAGGAAGCATCAGGAAAAACAACTTGTGAATGCCATGCTGAGACTTAGAGTGTGAATTTTTTTGTCTCCCTTCCACTGCCAGAGAGAAGTTGCCAGGATTTAAGAAATAAATAGATCATCTCGAGGAAAGCTGTTCAAATTCAGCATCTTCAACATGTATTTTTTGGTTGCTTGGCCATTGGGAATGGCAAAATGAGATAGCTGCAAATTACTCAAGTGACTCAGGAACAAAACTCCCTCTGCTCCCTAATAATTTAACGTGTTCTGCCAAAGTTTTATAAATCAATAGTTACTGTACATGATGGCAATGGAGACCATTTAAACCAATATTAGTTTTGGATCAAATCCTGGAATCAATGATAAAAGCTGCCACTGGGGCTAGTCTTGAGTCTTTTTTGGTTATGATGTTTTTTTGAGAATGACAATATGTATATTCATATGTCTCAGTTTTCACTCTGCTAAACAAAAACAAGAACAAGAACAGAAGATAAAGGGAAAGGTCGCAAAATTAGGGCTGATTAAAAGAAATGCTGTTTCACGTGATGAAAAATTAAACTTGGGGATTCGTTGCTGCAAGATGTAATTAAAGCCAAAAACTTAGAAACTCTCTAATGGATTTTTCTTGTGTGTAGAGGATTTGAAAAGTAACATGCAAATACTTCTTGTAAAAGAAACAGAAGCTGATTGTGCAGGCCTTGGAAATGAGTTTGTATTACAAAGATGCGAGAGGCCCCAGGCAGGCTGTGTCACATACTACTAAAGCCTGCCCAAGAGCTGTATCTTAGAAAACATCTACCCAGGTAACGCGTAAATAAGACACCAGACACCATGCAGGTTTACCAGGTAATCCCATCTGGCAATTGCCACATTGTTTCTATTGGTATTTTGTAAACAGCTATTAAATAAGTAAATGAAATAATATATTGATTTTTAAAAGGGAGCGGATCTCTCATGTTTCTGTGAATCTAACAGAATACATGTCACCAGTTCTTTCAGCTGCCTCAAAGAAACACACAAAAAAAATCTCATTCTTTTACTTTGCTGAAGCCTCACAGATACAGAAGACTTCAAATATACTTGACACAACACGAGGATCTCTCTTGCAGTCTAAATGATATTTGTTGCCCTGACAACGGCACGCAAGCATTATTTATTAGTTCATACATTATTGATAATCCTCTAATTTGTGTGTGATGGGAGGAAGTTGGTCTGCAAATAAGTTATAAATGGAAGGTTATCAACAACTTGTAGAAGTCGGTGACAATTCTATATATAGCTAGTCCCAGCGCACGCTCCGCTGATGCCACAAAACATGTTTCTTACCTGCCAGTGGTGCCAGTACAGGGTTAGGAATCTCCTGCAGCCATGAGTTGCTACTGCTGCCTATGTATAACAGTCTTCTTTTTTTTCTTTTTTTTTTTTTAAATCAACTTCAAAGACAGAACAGAAGATTTTAAGGATATTTTTTAATTATATACAGAGTCCAAAGGGAGTCTCAGAGTGAACAGAGAAATATTCTCTATAACAAATTCTTGGGAGGAAAATGGAAAATTTTGCAATAACAGCAAAAGACAGAAATCTCTTCCTATAAAAAGCAGGAATTAATCTTTCCCAGTCTGCATCTTACAGAAAACATGGTTCAACTTATCTGCTTAACACTGACAAAATACATCAGAGACAAGAACAAAACCAGCTCTGGTCAACACCAAGAGACATTTCTTCTTCTGTCTTGCTCCATTTACTTCATTACTATAATTACCCCACTTTTAAACCATCTGATGTTTCATCAGTGTCAGACCCAGCATCTTCGAGCACCAATGAAGGGACGGAGAGGATGCCTCATGATTCTGATTAGATTTCATAGAAAAGTCTCCTGATAATGAACTAACGAGTATTTATGCTTTCTTTTTTCTTGGTGCCACCTTTGTGTATGCAAACTGACTATTTCTTTATAATATTACTTTTTAATCTTGGTATATATTTATTTTTAAAACAAGGGAACCTTGCAATTTAGTTATAATGATTACATATTTTAAAATCTTGCAAAATATTGGCCCTTGGTGTACAATCTTAAAATGGACTCTGGCTCTCATTCTCACAAACCAGTTGCTGGCTGGCACTTTGCCTATTTCAACAGGGATGCAGGAATGCAATTTTCACTTCCAAGTGTTAAGCATCCCTACTGGTTAAAAATAATCCTTGTAGAGAAAGTATAGCTGATGACTACCCAGATATCAAGGCAGAAATATTCCTGCATTTCTCAGCAATTGCACCAAATGTTTTCCATGTGTTTTAGAATATTTTACATAGCTGTGCTATTCTAAATAAGTCGATCACAATCAGGATCTTTTTGCAGTGTCACTATAATTGATTTGTACTCTGGACATAACAGAAAACATAAGCCAAAGGGAAACAGCTGTGGAAAAGAGCCACTCAGCATAAAGAGTTAAGATGAACAGAAGTGTTAGTAGAAAATGTTTGGGGCAGGAATCTAAACCCGTATCTTTGGAATCAAGAGAGAACAGAGAATTATAAATACTAACAAAACGTCAGTATGGCAAAATGACCTTTTGTTCTAGATGAATATGTTCAACAAAGCTCTGAAGTCTGAATCAGATTTAAATAGTCATATCACCGAAATGAATAAGAATTAAGAAGGTAAATTAATTCCTAAGGGAAATCACTGTAGATCTCATTATTTCAGGAACAAGATACCTTAAAACTTTTAATTAAAGATAATATTTACTGCAAATGAATAAGAGTTGGCAGGTTTCAACAGAAACCATAATCTCATTTATGCAAAGTTTTCTTATATTAAGGCAGACATCATTAATCTCATTGGAGATGCCCTCCAGACTGACAGTGCTGTAGCACAGAGGTGATTTCTTACAGAAGTCTTTTTATCTACACAAAAGAAATCTAACTGAAGCAGACACAAACCATAAGAAGGCCTGAGCAATTAGAGATATCACTCTGTGCAAATAGAGTACTGACTTTATCGTGTTAGTGAGCCTCTCATAATGAGCTCACTTCTAACAGGGCCCATCTTCCCACTAGAAGCTAAAAAATTAACAATAACTGGAACTCATATTGCTTAGTTCTCTGCACAGTAATCCAGCTCTGGATCTGCTCTTACTTGGAAAGAAATTTAATCGTTTGGAGTTGGGGTCTGCATAAAATTAAACAGCAAACTGCAGATGATGTGATGTACTCTGAATGGCTGTTGGAAAGCTCTACGTTTCAGTTTCATCGTTGTATAGAAGGTTTGGTTTTGCAAGGCTGAATTCGTACAAAGGCTGCATGGTGCTAACTGAACTTGTAGTCTGTTTGGTATCCGTGTGCAGAAACTGTTAAATAAATATTGTTTAAAAAAACAAAACACCAAAACTACGTAGGTACTGATAGAAGACTGCAAACAAGTTAACCACACCAAAACAAATATTTTGAGAAGATGAAGCTCCAGGAGGATATGAATTTGCAGGATTTTGTATTTGGCATGCTGATTATGTTAAAGAAAATTCACCTTGCTGGTTTGTAGCAAGTAATAAGTGAATGTTCTGGTATACCATGTCATGGATATTAATGAACTGCTGTAATAGCAAACCCAAATTGATCCAGGGCATCTGTCTATTAATCAAAATATAATGGCAAGTAATTAATAAATGAGCACTGTACGTGACCTAATCACTATGGTAAAGCTACTGTTTATTGCATTTCTAGTACGAAAACACTAGCTTCAGAGGAGTTTTAAAGAGCTTTAAAATCTGTGGATTGAAAGACTAACTACAGTGCAGAGGATGATATTACTACAACATTTGCAATACTTTTGTGTGCGGTTTGAAACAAAGCTTGAATTCTGTCTCTGAGCAATAAAAAAGTTCTTTGATAACATCATAACTGGCACAAGATTTTGTTATAAAAAACCCCAAAGCGGCAGAGTTCACTTCCATGACTACCGCCTGATTTGTTTTATTTGCTAATCTTTCATCAGAAATGTACAAACAGTTCACAGACTTCACCTGGATAATCAATGGGTAACCCTTTTTCTGTCATGCTTCCCTGCCCACCAGTCAGTCAGTATAAACGTTTTCACTGTAACAAGTGCTCGAACTTGGGAGTGCATCTTAAGGCTGCAATATCACCACTTGCTAAGGTCTAAAGAGAAGTCTACATCAGTAGACAGCAAAATCAATGCTCACCCGATTACAGATATTTTTCAAAAATATTGCAGGCTCCGTTCATTCATCTTTTATGTCAGTTTTCCACTTTGGGCCAAATACCAGCAGAGCTGCTTCTGCAGCATGATGATGGATCTTAGTGGAACAAAGGATCTACTTTCATGACTACCATATAAATACTCCGATGCTCTCTAATCCCACCTGGTTATCCAGGGCACACTTTCTATATTTCCCCTAAAAACTGGGATATTGAAAGAGATGTGAGGAGAGGGGGGAAGAGCCTTCACCTGTCTCTCGACAGGAGGTGCTGGAGAGGAAACAGCCCTCCGGCTCACAGCTCTGAGAAGCTTTGCCCTCTAAACCAGGGGAATTTTTTCCAAACACATAAATGCTTTTCTCCACAATTCTCCCCTTTTATGAAGAATGAAGGGAAGACTCTTATACCTCTGGTTCTTTCAAGCTGTCCTCCTTCAGGAGCGAGTTTATAGGTGGCCGCTGTTCTTACGCACACCCCCACACGTTCCCAACCGCGCTGCTCTGCAGGAAACCTAGACAACAACCGCAGCTCCGTTCTGATACTGAAACCTTCCTTTGGGGGCCGTGCCCAGCCACAGGGTTTGCTGAGGGGTTCCTCCGTGACAGCCGGCCGTGGGACTGCCGCTGCCCACCAAGAAGGCAAAGAGCTCATTTTCCCTTTCTGTTTAACCAGTAACGCTAACAGTCCCCGCTCCCCAAGCCGGCACAGTTAAGCGGTACCGAATGGAGGGCAACTACCGCGAAGCCTCAGCAACGGGCTGTGCCGCGCCAGTGCTCAGCCGGTGCGGAGGGAAAGGTGACCCTGGGACGCCAGCGGCCGCGGCGGCCGCCCGCAGGCAGGGCAGCACTGCGGCCGGACACCCTCCCCGGCCGCGGTTTGTCGCCGCCTCCCCGTCCCGCTGACACCGCCCGCGGCTGCCCGGGCGCTGGCCGCTGGGGGCCGCCGCTCGGCCGGAGGCTCCCGTCCTGCCGGGGCAGAGGCCGGCTCAGCCGCGGGGGAAGGGACGCCGCCCGCCCCGCACACGCACGGGCGCTTTATTTTGCTGCCACCTACCGGAAAAACCGCAATTATTGTAAAAACCGCTCAGGCCGGGCCGGCGGCCCGAGCCGTGCGGCGGCGCCCACCCGCCAGGAGCTGAGGCGACGGCTGGGCCGGCTCCCTGCCGCGGACAGCACCGCTCCGAGCCGCGCCGGGCCAGACCCCGCGGCCTGCCCGGGCAAAGGGGTGCGGAGGGAGCGGGCCCGAGGGGCGCCGCGGGGCCGCACGACCGGGGCCGCCCCCGCTCCGCGCCGGTCCCCGCGCTGGGCCCCGGCCCGAGCCTTCCCGAGCGGGACCGCGCGGCGGCGCCAGTTGCCACGGCAACGGTGGCTCGCGGCGAGCCCCGCCCCTCTCGCTTACGTCAGAGCGGCGGCGGCCAGTGGCGGCGCTGCGAGGTGTCATGCGGGGGCGCGGGAGCCGCCGCGAGGGGCCGGCGGGGCTGGGGCGCTCACTCCGCCGCGGACCGCAGCCATGTTCGGCGGGCTGGGGCGCTGCTTCGAGGAGGACCCCTTCTTTCGGTGAGGGGCCGGGCCAGGCCCTCCGCAGCCCCGGCGCGCCGGGTCGGGCTGGCGGGCGGCGGCCCTGGGGCCCCAGCGCCGGGGGGGTGCGGGGGGTCGGCCCGGGCGGGTCTGAGGCGGCGGGGGGGGCCGCCGCGCTCCCCGGCTGTCGCCTCAGCGGGTGCCGGCCCGGACGGAGCGCGCGTGTCCGGGGGGGCAGCGCCGGGGCGGGCCGCCGCGCTCCGCTAGGGACCCCAGGGCCGTGGCCGTCCGCAGTGCCCTCTAGAGCTGTGCAGGGGGTGAAACTGCCCGTGGGTGTTAAATGCCGCGGTCTTGTCTCTTACCCCCCTCCTCAGTAACGCTTCGATCCTTACCGCCCATAGCGCGGTGGGGAGCTTAATCGTAATGTCATAGTGGTCTACCGAGAGGAAACCTTCACCTCCCCTGGTCTGAGTGTCTTCAGTTTGTTTTTTCTTGTTTCTTAAAAAGCGGATAGGTGCTGAATGTTACAGCTTTTCTGGATACTTTTTTTCCTTTGGCCACAGACTGTTCTGAATTCATGTCAGTGCACTAAAGCTAACGCCAGGTGTTCTTGCATTAAAACTTTGCAAACGCATGGATGAGATCAATAAAGGCAAGCTGTCTCCTCGTGCCGATTTCCTGAGCCGATGGTGACACTAGCGCAGCGGAGGCGTTTTCCATATGTTGAGCACAATGATAGTGCTTGGAGTAGATCATGTGTATGTACTTAGCTCTGAAATAAATTTCTCTTCTACCACTGGAACCTAAACCAAAGTAGTGCGCTGTGCAGGTGCTCCCCTGGCGTGCTGGGATAGCTGAAACTGCTGCAGGATCTAGCCTGGCCCCATTTCACGGCTTTTGCCAGAAACTGTAACCTGTAGTGCGTGAGAGTGGGATCTGAGAACTCGGAGGAGCCTAAATGATTTTAGTAAGACCGCATCTTTAGAAAAAACTATGTGGGGTTTAATTACAAGGAAAGATAAGGGGTAGTGCTGGTGGGTGGCTGAGGAACAGTAAGGCATCAGGCCTTGTGATACAGGTTTGTTGACTGTCTCTCTTAGTTACAGGGTTTTCTGGTTGGGGTTGTGTTTGTAGCTCTTAAAGAAGAATCGATTGCTTAGTTGCAAAAGCATGTTCCTAGCAGTGGGACAGTTTCTAGTTTTTAAAGCTGTGCAAGATGGATTAGTACCCTTGGTTTCTAGGAATATGCATGCTATTGTAACAACTCATCAGTTACATGCAGGATACGCTATGTAGAAAAATTCACTACGCAAATCCTCTGTGTGAAAGTAGAATAATAATGGAAATTAAGTTTTGTTTGTAGTTATTTGTAGCATGCTTTTGAAGTCTTGGTTGCTTTCCTCTTACTTATCAATTTGATTTATTAATTTTTTATTGTAGCCACCGATGCAGTTTAAAATTGTTGGGGGAAAAAGATTGTGGAAGATAGAGGGAGGGAGGCAGTGTATGTGAAATAGATGAGAGAGACTGATGTTGAGATTAATTTTCTTGGCACTGCCCTTGTAAATCTGTTTTGCGTATAGTTAAGGAAATGAGCTTATTACTTCAGATAAGATTAGCTTCCAAAATAGTGTAGTAATAGGCTTCTGTTGCCTCTTAAGGAGAGATTTTTGACTGCTGAACTGGAAATAGTGCCTGGTTTAGAAGAAAGGTCTCCATCTGTGAGCAGCTGTCCTGGGGAAGCACCAGTCAGTCAGCCAGCCAGCCAAAGTGCTGCTCAGGCCCAGCTGAGTTTCATCCCTAATAGCCTGGACAGGTGCAGAAGTTGTGTCTTCACTGCCAAGTGCAGTTGGCCTCTGTTTTTAATTCACCAATACACAGCTTTTGTTTTATTGTTCCAGGTGTTATCTCCAGTGTGGTTCTGCAACTTCAGGCTTACATAACTTCCTAAGAAAAAAAAAAACCAAACCAAACAAAAACTAACATGAAGTACAATTTGCAAACATAATAAACTTATTTGATTATTCTAAGACACTGATTTTTCAACTGACCAGAAACATACATCGAAGGAGTAACATTGTATTTCAACCTGGACCATAGAGCCTTAAACTTTGGAGTTTAAGCCTGAATTGTGCAAGAACTTTCCAAGTGAGATGCATCTCAGTGAAAATTCTCACTTGCAAGTGCATTAGCAGCATCAGCCTTTTTAATGTCTCTTTCTCCATACAGTAGACATACTTGTTTGTGACTGTAACAGTCTCGGAGGCTGAACATTTTTATTTTCTTTATTGATCTCTGTAAACACCTGGATGTCAGGTGATCATCAGATTACCTACTTATTACACAAAATTTTGTTACTGCAGAGTAGTGGAACAACAAACGCATAAATTGTTTGTCTCCATTCAGAACTTAGTCTGGAAAATAACTTATGGTGCTTAACATGTGAGGGGCACAAATTCTTTGTGCAAAACCCTTCTAGAACCTCCTTTCTTTTTCCTCATCACTATTATGCTGTAATAGTGAAAAGTGTGCAAAAATCTTGTCCTTCTCATCAAATGTATCTATCTTTCCCCCCTAAAAAAGGTCATATTTTAAGTCAGATGTAATCAATGGTAATTAAACTAGGGTTCTACACTTACTGCTATCCTATAAAAACTATGATAGGAGCAAAGAACTTAAGATCTTGCATCCTCTATGGGAAAAGGTTTGACTTTTTTTAAAAAAACCCCACATATATATGATTATTTTTTTGTTTGTTTGTAAGGGTGACATGCTCCCTTTTGTAGTTATAGTTTGAGTTTCAGTCATCAGAGCTGTCAAAGTGGTAGGTTTAATTCCTTGGAAGCCTTTTCTTCCAGACAGATTCTCTGTTGATTTTCCATTGGTTTTGCCCTACTCCAGAGTATACAAAAATTGTAGTATTTTTTTCAAGGCTTGACAAAGCTAGATCTTTTCATGAATGGTTCTCTAAAATGTCCCTAGGGAACTGGGAGACTTCTGTTCCTAAATCTGTCACTCCACAGCATATATCTTGCTTCCCTGTCACTGACAGTAAGAAGCTGTATTTCTACATTGTGTCATAGATTTTTCATTAAAAAAACCCAAACAAACAACAAAACCTCACAGTTTTAGATGCAGGTATGAGTGTGTCAAACAGATGTAGCAGAGGGTAAGCAGCCAAGAGGAGTTGCCAGAGAAATTGAAATAAGGCAAAAAGGACAATTTCAGAAGGTATAAAGCATTGTTTTATATCAGATGAGATGTACTACAATGTGTTATGCACACTAAACCAATTTTTCTTACCAACATTAAATATATGGAATCTTGTTTTGCTTATGATGTGTTGTTGAGAGCTTATTTTACGACTGTCCTTCTTCTTTTGAACTGGAAGGTAGCAGGGAGAAATTTTTTTATGTCTAAGTTACTGGTGGAATGAAGTTCATATTTTTTTGTGTTTTGAAAACCAAATCTAACTGAAGTGTGTGGTGCCAAAATAGATTTGATGGAAGTATGTATACACTGTGGTAGTGTTTGCGTGCTTCCCTCATCTTGGATTCAGCAGCATTTTTTCCGTCTGTTCTTCATCCTGTGAAAAGTGAGGGGACACTTGCTGTGCGAGCTGCTTATCACATTAGGACTGAAGTTAAAGCTAGCAGTCATGTGAGTGGGGCAGATTAGTGTCTGCTTAATGACAATGGTAAAACTAATTCTAAACTATAAGGGTCTATTTGCACTGGAAGAGTTAAGTATGTATGTAACTTAAAAGGATAATGTGCTAAACAAAAAGCCTTGTCTGAAAATTAATCCAGTGTTATATTTGGAACCTTATTTTTTTGAATTGAAAAGGAAAAAAACCAACCAAACCAACAACCTATATGTAACTTTGGCACAAGAAGAGAGTACAAAGTGAAGAGATGAAAGCGGCTATGTGGCATGGAAACTAGTTTTCATGGGACTGGAGAGACGAGGTGGGAAGAATAAAAAAACTGTTCAGGAGGCCTTAAAGAGATGATTGGGCTTTGAAGAAGTCAGAGGAACGATCTGAGGCTTCTCTTCATAGAGGCATGAGATGTGACAGGAAAGGTTGTGGCGTTCTGGAGAGAATGAGGGTGTGAGGTGTCTGGGGAGTGCCAGGAAATTGATAGGAAGGAAGATGAGGTGCTTCTAAGTAAACATACCTTGGAAATGACTGTTAAATGTTAATAAAGTGACTTCCAGCGCAATAGCAAAGGGGAAATTAGAATGGAGATGAAGGGAGGAGGAAATGAAGCATGTTTTTTGTATGAAGTAGTAATTTGTAGCCTTGGACCACAGGCAACAGTACTGATCATATATTGTGCTTCTGACAAAATCCTGTTTTGCTCCTCCTCTGGCCTCAGTTACAAATACTTAATTCTTGTTTAAATTAGAGAATGCAAAGAATGAAGTGAGTAGTAATGGAGAGCACCTTGAGCAATGTTTTACCTGCAAGCCAAGCTTTGGGAAGAAAGAGGGGGAAAACTTAACAGGAAAGGAAAAAGCCAGTAGGAATATTTCTTCCTAAGCAGAGAAAAGGAATGTGGGAACATGATTTGTGGAGGGGAAGGAAAAGGAAGGCAAAGATGCAATAGCGAGTCACTAAAGTAAAGGCAATGGAGCTGGCTTGAGTTCAGAGGACAGTGTGCATTATTGAGCATGTGGGTCAAGGAGGATGAAAAGTTATCTTGCTGGCTGCTCCCACTCAAATTTGAGGGATGAGGGGGGGAACATAGTAGGACATGATGACATTCTGTGAGTGGTACCATGCTAAGCTGTGGAAGATGAAAGTGAAAAAAGGAGAGGAAAAAGAAAGAATTCCTTTAACATCAGGGGTTGGAGGTAGAAGTAGTGACAAAAAAAAAAAAGGTCAATTTTATAGTTTCTGGCAGATAGTAAATGCAGGCTGGAGTGAAAGGTGGCTGTAAAGGACGGAATCTTTTTGGAAAAGATGAGGAAAGAGAAAAAGCAATACAGGCACCCAAGACCAGAGGAAAGCGATGAAGGTAGCTGAGAAGACAAAAGACCCTAAACACCCAACCAACTTGAGAGGTGGGAAGAAAAGTGAAAGAAGTGAGAGTTTGTGAGGAACAGAAGATTGCCCAGTTGGGTGCTATTAAATAATATTAATAAAGAACTGTATGGAATGATTTAAAAATTGAGTTTTAAAAATTTCAGAGCCATTTTGCATAGCTTGGAATAAACACCAATGACTTCCTATGCAAAATATCTCTTTTTCAGTGATCCTTTTGTTGCACACCATGAATATATGCGGCAGATGATGAGAGGCTTTTCTGATCCTTTTGGACGAGATCCATTTCTCAGTATAACAGATGGTGGGGAGAGAACAGTAGATCGAAGAGCACGCCAGGACTCTCAGGTTGCTCTAAGAGGAAATCGCAGAGTAAGTATTTTCTTAATCTCTAGGGATTGCTACATGGAATTTACATTTACTGGTAATACAGTTGGCTTCACATTTCCATTTCTGTTAGATTTGGTCCAGCGGAAACGCAGGTCTGGCTGGGTTATTGCAACCTTGGGCAGATTGTTTTGTTGCTGAGCTAAATGTAAATAATGTCTCTCTTGGTTCCTTAATGGCCTATGACTTAACACTGACAAGCTTCTGTTAGGACTAATAACAAAACCTGTATGTTATTGAACATTGAATATGCAATATTTAATGAAACAAACTAAACATATTTATCAAATGTTTGGTTTAATAAATATTATGTATTAAATGTTTCTGTTGCAGAAAGGCATTAAAAATGCCCAATGACAGCCTTCTCTGAATGCTTATTTCCCTTTCATGCCAACTTAACTTAAAAAGGGACCTTGATGTATTTATGCCTTCACTCTGCATTTTAGTATCTTGTGTCTAGTTATTAGCTTGATTTAACACAAACTTGTGGTTCAGCCACCTAAGCAGTATCTACACAGGTATTTTAAACCCTGCTTCAACTTGGCAACTGTGAATAAATGCTTAATATTCTTTATTTGGTCTGATTCTTAATGTTTCCTCTAGATATAAGACTAAGAATTAAAGATCAGGGAAGTTGATAGGAAACCTAGTATTTCTGTAAATTACCACCTGAAACTGAGAAGTTGACAGTGATCTATGTTTTACGTAAAGTATCTTTCCAACTTTCTCGGCCTGTGGGACGATTATATCTTATACTTCTGTAGCTAAGCCTTATCTAATTGCTGTATTTAGAAAGGATATACATTTCAGGTTTGTTCCTTTCCTTCCACCAGGCTAAATATTTTGCAGCTGAATGATTTCTTACTTTAATGAATCACATTTGATTTTAAAAACAGTTGAAAGACAAGACAGATTACAGGGGCTTGTGGAACTCAGCCAAATTTGGTGGTGGTTGTTCAAACCTAGATAGTTAGAGCTTAATAAACACAGCTGAAACACAGACTATCACCTACAAGTCAAAAGGGTAACTGTCAGATTCTTTCCTCTGTGCTCATACATTGCCAGTTAGTTTCAAATATAGATGCTGCTGGATCTAATTAGGGCTTGATCTTTCCTCTGCTGAAGCAGATTCTTAGGCCTTGGTTCAGTAGATGCCTAAAACCAGATCAGACTTTTTCCTTTAAAAAAAAGAATGTCAAACCTTATCCTAATAGCTTAGGGGTTTATGTCCCTTGTTGTTGGCAGTGGGGGATAAATGTGAGGCATGGAAAACATTTATCTGTGGTTACAGAAAGAAGTTAAAGGCACAAGAGTGCTGTGTTATTTTGATAAGCACAAAAGAATTCCACACATGCTAAAAACTTTCCAGTATCTTTTCATGTTCCTCATGTTTCACCTAAGAGTTGTCAGATGTCACAGAAGACTTGGCACTGAGTACTTGAGCCTTGTTGTGGTCTCAAACTGTGTTGACTGGTTTCCCTCCAGAAATGATTCAAACACTTGAAATAATCATCTTTTCCTACATAAAAATATAATTGTCTTCACTGCCATGTAAAATATACTTTCTTAAAATGACCCATACTGATTACTGATACTGTAATTCTATGTTTAAGCAAACTAGCATGCCTAAAACTGCTTTAGGAGGAGCAGAATGTGTCAATAATAGCGTTCAAATTTGGAAATGCTTTTCCTTTCTCAAGCAGGTTTGCAGCATCAGGTTTTAGCCTCTTGGAGGGAGGGGAGGAGGAGGAAAGAGTATGAGCAGGAGGAATGGAGTAAAACATCTTAAGGGATACTGTCATTTGGTTTTGTTTGGGTATCTGGTATTTCTGAGGATATCCTTTTGCGCTTGGTATATACAGAAAAAATATATTAAGCTCTTTTCTGTCACTACATATTAGAACTGCAATCTGAAAGAGTTCATGAAAGTATTCAAGAATTGGCTAATTCTTTCCTTTTGTACTTAAAATTACTGAAAAGTGTTTGGTAATTCTGTCTAACCAGTCTTTCTTTAGGTAGGCTTTTATATAACTCTCCAATCTTAGTTTCCTGGAAACATCAATGTGTTTTCTAGCATCTCATTGCCCTGTCTTATAGGGATATTCAATATCAGTTGGTCTAACAGGAACTGTATTTGTGGTGTTTATAGCCACATCTATTTATATGACTGCAGAAGAATATAATTTGCTCATGGGGATTTGTCTTCGGGTGATTCTGTATATGATGATAGATTTACCTAGAACTTCTTTGCAGTGACCTCTAAAACTGCTGACAAGTTAGACTTGATTTTTTTGTCGTGAGGGATGTGTGGATATTTTAAAGAAATACCTTTATACTTGTAATACATAAAGAGTGCTTGTGAACAGGTCAGCTGCATCACTTAATTTTTTAAGCTCTAAAATTGGATGCCAACCTTCTGAAATTTAATTACATAAATTTACCTTAAGGGGACTATTGATTTGTTGATTTTAATCAACTTTCGGTGATGGGCTTCTATTGCATGACTAGAATGAAGTGTTTTCAGAGAAGTGGGTGATGTCTGAAGCACTGTCATGTTTTACATGATTTTAGTACAAAGGTTGCTATGGTATACAAATGTTTCTCAACTTCTAGCTTTAAGTGCTTCTAGTACATACATATGAATATGACTTATTAAATGTGATGACAGCTATCATTTTCCAATATCGTTAGTATAAATATATTGCTTCTATATACCCAGAGACTACTTCATATTATACGGTCATAGCACGCTATAAATTACCAAGGTCCTCTTGAGTGACTGTTTTTATTTGATCGGAAATATTTAATATCACCTGCTGTATATGAAAGCACACTGTGTAAGTGCTGTATATGCAAGTTACTTCTGCTGTGTCTGATAACGAGTATAACAACTAAAAGATGCTGGTACTTTTTCTTCCAGGCAACAAGCTGCTCCCTTATGCCCTTTGCAGGCTTTGGTATAGTGGTTAGTATCCCAGGAGCAATAACCGTGTAGCTCTTGCTAGTATGTGTATACTGTCTGCATAACTAACGCATGGACAAAGTCTAGTCTCAGTGTGCCTGCAAACTGCTTTTGTTGGTGTTTAGACATATGGAACAATATTATTCAAGAAAGATATCCCCCCCTTTAATAAACAAAAATGCTGGGATAGACTAAGTATGCTGATCTCAAGATTGGAGAAGTTACTACTGAGCAGCTGGCTTTTCTACTTGGCAAAGTATCTATTGGTGCTTGATCTCTGATGGAAATGAATGAAATAATACCTGGAGAGAGAATCCAAATTTGGGTGCTCCCTGCAGATGGACACTACCGGCTTGGAGTGTTTGTGGGTGTAATACCAGCAAGACCTGTAACGCTGGTCACAGCTGAGACAGGCCAACTTCTGGAGACAGTTTCCACTGGAACTTGGAATAGTTCGGGGGTGGTGTCTGGAATATCTTGTAAAAAATGGTAAAAAGTGCCCGAGGGAAACAAAACTTATTGTTATGACCCTCGTGGAGCTTTTTGCTTCCTTTGGAAGGCTTTAGAGAGTCCTCAGATCGAAAACCAGTAGCTTAAGAGAGTGGCTCTCACAGAGCAGATAAAAATAAGCATGGGTCGTCTTGAATTTTCAGGTCTAAAAGTGTTACTTATTTAATCATCTTTTGCAGTTGCATGAGTTGGCAACTTGCTGTATGCAGAAAGTGTTTTAGCTAATCAAAGTTCTTTTGCTATTAACTGCACAGGCTATGGTTTTACTCCCCCCACCCCAGTGTATGGTATGTAATTCCATAGGTACAGCTGATTACTATGTAATGGCATAGGTCATTGCCCAGATTCAAGCTGAAGGCAGTTTTCTGGAGTTACTGACACTTTAAATCATTTGATCCTCTAAATTGTCTGTAGTTGTTGCCCAGAGATTTTGATATCCCTTAAGGATTCAGATTTCTTGCTACTCAAGAAAGAAGCTGAAGATCTTCTATACCTGAATTTTACTGTTTTTTGTGCTTAAACTGCAGATTTTATTTTTAAACTTGTAAATACATAGCTATTTAAATGAATTTACTTAAATTTAATTCTATATATTTCCCATAGTTGGAGGAACATGGGTTGTTTGCTATTCTAACTAGCATCCTGGTGTTTCATCGCACCTCAGTTGTGTGAAGGGCTACTCTGTGCAGCCTGGCAGCCTGCCTCTTGCCAAAGCTGCTGGGTTTTGCAGAGCCCCTGGGAGCTGTTTTCCTTTCTTTTCTTAAGGCCTCACGTGGACCAGAGTGTGGTGCTGGCACAGTGGCTCTCCTGGGAAGCAGCTAGGCATGCCTGTGTCCAGAAGCCCACCAGCCACCAAGTTTGCTCTCAACCATCATACTCCAGCCAGAGCTGCTTGTCTTGGAAACCAGGCAGCCCCATAGGGAGTTTGAAGAGGTCCTAAGGAAAAGCTCTTAGCAAGAGAGGAAAAGCATGGTGAAAATCATCTTTATCATCACCACCTGCTGCACTGGAGAGGAGCCCAGAGAAGGATGCTCATTTGGGACAGCATTGCTATCTTCCCAGATGGTCACTTAGGATCCTGAGTTCACCCTTTCTCTACTTCATCTCCCTGTATTTTTTTTTTATTATTTCTTTGGGGTTTTTTCTTCCAAAGTTAGCTTTCATCAGTATGCCATCAGTATCTGTCTTTTGTGCAACACCACTGGATCTCCTGCTTTCATGTAGAAATAACAAATGAATGTTTTGTTTAATACCTCTATAGTGTCAAGTAATTAAGCTGCTGTTAAAATACCAAGTTATGGTTTTCTGATTTTTCTACACTGTCTTTTTATGAGTAATGTACACTACTTTTGCAGAGGAACACCTGTGTCTGCTGGGATGCATTTTCAGTGTGATTCCTTATGCATTAAGGGATTTGCGTAAGAGAGATAAGTTATCTTCAGTAGATTACAAGGCATGGAGGGTCACACACTATTTTACAGAAGAAGCTGGTTAGGTTAGAAGGTATATGAAAATATTTCTTGTAAACTGGCCACAATATGAGCTTATTTTGACATGTGAGAGTAAAATCTTTCACTTCTGTCCTTCTAGTCTCTCCAACTTAACCAAGCTCCCCATGCTAGCTTGCAATTTTCCGTTTGAAAAGATGCGTTTTGGCTTGTCTATGTCTATGAATTGCAATCTGTGGAAGAAAACCTTTTTGATGGTCTGGTTTGCATTAAAAAATGCATGTAGAAAAAAAGCTTCAGAACCTGAGGAGTCAGAAGACTGTCTTAATTTTGATGTCTTTTCTTTTAGCAGGATGCAGATTTTGGGGAGCCTTTTTTTGCAATGGACAGGATGATGTCAAATATGAGAAACAGTATGCTGGAAATGCAAAGAAAATTTGTAAGTGAAGTTGTTAAAAATTTGTTCTAAAATTAACTGTATTGGAGAATTACAGTTGTTTAAAATACTACTCGGAAAGTCCTGCCAAGGAAAAGGTTACTAGTCTCAAGCAGATAGCAAGAACTTTTTTGGCTTTTTTCCTCAGACTGTATGATGGTTATAATTCTCTGTGCTGTCACTGATTATTTGCTAACAACCGTGCTTTAAATACATGCTTGATTCTCTAGGGGTTAGAACTGCTGTAACTTATCTGGTCTCTGGCTCTTGCCAGAGCTGACACCTTAAGTGAAGGAGCAGTTTAAAGTGTTACTGTACACTTTAAAACAACAAAACCACAAACACCTAAATGGCACCCTGCATATAGGCTTTCTTCTGATTTTATTTTCAGTCCTGCTTCTTTCTTCACAGTCTTTGAAGATAAAACCGATACACTCAGCAACACTCAATAGGTATTTACTGTGTTTTACTGGCCTTGTAAAATGGCTTGTAACCATTGTTGCTCAAGTCCTAGTTCACCTGAACTCTTTACACACCTTATTATATACCATATGTGGCAAGACAGGACTGCTGTTACAGGTTGTATCTTCATTACTGAACCAAACTGTGCCAGGGAAAACCTTTGAACAGTTTACTTATTGCTGCCCATGCTTTTTATTTGTTGTCACGTTCCCTGGCATGGGGAGGCCTGTGGCCAGACAAGGCTAGGACAAGAGCGAGTGCTTATCAAATGCCAAGGTCCCTTTCCAACAGGCCATACTTATGGTGCTGGGACTGTGGGTTAGTTTTTCAGGGGGGTATTCTTTTTTGTAATAAGATGGTTTCAGAATGTGCTTACCTATTATCCACAAGTTTTAACTTTTAGTAACAAAAGAAGTTTACATTGTTTGTAGGATGACCTGACCATCCATCCAGGTGCACACACATTCAGCTCCTCCTCTGTGATGACATACTCCAAAATAGGGGATGAACCACCAAAAGTTTTCCAAGCTTCAGCTCAGACACGCACAGCTCCAGGAGGTGTAAGTAGTCCTGAGACGCAGCAAAAAGGTGGTATGTAATTATCAGAATTGAAGTTCATCTATACCAAACCACAGTTTTCTTCAGGTTCTTTTTACTAGAGACAGTTAACTCTTATAATTTTGTAAAATATATGCCTGTTTAAATACTGTTCTAGATTAAAGGCTTCTTTAGCTAAGCGCAGTTTTCTTCCTTGTAATTTGTATGTTTCTAAGTAAACATCTAAATGAATTGTACGCCTATCAAACACTGAAAAACTGAGTGCTGGAACAGGTGATTCTTCAAGGCAGTCTCCAATGGCTTGGCTATAATTAATCCTCTTGTACATTTAAAATTCTGTCTAAAATATAAGATAGCAAGAGGTAGTCTGTTTATGCAAAACATGGGTTCAGATAGTCCCCTTTACTCAAGCACTTTTAAATGCTTACGTAACGTTTCAGATGAAGATGCCCTTTCATTGACTTCCTTGCAGCTGTTGCATCTAATTCTGCTAAGAAATTTGAATTTGAATTTGAACCCTGAAGCAAGGTTCATGAAAGACTATATGTGAGCAGTAAAGGCCGTTGAGCATGATTGGCTGTGGGATGTGTTCAAGCTCAAGCAGACACTTAGTTATCAAAAAGATTCTAATAATATACCTATGAACACAGTGATAAGTGGTTGCCTGGGTTTCAAGCCAGTCAACATGACAACTTAGTAATTAGTTGTCCCTTCATGCTGAGAATATTGGCATCGGCTGTTACTCATTCTGTTGTCAAGGAGAATGTTAAAGACTTGTCTGTGTGTAGTATATTTAGACTAAGCTCCCCCACCCCCCAACAACAATTAATATCCAGCATGTATGTTACTTAAGAAACTTTAGGTGTTCTTGCTTAATCTTCCTGTCTGTTAAGGAAAAAAAAATAGACTTGATTTGTGCTTTGCTGATGTATTTTCAGCCAACACAGTAAAGGAGACAATTGGAAAAGCCTGTAAAACCTAACTTTTTCAAAAGAAAGATATAAAACCTTTGGAAGGAAGTTGGATTTTTTAAAAACTTTTTTTTTGGTTAGGACACTTATTTCTCTTCGTTGTACAGGTTAAGGAGACAAGAAAAGCACTCAAGGATTCTGAAAGTGGACTGGAAAAAATGGCTATTGGTCATCATATTCATGATCGTGCTCATGTCATTAAAAAGTCAAAGAACAGCAAGACCGGTGATGAAGAAATGAACCAAGAATTCATCAACCTGGATGAAAGTATGTCTTTTTATGCAGTTCTCTAATGGGCTTTACGCTGTTCTTTCATACACCAATTTTGAATTTCCAGCTTGAGACTTCTTAAAAGGGACTGTCTTTCAGACAGTCTGAAAGTCTGCAAATCAGGTTTCCTTAGTTGATAGAAATTTGGACAACCTAAATTAACCGGTTACAACTTGAAAATGTTGTATTCTAGTGCAGCTGGTATTGTTTGCTTGCACAACAGCTGTTCATATTTGAAAATACTTTTAATGATATTTTATGGTTTCAAGCAAGCTCTTTACAGAATTGTACTATTTGTTGTGTGTGTTTGTGGCTAATATACATATTTAAGGGATGTGTGGTTAAAATGTGTGTATACTTTTACAAACCAGTGACTTTCAGGGTTTTTTACTTTTATCTTCCAAACACAATCTTACTGGCAGTTGTCTTTTACAGATCCCCTAGAAGTAGTTTGCAGGCCATGCGGAGAATAATGGACCACAAATTTAAAAAACCACTGTTCTAACCCCCCCCCTGATTTTCGTTACATGTTTTCTCCTATCTTGTTTGCATTTATTAAAAGTAAAAAGTAAACTTTAACTGCCTTTCAGCTGAGGCCCAGACCTTTGATGAAGAGTGGCAGAAACAGATTATGAAGTTCAAGCCATCTAGAGCTAGGTATACTTTAGAAGCTCCAAAATACAGAAGTATTCACCACATACCCAAAGAGGATGGATTAAGAAGGTAAAAAGTTTCCTATCAGCATAACAAAATACTAGCAGCAGAATGAAAACTCAATTCTGAAGCAATCTGTTCATAAACCAACAATGCTTATTGGCAATCTGCGTAGAAATAGTATGTTTTATTCCCCCGTTTCTCATGATGCCACAATAAACAGTGTAAGGCAGTATTTTGTTAACCAAGTTTTGAAGAGGTTTGGTATTTTGACTCTGAAAATAGTGAATTAATAGGCTAAAACAGTGAGTGTTTTTTCTAGAGAAATATGCCAGTGCTCTTAGCTCAGCTATGTACAAATGTTGTAGCTGCCCCCCCAGCCATGAAACTGTTAGTTGTATTAAGGTGTAATCCTTATTGAGGGCTAGGTTGATCCGTTCTCTTGGGTGAACAAACAAAAGACTCCATCCATATAGTTGGAGATGGAAACACCCCTCACTTGAGGGTTAGATTTCAAATGAGACCTCACCTAATCTTAAAATCAGGAAGTCTGTGTAGGAATGAGGACTTTATCCGTAAATAGAGGAGCTCCCCTCCATAGGCTGCATTCTGCCAAGCTACAGGTTTTCTACCTCTTCCATTTGACATGGTGTCACAGGGTAAGTTGTGATGCCTTTATCAGTTGCATGTTTGGTAGAGAATGCTACGGAACGGAAACCTCTTCTGTAAACTACATGGAGCACTTCCCCTCCAGCACCTCTTCAGTTCTAGAGGCTAGTTACAGAGGCTACTTTACCTTCAATTTCAGTTTTCAGGCTATGCGATTTTCTTTTTACTCATTCAGTGTGCAAGATGAGGAAACAGTCCAACTCTGTGGTGGTAACAGTGGAAGTAGTTCTGGAGGGAGAGTCCAATCTGTCTTACAAATAAACTGTACCTTTGCATAAGTAATTAACAGAATGTATATTACCCATATCATATGGTGGTTGTGACTTTTTTGTTGCTGTTTTATTTCAGAGAGAAACCACTTGCAATTACAAGTTCCAGGGAGCCCAGAGTTTCTTTTGAGAATCTCAATGTGAAAGGAACGCATGTCCCCATCAAAAGCAGCAAAAAATAAATTTATTCCATTCTCCATCTGAATGGAGTTTCTTCAGGAAGATAATGGTGCTGCATTGCTTATGTTCATATAAGTATACACGTATATATGACCAATTTCTGTTTTTTGTTTTAGTAAGCATTAGTGTGCCTTGCTACTCTGATTGTTTGACAACTGAATGTTCTTTAAAACTACTAGTTTTACTAGTTTCAGTAAATTAAAAACCCCACAACTTTCCACTTAAAAGCACTTTAATCGATTATCACTGATTCTGTTTTAAAAAAAAAAAAAGGTTTGATTTGCAAGATTTTTCTGCTACAGCTGCACCAGTCCCACTTTATTAAGCCTGGTAATGGAACTAATTTTTCCCACACTCGAAAACTTGCACAGAAAATAAATTCTCTTTTTTATTTTGTGTGGCTGAAATATTATTAATTTTCTAGGTGATACAGGAATTAATAGCTATTTGAATACACTGTAGACACTCTATATCTTTTTCTTTAAAACCATGCTGTAAATTGTTACAGAAACCCCAGATTCACCTTGATTTAACATGAGGAAAAGTGAGAGGAAATACTAAAATGAAAAATATTTTTAGTTTTAGTTTACCAGTGTTCTTATGTTCATAGGCTGTGCTTGCATCTCTTATTTTCTGTGCCTCAACTGTCAACTTTGTATTTTTCATCCTTTGTGTATTTTCTTTGGAGGTGGCCCGTTATTTTTCATTCTTGGAGGTCCTCTGTCGTAGCTCTTAATTATTCTGTAGTAATACCAGTGTCCTAAAACTCAGCTGTAACTATTAGTTATTAATCAGAAAAATATGTGGGAGAAATGGGTTGAGTAGGCAGTAGTTAACTGGATAATGAATGATTACACCATTTCTGCTCTAAAAAGCTAAAAGAGCCCTGCATACAGGAGAACACTTCCCCGTCAGCTGAGATGAGACGAGATGGTGTTTCTATTCTTTAGTGTCCTGTTTTAGTGAATGTAGAATGATCCTAAATCTAACACTTGATCTCCCTTGATGTTGTTGTTAGTTTGGTTAAAGAGTCTTATGTTCTAGAGAAAAGCCAACTGTGCGGCTGAAAACAGGAGAGCTCTTTGTACTACAGCTGCGCCTATGCTGTTTTGTTACACAGACTTGATCCCTATGTTGTAGCGTAAATAACTTCTGTAGGCTATAACATTACAGCATTAGCATATATTTCACGGCTAAAACATTATAGCATAGCCCTAAAAAAGGCACTATTTATATGATAAAAGAATAGGTTTAGTAAGATTAATATTTGTTTTGCCAAAAAGAAAATGGCCTTTAAATCATATTTAAGCTCTCTGCAAATTCCCCAGATTATTTAATTCTATGTTTATTGATGTGCAGAAATAATCAGAAATACTTTTGTTGAACTCTGACTCACAAGGGGAAGGCAATTGTTTATTTGCTTCTTTAATGCAATGGTCTCTTCCTATTATTAGAGCAAATACTAATGGCAGTAAGTGTAAGTGTCTGGTAGGGGGTTGGCAACCTCTGACAGGGGGAACAGGCTGAAACCGTGATACTGGAGTTGTGCTTGCCAGAACCCTGGCTGTGAGGGATGCTTTTACTCTCCTTAAAAAGCAAAAGTACAACAAAAAAAGAACAAGCCTGATCTTCCATACACTGAAGGCAACTTTGATTTTTGCAGTTAATGTCATTAAGCATATAAGGTATTTTCCAGGAATGTCACTTAAATTTCCCAGTAATAAATGGCAGAAAAGTTTTTCATGTTGTAACTTCAGATAAATCTGAGGAATGCTATTTAACAGAAAATAGTATTCATCTGACAACTTAAATTCTTGTCTATGCTTTACAAAGGTTAAAAAGATACATGCATGTAATCAGTAATCCAATACTTTGGTTTTAAAATTATAGTGGGAAGAGGCTAATATTCATTAGATTATGCAAAACAATATTCTAAAATGTCATCCAGAAGAAGCTGTTCTGTGTAGAAACATCTGAAACTGTAATTCTTTAATAAAGTTATTTATTATTTATGGATTTTGTTTGGCTTACTCTCACCACAACATGCCCTGTGCATTGTTTATTTTGGGCCACTTTGAAACACTGTAATATGTTACACCAGTAACAAGGCAATGAGGGAAAGTGTGCCTCTTTCCAGAAGGAAAACGAGCATTTACCGTAAGTTTGCTAGAAGGAAACAGATGAGATGGGACTTGAGCATGGGGATGGCTGGCCTTCCTCTGCTTCAGAGCTCTCCTGGAGGCTTCTTGTGTATGCAGGGTCGCTGTGCCTGGTGTAAGCATAAAAGCAAGGGATTTTTTTTTTGATTTTTTTTTTTAATGTATAAATGAGAGTATAGGTACACACACCACAGCTTCCCTGAGCTGTGGCCGGGACCGTAGGTGGCACACGAGCAGCCGGGGCACGTGTGCCCTTGCTTGACCCCAAGTATCAGAGCGCCCGGGCCCGCTGGGTGCTGCGGGGGGTCCTGCGGGTGCCCCCGTCGCCCTGCCCCGAGCTGGGTGCGCTGTGTGCGCCCCGAGGGCCGCTGCCTGTGCCCCACGCGCCCGGGCAGCGAGAGGCTGGAATTGCCCTTCTTCCTACGGGTCTGCGGGGCAGGAGCCCAGTTAGTAAACTGCGAGGAGCGGCCCTGTTCTCGACGCCAGATTTCCAGGCGGTTTTATTATTATTATTTTAATGCAGAGCTGGTTTATCCGCAGTTACAGCAGTGCTTTGGCGAGGCAGTGCCTCCCGCCACCCACCCCCGCGCTTCGGCAGGGCCAGGGCCGGCCGAGGTGCCCCCGGGGCTGGGCCCAGCGCGCCCCCGGCCCCGCCCGCTGCCCCGGGGCGGTGCGGCCCGGCCCGCATGCGCGGCGCCCCGGAAGCGGCGCGGGCGGAGGGCGGCGGCCATGCAGCGGGCGCTGCGGCGCGGCCTGTGGGCCGCGTGGCTGCAGCGGGGACGGCGACACCAGGTACCGCCCGCGCCCTCGCCTGGAGGGGGGCCGGCCGCCCGACGGAGGGGGCCCGGGGGGGCCGGCCGCGGCCGCTGGGGGAGCTGGTCGCAGGCAGCCCCGGCGCGGGATGGCGGCCCCCCCCCCTTTACCGAGGCGGCGGTGCCGATCTCCCCTTACCGGGGCGGCTGAGGCGGCCCGGGCGGTGGCGGTGCCGGCCTCCCCGCTGTCCAGGCGGCGGGCGGGGGCGAGGCCGGGCGGTGAGGCCGGGGGGGAGGGCACGGTGGCAGGGAAATGCAGACCTGGCCGAAGGCACCGCGTCAGCTGCTAGGAAACGTGCAACCGCCGGCTGAGGTGAACGGGAGGCAAACCCGGCAAACCCGGGAATGTGCAGCGGGATGGGAACGTGGGACTCGGCGTGGAGGGGCTGCCCGGTTTCCCCGGGGGACGGGGCAGAGCTTTGAGGTGACCCCGTGGGAGCATGGAAAGGCCATTGTGCCTTAAATGACCAGTTTGGCGCAGTGACTGGAAGCCACAGCAAAGCAGCTTGGCTGGAGGTTTGGCAGCACCGTGAGCTGCCTGTGAGCCGCTCCCAGCTAAAACCAGCCTTCCCTTGCCTTCCAGGGCCTGCGCTGCTGCTCTTCGGAAGCCTTTCCCAATGAGAGGATCCGCAACATTGGCATCTCGGCCCACATTGACTCGGGGAAGACGACATTAACGGAGCGAATCCTCTTCTATACGGGCAGGATAGCGCAAATGCACGAGGTTGGTTTTCCAGAGGGCTGGGCGTGCTGGGTGCCACTGCGGCGCTGCGGGGACTTGTTTGTCCACATGGTAGTGCATGGGGTGAGGGAGTTGCCCCTGGTGGGCCCAGTGAGGCTCTTTTGGCCAAGCTGGAGAAGGAATCCTAAAAATACACTAGTTTCCCTGATACCTGTTTAAAAATAAGTGGAGAGCAGGGGAATAGGAAGCAGTCCCTCCTTTGCTGCAGTGTTCTCCCACTTTCAGAACACTTCAAATCTTATTTCAAGACTTACTACGCCCTTACCATCTCCGTGGTAAACATACAATGGAAGATGTGTAAAGATGACTCTGAGAAACAGAACACAGGGATGTCACTTTTAGCTTCAGGTACGTTATCTTGTTAAATTCACGGTGAGGCACAATTTCCCACAGATTTCTGATAACCTTTTCCCGGAATGATTCTCAGGAGAGCAAAATACATTATAGTTGCAGATGAAACTGTAAAAAATAAATCACACTTGTTTGTAGTTCAAGAATTACAAGCGATTCTGCCATGTCTGTTTTTCTTCACTGCATGAAAGGTGATGCTCAGTATATAAAGCATCCCTCCTGCACATGCAAAATTCTTAGTAAACTCCCTTAGGCTAAGTATTTTTTCTTTTTTTTCTTTCTTTCTTCCTAAGGTGAAAGGTAAGGATGGAGTTGGAGCTGTCATGGATTCAATGGAGCTAGAGAGACAGCGTGGAATCACAATTCAGTCTGCAGCAACATACACCATATGGAAAGACACCAACATCAACATCATAGACACACCAGGTAACAGTGGTTCTGAATGCATTAAGATTCCTGTTCCTTCGTGTACGCAAAGGACATGGTGCCATCTTCGTGTTCATTAGTTGCTCAAGCTGAGCTAATGTGACTCTGTACAGCTGGAGACTGATTCTGTTGGCGGTTGCTCTTTTCTGCATGTATGAGAAAACAGTGTCACATTACCTTGTGTCATGATGAATAATGGTGGGTTTTTTTGTTACTCAGGACACGTGGACTTCACAATTGAAGTGGAGAGATCTTTGAGAGTTCTTGATGGAGCTATTCTGGTTCTCTGTGCTGTTGGAGGAGTTCAGTGCCAAACAATAACTGTGAACAGGCAAATGAAACGTTATGGTGTGCCATTTTTAACATTCATCAATAAACTGGACAGACAGGGCTCTAGTCCAGTCAGAGCAGTACAGCAATTGAGGTATTTGTCATTTAAAGTTATTTGTGAAATAATTCTGAAATATGCACATAGGAGGTTAAGACTAAGAATATTGAAAGGGGTTCTTCTGTAGGGTCTGTAGTTGCAGGTTGGAGGATAATACCTGACATGAGGTTAAATCTGAACCTGACCTATAACAAGTTTCCATTTTCTCAAAACCCCCAAGCGTTAGTGTCAACCCAGGCTTGCAGTGACTGAGTTGGGGGGTTGATACTTAGTTGGCTGATGGAACTATATTTGGGGCCACTTTGGAAACATCCTTTTAATTTTTTGTGGATCCTGGTAGCAAAGCTGCTGTAGCTTACAGCAGGGAAATGACATAGGGTTGGGCAGTTTCTAGCTTGGATACCAGCAATCCTCCTTGCTCTTTCTTGTGTGTAATTTGATCTGTGAGATACATGCATTAATACACGTTAAGGGAGAAGCAACTCCCATAATCAAGTAATTAATCTGAAACCAGTTTGCACTGCCTTCTTTCCCATGAAGTTGCTCACTGTATCTGTTGGGATATAGAGGGCTGGCAGTCACATCAGGTTAAAATGCAGCAGGGTGTTTTTCATCAGTATTGGTAGATTTTTGGCACTGTCCAAAGAACAAAAGGTGGTGATTTTGTAGGGGTGGGATGTTGTTCAAAGACTATCTGGAGCACACATATAGAAATGAGTCTTTTCTTGAACTAATTTATATTTGTTCACTTTTTCAGATCCAAGTTAAACCACAATGCAGCTTTTGTTCAGATTCCAATTGGGCTGGAGGGAAACTTCAAAGGAGTTATAGATCTTATTGAAGAAAAGGCTATATATTTTGATGGTGCATTTGGGTAAGTTTTGAAACTTGCATATTTCTTTGCTGCAGATAGTCTTGGTATGAGGTACTACCTGTTGTTTCTCTTCAGAGATGAAAAAGCTTGCTGTTCGGAAGGTTAGGGATGTGGCTTGTGCTAGGGCTGAGGTGTTGCCCTTCAGCTCTCCCAAATGACAACAAAATGATTCTGCAGGGTCAGGTTTAGCGGTGGGTAGCCACAGCATGAATTGTTTGGCAACTGCAGTAGTGTGAAGGGGTGGTAGCCACACTTGCCACCCTGAGAAAGAGGAGACTTGCTTCATAACGGGATCTGATAGTGTACGTTTGGTTTGAGCGTACTGGGATGAAGATACGATATGGGTAAGGCTGTTGAACAGGTTATCCCGCATCTGTGCAAACTCCTGCCGTGAGTGGGAAGAAACCCTCTCCTGCTAAAGCATCAGAGATAACGTGTTGATATTCTTAACATGATTTTTTTTCCCTATCTGTGTCAGCGGTGAATTTTTCTTGATTAGGCTGGTCATCACCATGATCAGTGATTGAAATGTTGATTCATGTGGTATTCAACCTAGGGTGGTCATGTTATTTATGTATGTGTAGCCAGACTCTTCGTTATGATGAAATTCCAGCTGAGTTTAGAGCTGAGGCTTCAGAGAGACGTCGGGAGTTGATCGAATGTGTTGCTAACTCGGATGATCAACTGGGGGAGCTGTTTTTGGAAGAACAGATTCCTACAGCTACTGAGTTAAAGGTAACTTCATTGCAGTTCTTCTTCCTGTAGCACTGTTATCTTGCTCTTTCGTGTCCCTCTCCTTCAAGGCCCAATAAAAATTTCTTGATGTCTTGAAGAAATTTTGTTTGCTTGAGTTCTCTGGTATGAGTGTCACTGGCTGCGGGTGCACTCCCACTTCACTCCCTGTTGAGGCCCCATTCCAAATTTGGTTTTTTTATTTGCATTGGAAAGTTTGAGCTTGCGTGTGCCCTTGTAGAGGCCAGCAAATGGCTCAAAGGTACATCTAGTCATTTCTGTCATTTTGTTGCCTTGCTGTGTTACAGCTTGATGGTTGTGACTTGCTTCACGTCCCACAGCAAGTCAGTTGTTGAGATGCTGTAGGTCCTCTCTGTGCCTAGGAAACCCTGCCTTGTTTTGTATTTGCATTGATCGCATCCATCTGAGGTGAAAAGAGCAGAACACTAGAAGGGAACTGGAATGAGTTGACTTGGAGAGTCCAGAGGAAATGAATCTAGGTCAAAATACCATTTTCAAGAGTTGCATTTCTTGAAATAGGGGGGGAAATGATATGTCATTAGTTTTATTGAGTACTTCAGATATCAAATGGCAAACATGCCAACAGAAAGGGATGCTCACAGAAGGAATGAATAACTCCATTTTCCCAACATCAGATGGCCATAGACTGTAAGTTACTTCTTTTCGTGGCGGTTTGATGTCACCGTTTCTTCAAGTGCATGTCCACATGATACAAGGTGATAGGGAGGCCTGGAAAGATCAGCTGCAGTTGTTCTGTCAGTACGGATATCCTGCCACTGTTTACTCCAGAATGAGATCTGCTTGTCTGGCTGGACAGCAGACACGTGTGTTCAGTGCCCGTGGCAGGGGGGTTGGAACTAGATGAACTTTAAGGTCCATTCCAGCCCAAACCCTTCTGTGGTTCTGTAATTCCTTGTTTTAGAGTGTTCTGTGTCAGACTTGGCAAGCTGCATGTACTACGGCAGGTTGTTACATGGGGTGGCAATCCCTTCTTTGAGGTTCGTAGTTGACTAATGGTGCCTCTTGAGTTACTGTGGTATTAGCTTTAGTCAGGACAGGTGCAAAAGCTTGGCCCTCCTGTGGGAGCATAAGGGAGCCTGTCCTGCACGTGGACCCGCGCCTGCTGTGCCGTGAGCATAAAGGCGATCTGAGGACACGTACCCTTAGAGAAGAAGCTCTAAGCTGGTTTGCATTTACCGCACAGCCCCACGGGGTAGGTGTATAACTCAAGACGACATGTGGCTGTTGACATACAGCAGTCTGCTGGGCTTTGTGTCATGGCAGGTGACAGTGAAGGGAACCGTACTGAGGGCTCTGTGGCTGGCAAGCCTGATCTCGGCGTGGCTGGGTTTTGTCCTTAATGCATGCTGCGTGTAAGGATTTGTGTGATGCTTCTCACTGTTTGCCACCACCTCTCGCTGTGTTGGAAGTTACCTTGAGCAGTAATCTTCTAGTGCCCACTGTTAATAGTTAGTAATTAGTCAAAAATTGATTCTGGTACAGGAGATCAGTTGCTTATTGAGGTTAAATACAAAAATGACGCCTGAAGAGTGTGTTGCAGTGGGAGAAGCCTTGTATTTTCTAAGAGAGCTGCTGTTGGAGCTAGAACAGCTTGTCTTTGAGCGGTGGTGGTGCACTGAGTCTCCCTGGGGCCTGGAGCCTGCCTGACACGACAGTTGCTGCCTGCTTTTACTTTTCTTTGCTGGCAGCTGGGTGCTTCAGTTGGCAGCTGGAGAAGACAGGCTGAGACATAAACGTTATAAGCAGGAGCTGTTCCTCTGAGTGGAGCCGGCTAGGCCAGCTGAGTTAGTGAGACATGGTCACTGAGGTTGCTGCTTTAAACATAGCTTTGATGTTTAAGTCCTGTTCGAAGGATTTGGCTCATTAGCAGCACCTGGTTGCCCCTGCAGTAGCCCTTGCCCTGTTAGGCTCTGCACTGCTTGCTTTCCTGAAGTTGCCCGCTGTCGGGATGTAGAGGACTGGCAGACTCTCAAAGCAATGGGTGTTGCAAGTCCCTTTAAGGTTTATTTATTTGAATCTTCCTGACCCGTAAATTTTGATTGCTTCTGACTTTGCTGCAAACCTTGGGTTTGGAGGTGTTCATTTGTTTGTTTGGTTTTTTACATTGGCTCAGCTGTGCAGGTGATTTACTGGTGATTTAATGTCTTGGGGAAGAATACACAAGAATCTGTGTATCCCAGCTTGGCTCAAGACAAAAGCACGAGATTTTTTGTTTGAAAGCACCAGCTCGTGTGTATCTTACTGGCAACCAGGCATTTAGTTATTTCAGTAATTAAACATTATTTGATGAAGCCTGAGCTATTCCTGTTACAAAGCAGCCCTTCTTGCTCTGGTAAGACAGAAATGTTATAGCAGTTTTAGAGACCTGGCAGGATCTGTCCTTCACCTGACAGAGGGAGTGGTACCCGTGTGAATACATTGTATTGCTGTAAGAGGTGAGAGATTTTTAGCAGGAAGCTATTTTTGATAGTTCCTGCTGAGAGGGAAATCTGTTACCAAGATAAATTTGTCTACTCAGCATGCCTCTTCTTCCCACTTCTGAAAGCCAATTAATTACAGCTCTAATGGCTATAGTATTGCAGATGCAGGTTAATTTGTACTAATATGTCCCTGAAGATGGATTTTGTTTCATTGGCCAGCAGCCAAGTTTCCACTGAAAATATCTTTTTGTGGAAATGATGCTAAGTATCACTCCTGGATGCCACAATTGTAGCATATGATGTTTGCTGAAGATCAGCTGCTTAAACATCACCTAATCTGCTGCTCTCCATAATGCTACACATCGTGGAACGGATGTGCCCCCGGTACTCAGTGGGGCACTCAGTTACAGTGAATTTTAAGTGAAAATAAAATTACTTTTTCCCCAAGGTAACTGTTGGTGAGGATGAATTGCAGGCATGTTGCTTCGTTTGAAAACATGTGGCCAAATAAAAATGCCGGGCATCAGCACAGCCGTATTTCCAGCGCTCTGCTATATGAGAACAGACACGGGCTAGATGAGCAGAATTGTTGATGTAGGATTTTTCCCTTGCATCATTTTTGTGAAGTCACTACATCAACAAATTTAAGGAACCACTGTTCTCTCTGTTAATTAGAAAGATAGCTCTGTTAATTAGAAAGATAGCTTAACCGTCTGTCTCTGGGTACTCTAAATAACTCTCAGAGTAAATGATGTGGTTAGCTATCTGGCTCTATCAAGGAGAATTCATTTCTTTTAGCTTATCAAAGAAGACAGGAGTTGCTTTTGATTGGAGTGATGGCCTCAGTAAGCATAGGGAGATGGCATCCTCTAGTGGCGGGGAGAGGTGGGACTGAGGTGGCAATCTTGGCTTCGGTAATTAATTGCATGGTGGGAGGGGGGCAGATAACTTCCATCCACCTTTACGGAAGATGGCTAAGATCACTGTTAGGGAAGCTTTTGGTGCCCAGTTGTCTTTGCAGCATCGTGTGATGCTTGGGTGAAAGGCACAAAGTTGTTAGTTTATCTTGCTCAGTTTGCTGGGACATCCTGGAAAGATTCCCAAGACAGTGCAACTTCAGCAGGTCTGTCAATGAATGTGAATAGGTTCTTCTGTTGTGCTTTTAAAAACATGTTTCATCAAAAAATGATGATTCATGGAGGATGGCACTTACCCAAATATCCCTTCCCTACCTAACTTCCCTTTCAGAAGTTTTCCGTAGTTTAAAGATACTGAAGCATCTCATCTTACTTTCACAAATTTAAACAGGTATTGTTTCCCAACGTAACTACATAGGGGGAATGAGACATCTGAAACAGAAATGAAGAATCCTGACTCTATCAGCAGAGAGCTGATACCTTTTTCTGTGTATTTTGGGAGTCTCATTATGTTTATCTTGGACATTTTCATTTTTAAGTTGGATTTAAGATAGGGGGAGAAGGAAAATATCTCACACTTCTCTGGAATTCTGGTGAGCAAATTTTATGGGAAGCTCTTGTGTAGGGCGTTGTACTGGAGACTCTGTGGGAACCTCATTCCACGAGTGGAGATGACCAGCAGGGAGAGTGAGAACCTAGACCGCTGCTTGGTTGGTACTGCGTCAAGGCTCTGCAGTTGTTGCAGGAGGAGAGTAATGCCCTGGTATTTTTCAGCTTGCTATCAGAAGAGCAACGCTGAAGAAGTCCTTTACCCCAGTACTTCTGGGAAGTGCTTTAAAGAACAAAGGAGTACAGCCATTGCTGGATGCCGTCCTGGAATACCTCCCCAATCCTTCTGAGGTGGAGAACTACGCTATCCTTAACCAGGAGTAGGTATATTTGTAATATGTAGCAGAAAACATTACTAACAGAATACACAATCATTTACCATTTGTATTAAATAATGACATCATAATTTTTCACAAACTTCCAAAACTAAGAAGCACACATGTTATTTGAGGGTTACTGTTTACACCAGCATTTTTAACACACATTAAATGTTAAATTTGAAAAACTGTTATCTGGTGAGATAGCTCTTTAGAAATTAATGGCAACCCTTAAAACCATGCCTACGGTAAAGGAGAGAGCGCATCTGAAATACATAAACAACATTTTATTCATTGGATGTATTTGTTAAAGTAGATGTGCCTTCACAATTAAGAAGCATGAAACCCAGCATTAGGGCCCGTAAGTAGCCCTTAACGTTCCAGCCATGGCTTAGGGGTGGCTCTCAGGTCTTCCTGATGTACTTGAATTGTTCAGGCTCTATAATCGTAGCTAAACAGAAATGATGCTAATAAATACAGTTTATGGCTTTTTCTCCCAGTGGCTACCTGACGCTTTGACGCCTCACTGCTGCTGTGCTTCTTGCTGTCCTAATGCCTGCTCACTACGATAGACTAAAACTTCTCATGTGGCTTATGAGCGTTGTCAGAGGAGTCGCTGCAGTGTCTTTTTCTTCACTCTAAAACTCATGAGTTGTGTCTGAGTGTATGTAATTGCTTTCGTGGCAACACAGTTGGATGATATGAAGGACTAATGATGTTTGTCATAGTTTTGACCTTTTTGGGATTGGCTGCGGTTTCTCCGAGATACTTTCTGAGCACACAGGAGCTACGTATCTGAGCATCTTTAAGTTGCTGTTATAAACCTGTGAAACTGAAGGCCCTTGGGGCTTTCTGAGGTTGGGCTCCTGTTTAGAGGATGCTGCCATGTTTGCTTCATAATATAAACTCCCTCTCCATCCCTGTTTTTAAGGGATTCTGAGGACAAAACCAAGTTCCTATTGAACTCTGCTCGAGACAATTCCCAACCTTTTGTAGGCCTTGCTTTTAAACTGGAGGTAAGCCGTTACTGTTTTCCTTTCTAATGCATCTGTCCAGATTTATTATTTATGATTTGAGTAGAAAACAAAGCAAGTCCAAACAGATGGTACTACCAGAACTTAGGTAGAACAAATTTTAAAATCAGTTGATGTTTAAATTTAATTTAAATTTAATTTCTTTTAAAAAACTGGTTTCAACCATAAAATTCACAAATGTATGAAATGCTGCCAATTTGGAAGCTTTAAAATGGTTTTATGTGCCTCAAATACTTCATTATTTGCTTAGTTAAGACCTGAACTTTGGGGGGTTTTGTGGTCTTACTTCAAATACTTTCGGAGAAAAATCATGGTTTTGTTTGAAGTTGAAAACAGTGGCATACAAGAGAGGAAAAAAAAAATGCACAGTTTTAACCAAACAAGATGTCAGCTACCTAGAGAGCAGCAGTTCAGATTTCACTTGGGAAGTGGCTGGCCAAATTGCTAGTTAATGTATGCCTGTGGAGAAGGTTTAGGAGTGGTCGAATTGGTGAAATAAGGAAAATTGCCAGGAGATGCCAAGTTCCATTCCAGAGCCAAGGGAAAGCTGAGGCTATATTAAAAAAAAGTTTTGTTTACATGACCACCATGTAAATTCGAAACAGAAACATTTAGTCAGTCACTGCAGATGATGCTTTGAATAGTAGTGGTCTTGACTCCCAGCATGATTGTATCTGATTTTTTAATGAATCTTGATTCCAGGCGGGCCGTTTTGGGCAATTAACCTATGTTCGAGTTTATCAGGGGATGCTGATGAAATCTGATTATATATATAACACTAGGACTGGGAAGAAAGTGCGTGTACAAAGACTTGTCCGTATGCATTCAGACAACATGGAGGTGAGTGTGAGAGATACCATCCACACAGTTGCCTTTTGAGCCGCTCTTACTGTAAGCTTCTCACTTTTCAACTATCTCTGAACGATGTGATATGTCAGATTGCTGCTTTTGTTGTTAATTCATACTTGCCTGTAGCGCTTAGTAGAGCTCTACAAGAAACTGGAATGATCTCTGGTGTATTATTTCCCCTGAAGTGGAAGTCTTTGCCCAAGAAGCATTATAAAACGTCTTTGAGGTGATAGCTAAAGAAAGCCAGTTGTGGGATTAACCCCATAGTCCATACTTCTTGGAGAGGGAAATTGGATTGGCAAAATACACACAAAAAGTTTTCCTCCGTGTGATTATTGAATACAATTCTTAAACTAAAAACTGACTTGAACTGCTGCAAACCCTTTCCCATTTAAGATTCCTGAACTCTATAGTTGGGTCAGGGCTGCCTGAAGTATAGCATGTTGCTTGCTTCACATTCTTAAACTAGAATAAATTAGCACCCAAGCTGAGGTTTCCTTTTTGTGCTTTGAATAAAGAGATAGAAGATTTACAGAGCATTTTATCAAGGCTGAAATTTTCAAAGGAGCTGAACTTCAAGCTTTTAAACACAGTATTTATGTCTTCTTCAAGCCAGGTGTAGTTTGTAATAGATCTTTCAGTGTTACATAAATAGTAAACTTTTCTTTCTTAAGGATGTAGATGAAGTTTACGCCGGAGACATATGTGCACTCTTTGGAATTGATTGTGCAAGCGGGGATACGTTCACTGATAAAACTAATACTGACGTTTCCATGGTGAGTACACCTTTTCATCTATAGGCCTCGTCCATTGGAATTCACCGGGATTTCGTTGTATAAGTTTGTAATCATTTGTTCAGTGTAAATATTTTTTGATGTATATGCAACCGCAGATATTTTTTGTGATTATTTGTTTGTTATACCTCAAGGAGCTTGAATATATAGAAGTATGGTGTGTGCAAGAGATACACACCTGTTTACTATGCTTGACATCAAGTATTACGTGAGTGTTAAAAATCTGTTCTGGGCTGTGAGAAGTAGATGCTGTTACCCAAAAGTACTTTGCTGTGCATTTGTGTGTGTACTTAAATACATCATTTTTACTTTTTTGAACATATATATATACACACACAGAAACTGATAGGAAGCAGTCTTCTAACTAGTGTGATATCCAAGTATCATTTTGCATCTAGGAAAGAGTGTTGGATATACTGTGGTTGGCAGTACGGTATGCATTATGTTACCACCTTGTAGTAATTGTCAGCAGAGTTACATATACATATATATATATAAAAGTTTGTTATATCAGATACAAGCTAGATAAGTAAAACAGTCATCCCTGTTTGTAACCCCGAGTCCTTGTGACCAGACTGCTGTTTGAGAAATTAACATCACCCGGCGTAGTGGCACTCGATTGTATGATCTTTTCCTTTATGGCCATTGCAGGAATCGATTCACATCCCTGATCCTGTCGTTTCAGTAGCTATGAAGCCTTCCAACAAGGTAGGAACCTATGAATCAGCCTTTTCCTGACTGAGTTACCTTTCCTTTGCTGCTTTTATAATTTTATGCAGGTTAGCAGTGAAATATGGAACCACAGACTAAAATGAGCAGTGTTCTAAAATGTTCTCTCTGAACTACTTAAGAATATATCATTTGGAACGCAGCATGTGACTGCATTAGGTGGTATTACTTAGCCGTAAAGATGATGCATGTCTTTGACCTGGGTAAACGTGGACTTGAAGTAACTGGAGGGATAAATACAGCTATAAATGTATGGCTGTGTTCCAGGAAATAACCTCATGAGAACAGAAGTGCTAAGCAGTTGATAGGAAAATTTGAGGTCTTTTTGTTGTGTGACTTCTGGATGTTGACTTGATGTTTTCTTGTGCCTGTAATTGTTTTTCAGAATGACTTCGATAAATTTTCAAAAGGCCTGAGCCGCTTTACAAGGGAAGATCCCACTTTTAGAATCCATTTTGACGATGAGAGCAAAGAGACCATTGTTTCCGGAATGGGGGAGCTGCACCTGGAAATCTACTCCCAGGTAATTTGGAGAACAGATGCCATGGACTTTGCTTCTAGACTGTTTTCCCAACCAAGAATTCTCCTTCCTTCCTGGCTGAGACCAAAATCTGTCTGTGGATGGGCTAACTGATGCCAGCCTTTACGCCTGGTTTTGTCACTGGGTGCCTAAGCACATGTCAGGTTTACAAGGTGTTTGGAGGTGTACAACTCCACTTGCTTTACTGTAAATCAGGGTTATCATGGGACAACTATTTTGAGGTCTTCCCAGCAGAAGGCACCGTGGCATTAATGTGAGCCATGGTAGCAGCTTAGGGAAGAGCTTAACTTCTTAGTCAACTTCTGAAGATTCTTTGTCTCCAGCGGTTCTGTTTTGAAGGTTTGTAAACTATTTAAATGAAATTTCTGCCTGGATTATTTTTACTTTTTGGTTCAAATCCATAAAAAAAAATTATTAAGCACTACACTTCAGCAGCCTTTGCTTGTAATTAATTTTACCATGAGCCATTTCCTACAGGAGAGAGAAATACTCTTGTTTCTGTGTTCTTAGATGTATCATTCCCATAACAAGAGATGATGCAGGCAGGAATAGTTACTTACAGTGATTTATTTGTTTCTTTCAAGTTGATGCCTGTATTTTAGTCTTAACACAATAGATGTATCTGAAATGTTGACAGAATGAGGAAAAGATGGCTTTTGTCTTGAAAAACTTAAGCTTGAATAAAATTATTAATGCTGCTCCCTTTTCCTGTATCTAAAGCTATAGGCCCTAAACAAGGTTGACTGCAGAATGAGTAATTATAACATTTTAAAAAACCAGCCACCCCGCCACCAAGACCCCAAAACTCAGCTCCAACCCCAAACAAAAAAACTGGTTAACCCTGATTAAGTTTCTCTTTTCAGAAAGATCTATAAATAAAATCATTTCCAATGTATTGTTCCAGCGGAACAACTCTGTATTTCATTCTGGTTTCCTTTTCCTGCAGCGAATGGAAAGGGAATACGGTTGCCCTTGCACCATGGGAAAGCCAAAAGTTGCCTTTAGGGAGAACATCTCTGCACCTGTGCCGTAAGTATTCTTTCTGGTAACAGAGGTTTTTTAAATGTATTTTGATGCAGAGTTTGATTACATAGCAGAGAAAGTGCCTTTTGGATTATCAGATCAAAGCACATCATACAGGAGAAGTTTTAATTGAGGAAGAACTTTTTTTCTTCATACCTCGATTGTCTATCCACCCTTATCAATTTATCTGCCCTCCCTTCAAATGCTTATTGCAGCATTTGAGCTTCTTCCGTTGCGGTATCAGGTGGTCCGTCATTCCGATGCATGTTTTGGCTGACGGCTGTCCTGTGTTACTTGAACACCATGCTGTGGGTGCCAGAGAACTGTCATTTGCCAGGGAATGATCTCCTGTGGGTAGAAAACAAAACCGTAGAAAGTCAGAAGGTGTTTTTGTTGAACGATGCTGAAGGGGAATTGACTGCTGTAATACAGCCATAGGTGGGCTGATGATAAGTAGGTTGATGAAGCACCAGTAACAGTGCAGGGTAGGCACTGCAACACACAGTCCTATGACCTGTCCGAATATCTGAAGTTCTGCAAGCGTTTTTCAGCCTGTGTTGTGCTCCATGCTGCTGCAATTACAAATTTCTTTGATTTGGGCAAGTTTTGCAGCTCAAGCACGTCTTTGTTGGGTTACCCTCTTACTGTTAGTGCTATTGATATTTTGGGACGGTGCCCTTCACCAAATAGCACAATGAAGAACCTATGCTTTTGTTCTGCAGTTATGTAGCTACTACTTATCAGAAGCTTTTCTTCATAGAAAATTTAGGAACTAAACCCACTATAGATGCCCCAACTTAACAGAGCGCAGCGGAGTGGAAAGCAGTGGACCTAGATGTGGGGGTAAGATCTCTGTTACCGGTGAATGATCTATTACAGGAGGTTGCACAATTAAGAACTACTTCAAATTTTCTGCATTTTTCTGATGAAAACACTTGCCTAGATGGCAAAATCTTGATGGATAATAGCACACAATGTAAGTACTGTTTTGGGAACCAAAGTTTCTGCTGCTTGCTTCTGTGAGCTGCTGGGGTAGACAGTGCCTCTATGTAGTGGTCCACCACTGCTGTCCTCTCACGCAGAAGCACCCTGCAGCTCCAGCTGGAATGCAGCTAAGCAAGCCAGGATGCTGATAGCTGCATCTTGCCTTTATCCCTGGCCAGTCTGGCAATAGTATCTCCTGAGTGGAGAGAACTGTATATGACCAGTATATGGAACCTCTGCCAGGCCCAAGGAGGCCCAGAAATAGCTGAAAATCACTGTCTGCTGACAAGTTAGAGAGGTTGTCTGCTGCCTGCGTTGGGGCAGAAGCTGACAGTGCTGAGACAGATAGTGATTGTTGCCCTAACCTCACCCTATTTGCTAACTGACCTGCAGGCGTCAGATCTGACCGCCCAACCATCTGCATGTCCCAGTTAGAGGTGACACAGAAGTCTTAAAACAGAAAAAAAAGGCTTTTTAGAAATACAGACTTTACCTGGGATACCATTTCGTGGAGTAGAATCTTGTAGTCAAATTCAAGATACTCATCACCTCTTTTCTGGAAAGACAAGATTGAAAAGGGCTGAATGTGGGCCTTCCCCCTGCCTTAACCAAAGAGAATGGATTCACTTCTTTTATCATAAACGTTCTCAGAGATACTTCAGATGAAACTGACAACTTGTGTTAACTAATAGGTGGAGCTTAGTCACTATAACAAAACAGAAAGATACCGTTTTATATTTCTGTGAATGCCAAAATTGCATTGGAGAGATGGAATGAAAATTAAACTGTGCTAATTCCTCCCTTAAAGGAGCTAGATACATCTCAACTTTCAGGAACTCATCTGAAAAGGGAATACCTGATTCTACAAGGTGTCAATTTAACCTAAATCATCCTAAATAAAATCATCAATAGGATAAGACTTGGAACACACTCCAGAGGCCTTACAGCAGGTAACAGGTTATCAGTGATTGTGTAAGGGACAGAATATACACTGGCCTTTGGAACATACTCTTTATGTATCTATTCTTCAAGGAAAAGAAAAGGAACAAAATTAGTACTAAAGAGAGATGGCAACTGGTTTAGCTTCATAGTCTTCTGTTTGCCTTATCCTTGAAAGTCATCTGTTCCTAAAAGAGGGTTTTGAAATCTTGCTTGTGCACAGCCCTGCAGCATCTGTGAATTGCTTTAAGATAGCCATCAGAGGGAGCAAAACGTTAACAAATGGTGTGCTCAGAATGAGTTTCTGCCTTTCCTTCATACCCAGAGCTCCATGGGAATTAACCAGCTGTTCTGAGTGGCAAAACATTCCAGCAATGGTGACAGTCTGTTCTGAAGACTCCTGATACATTGGGGTTTCTAAATACGAAGTCCTGCTTCTTTATCCTAGTTTACATACCAAATTTCCTTGAATTTCAAGTTGATCATCCCTTTAGGAATTATTCTTACCTTACAGTGTATTTTCTGCAAATAGAACAGAGAAGAACTGGGAGAATCTATACAATTCTATTAAATCAGAGCAAAGCTTTTGGTTTTGAAAATAACTTTTCTGAAAGCAAGTTGCTTTATCAGTTAAGCCTGTTCCAGGTAAGAAGTCAGCAAGGCTTGTTGACAGTGGCAGCTGATGACTCAGTTTGAATAACTATAGTGAGATTTGCCAGTAATTTTTATTTTTTAGCTTAGGGCAGACCCAGATCTGCTCAAAATAAACACATCGCTTGTAACCGCTCAGAACTAAGCAGAAATAGAAAATACTTCGTCCTGAAGTATTCTGTTCCCTTTCTGTCTTGTGACAAGTCTTCCTGAATTCAGTTTTCTTACCATAACTTAAATGATGCTCATCATGCTAATATAAGTCTAAGAGCTCAACTAAAAATTAATTTTAAGTTCCCCATCCGCCAGTGTAATTAAAAATTAGTAAAAGTAAGTTTGGGAAGAACAGAGTAAAAAAGCTGATAATGAGGGTAGAATTACATCAGGGTTTTCTTTCTTGATTAGCATTTTGAGGTGAACTAGAAAATGGATGGAGACTGCCATACTGCAAACAAAAGCAATGTAGTTTGTGTTTTATTGAATTTGAGGTGCAGCCCATTGCTATTTGTCTAGACATGGCTATTGCAGAGATGTCAAGCAGTATCACCGTGACTGATGGCTAGATCATGGTGTAGATGAAGAGATAAAGGACGATATTCCAGTGCATGTTACGCAGATGAAAGACTTCTGTCAGCTGGGCCTACGCTACAGATGAAAGGCAGGGAAGTAATACAAAACTGTAATCCGTGTGATGACCTCCAAGTGGAAGAGTCAATTTTCTTAACTAAATAAGCATGGGATACTGCTCTTGCTAAGAAGGCATGGCTTCTATAAGCAGAATTTATGAAGAGCAGAAGTGATCTGAATAAACACTCAAGCATTCATGATTTGCTAGAGGAAAGGGATAGGTGGAACAAAAACCAGACACTGGGTTAAGAACGAACCAGACCAGGGAGTTCAGACACAACTGAGGTTTCTTGCTTGAGAGCTCAGCTTCAGCCATACTCCAGTACCTGCCACAACTGCCAGGCTCTTAAATGCTAATTTTCTTGCAGGGCATTGATGGTAACTTACCACTTGCTTCACGTGTTTAATTTGGGCAAGTTGGAACTTGGTGTTTTCGGTTGAGTTCTGCCATATCACAAAGCCAGAGGCAACCCACGCCAACAGTTGGATGGGCTGCATTTCTGGGGACACGTTGCCGTGGCTGTCTGACAAACAAAATAAATAATGCACATTAAACAATATGGAGTTGCAAAACCTTACCAGCTAATAGTAGGGTTCAGCGCTAAAGTCACTCGTTTGCATTCTTTGCTGTGTCACAGATCTTCCATATAATCTTGGAGGAGCTGCTACATCAGCACTGTGTTTTCCTTCCACTGCTTTCTCCTAACACGTGTTCTATAAGGTCTTCAAGGCAGGGGTTGCTCTAAATTAGGAGCAGACCCTAGTGCTACAGTTGGGGTGTCTGAGCCACAAACAGTGAGCAGGATGCTGGTTAAGGAAGAGGTGACAGTAGCAGGTGGTTTTCTGGAACAGTCACGTGCAAATCATGTATCGGTTCTGGATTTCAGAAATAATAAGTTTAGGAGTCTTGTGATTGACACACCGCCTGGAGTCAGGAAAGCAAAGCGGCATGTGTCAGAGCAGGTCTAATGGCCTGATCCCCCATGGTCCTTGTTTCTATAGGAAGGGCTGCCATATGGATTGTGGACCACCACCAGCTGAGCTCAGGTTTGCTTCTGGCCATGGAGGACACTGTCTCAAAAACTTCCTTCTTGCCCAAACCCTTTCTTTGTACCTGGTATGTTTTCTGCCACAAGCTCTTTTTCCAGGCTCTTGATTCGGTTGTAGAATATGTTATCTGCTTCATCTGTGTTCTGAAGTTCTCCCTCAGTTGTGAATTGCACATCTGGTGCAATGTTTTTGTTGCCCAGATGATAAAGAACCTCAGCAGTGCAGTTAACAGTCCTGTCCTATTACAGAGTAAATTATGCATATTAATATTCAATTAAACACATGTATGATATTGGTAATTTGCACTTCTAATTTTTTTTAATGTAGTTGCATTTTTCTCTGGGTCTGGCCCATAGAGATTTGTGATTATTTAAGACAAGGTTAAATTCAAAGTATTTCTGTGAGTATACCATAAGGGCAGTTATCTTTCTACAGTGACAGAAAGGGCAATGTTTGTGGTGCTGAATGTCATTTGTGGTATTCAGGTGGAGTAATAGGTTGAAATAAATTCCACTTGAAATTGAATGACACTGAAATGTCCTTGTCATCCCTCATGCATTTTCCTGTGTCATTGTGGTCAGTACCAGGTGTTCAGGGCTTTTATGGTGTAAGAAATGGGGGTTCCCTTTTGGTAAGATTAAGCTTTTTTTTTTTTTTTTTCTCTGAGTTGCAGTATAGAAAAATCTGAAACAATACCAAGTATTATTAACTGGTGTGTACACTGGCCTCAGCTAGGATCAGCAGCATAAAGTGATGGCTTTTTATTACACATCACCAGTGCCAACTTATGCCCACAGAATTATGTGCCCACAGAATGTGTGAATTAAATAAATCTGAACTCACATTGTCAGTGATGTCTTCTAACACCAATTCCAGATAGTACTTATGCCCAACACCATCGATGTCCTAAATAAGGAAAACATGAAGACTTATTTTGTAAAACGTTGAATTACTTTGCACTGTAGAAAAGATTCTAGTTCTTGTGAGATGCTGCAGCAGTGTCACACTCTGCAGGGCCCGTACAGAGCTAGGGTACTCTTTGTTATTTCTTCCTGCTGTGTTAAGATAGCTCATTTGATGTGCACCTGGTGTAGCATCTGATTAGTACCTCCTCGTCCATTTTTAATCTTGTATTTTTAAATTTTTTTAGAACATTTTAAAATATTTAATTGCTGATTTGGGGCTTCCCATACAATTCTGTCTGGTAGTGTGCTGCTTGGTTAAATACCGAGGGAAGCGTCTTAACTGGGTTCCTTGTCTTAAGTCCATTTAGCCCTTTGTTACGGATTGTATCATGTCCCAGATACTTTGGATATCTTCACGAATGACTGCAGCAAGCAGCTTAGTTTTGCTGTAACCCCTCTTCTAGCAGATTTACTAGCAAATCCAGAACAGGTCAGTCTGTGTGGGTAGCTGTGACAAGAACATCCTCCTGAGTTTGCGTGGGCGGTTCGGTAGGGACCGACCCTCGGTTAAATGCCACGGGCAGGGCGCAGCTCCTGCGGCGGTGCTGTCGCGGCTGGCGAGACCAGGAAGCACGAAGCACGCAGCGGCGAGGGCTGCCCCGCCGTTACCCACCCACCCGAGGGTGACTGCCCACGGCCCTCACCAGGACCACGTGCCCCTGGCACACCTTGCCGCCGCGGCATGGCAGAGGGAGCTGCATGGGTGGACAGAGCTGGTTTTTCAGCCGTGAGACGACCTGTCGCAGCAAAGAGGGAAGGTGAGAAACCCATGTGTGGGACGCTCCGTTGCCCGCTTGAGGCTGCCCACGGCTGTGGCCCTGTGAGAGGCGAAGGCGCTGCCCGTGGGGGATGCGGCTGGCCGGCAGCCCTGTCCCTGCAGCCCTCACCTGCCTGTGGGCGCGACGGACAGTCCTCGGCGCCAGCCCGTGCCCGGGGCTCCCCAGCCGGTGGCAGATGTAGCAGGCGGCCAGCGCTGCTGCCCGGGTGGCCGAGTAGTGGCTCGGTGGCAGCTCGGTGGCGGCCGGTCCCCGCGGCAGCTCCATGGCGCCGGTCCCGCTTCCTTGTCCCGCAGGAAGCAGCCGGGGCGGAGCGGGGCGCCCCGCCAGCTCCCACGCCCGGGCAGAGCCTGGCTGCCCCCGCCGCGTGGCATGGGGGCTCTTGGCTCGGAGGGACCTCGCACCCCTCCGGGTTCGCTCAAAAAGTATTTCACAGTTTGTCTTCAAGCGTTGCCCCCCGTTACCCCCTCGCTCCATGCCTGTGCTTCACAGCGAAGCACTTTGTGGGTGGAACAGTAGGTATGTGCAGGAGCAGCAGAAAAACGGCGTTACTGGGGGAGTGAGCAGGCTTTATTGGCTTTATTGGCGTGCCTTGCTGCACACGGAAGCAGCTGGGGGTTTGCAGTGTTTTGAGAGGTTTAACTCCTTGCTTCCCGCTTGCAAGATGAAGAACCGCCGTGCGCCCTCTTTGGGCATCGCAGGTACTCGGCTGTCACGGCGTGTGGCTGGTTTTACACACAGCCAAGAAAAATGCAGAACGGGAACTTTGTCCTTAGAAAACCGTGATTAGAGTATGGTTTGTGTAACGAGTAACACAAACTGATGTTCTGGGGGCATTTGTTTGGTTTTAGGTTTGAATACACGCACAAGAAGCAGACGGGAGGAGCAGGCCAATACGGCAAAGTTATAGGTGTGCTTGAGCCCCTGGAGCCAGAGGACTACACAAAATTAGAATTTGAAGACAGAACTGTTGGCACAAATATTCCAAAACAGTTTGTGCCTGCAATTGAAAAGGTACAAAGCCTTTTGTTTGTGTGTATAATATAAAAAAATGCTGATTCTTGTTTCCCTGCTATACTGTCCACATTTACTGTGATTGTCTTGCTCCAGGCACAGAGGCTTTTCCCATTACTTCAGTGGAGGCAGAACCAAATTTGCGTGGCTTTCCTTCATATCTTACATTCCTAGGTTTTCCACTTAATTTAGAAGCTGCTGTTTGTTTTCTTTGGTGGTGTCTGCTTGCTCCGTTTCCATAGCAGTGCAGAAAGTCGGTTTTCCTTTCTTCCAAACAAGCCTCCTGTTGAATCCGCTTTTTAATGGCCCTCTTCTGCTTTTGATTGTGGCCGCAGAATTCTCATCTCTAACCCTGAGATGCGTAACTTTTTTGTGACTTCTCTGAGGCCAGTTATGTAGGAAACTGTAATTAAGTTAGATTTCCTGTGTGAATTACCAACTGTTCGTTCTTTGTCATCTCATCTGTGGGCTTCCTCTGTGTCTGTCTCTCTGTAACTAAGTTACTACGTACTACTTTAATTAATAGCTACCTTGATCTTTGAATTCCTGTAATAATGGATCAACCTAAAACAATTACTTCATTATTCCATGATGCAATACCTAGAGATTTTTGCCAAATCCTAGAAGCGGCATGCAGTCTTAAAAGAATCTTGTTCTTTGGTCAGGTGGTTAGAGCAGTTCTTTCCACAGAGCATTCTTTTGGTTTTCGATCATACAGTCCCCTTAACAAAGCAAAATCCTGGGTACATTTCTTGTGCTGAGCTTGTTACAAGGTTTCTGTTTTTGATAAAAATAACAGTATCAGACTGAGGTGCCACAGAATGATAGTACACAGTTTTCAAAGGCTTTGGAATGAAACATTTTCCCTGCTGTTACCTTCTCCCATCCTCTCATCAAGCAAGAAGGCCCATTGCGTAGATTAGGGATTGCTGTTAAAAATTGTGAATGGTTTTGGGGTTAATTTTTTTGTTATTGTTGTTTTGGGTTTTAAGTGCAATGTCTTTTATAGGCTGTTTTTAATGCTGCTTTTTTTTAAGCTTCATTTTGGTCTACAGATTGCTAACTTTGAGATGTTATTTGACAGGGATTCCGAGGAGCATGTGAAAAAGGACCAGTGTCGGGGCACAGGATATCTGGAGTCCGGTTTGTCCTGGATGACGGTGCACATCATATGGTGGACTCTAATGAAATTGCTTTCATCAGAGCAGGAGAAGGAGCCCTAAAGCAAGGTATAAAGCAAGTAATTTGAATGTGTAGTCCTGCTGCCTTCCTTATTGTTGGAGCTGAATTTAACAGCCTCATCTCCATAGGTTCATTTGTTATCCTGGTGTATCCGTACATACGTTCAAAGTTTGGCCAGTTGTGTAGAGCAGAATAAATGCAAGAGTTTATAGAAATGCTTGGGGAGGCACAACAATTCCTTTAATTGTATGAAGGAAAGCCTTTTTGCCTGGAATATAGTACAGAAAACCCAACAGCTTCATCCTTACACAGGTATGGAGAGAACATTTTATGAAACTGTGTGCCTCCCAGCATTACAGGCTTGGGAATAAAAGGCAGGGGAGCTGGAATTCCACATGGTCGATTGTTGTTTTCCCCCAGTGATGCGAGAAACACTTGGCATTAACCATCGAACGCTTCTTTGCTATGCATAGGGGTATCGTGAATTATACCAGGCCTGTTCTTTGATGTTTGTTTGTTTGGGGTTTTTTTGTTTGTATTTTTTCCTCCAGCTATGGAAAATGCCACTGTGCGTATACTTGAACCCGTTATGGCAGTGGAGGTGGTGGCACCCACTGAATTCCAAGGAGTGGTGATAGCTGGAATTAATCGCCGTCACGGAGTAATCACAGGACAGGACGGCACCGAGGGTTACTTTACTCTCTATGCTGAGGTTTGTGGCATTCACTGGTTCCTGACTTCTTCTTGCATTGCCCTTTGACTCTGTTACTGTTGTGCTTCTTGACTAATATGTGTAATTGTAGCCAGGTTTTTCAGTGGATAAACATCACATTAGTTTTTCAGTGGACAAGCATTACACTAATTTTCAGCTCGTGGCAGTGTATTGTGCTGCAGGATTGGTAAGCCTATTAGAAATCTGGCTTACTAACCTAAAATCATACGGTGGCAGAGAAGGGAGCAGAACTCAGATTTTTTGAGCTGGGCAAACTGTTCTGCCTCTGAGTGACACAAACCTGCACAGCAGTACAGGTACACGGAGCGCAGGGGAAGATCTTCCTTCAGCTGTTAGCTGCATTAACTGTAGTAATTGCAGGTAAATGCAAATGACTTGTCTTCAGTGTTCCTTCTTTTATGCGCCTTCTAAAAACCTACATGTTCTCATGTTAGGTGGTGGTAGGGTAAATCATCTCAGCAAAGCCTTAGCCAAGGACAAACTACACACTTTGTCACTTCGGCTTCATTAGAGTTGCAGTCTTGAGATATTTCAGACATTATGATCCCTCGCTGGGTGACACAGATTTCTGAATTTGGGTTATTCCAGTACCTGATGCATGCAGACTCTGAGATTTTGGGGGTTTCTTGCTGAAAACACATTGTGAATATAAATTAGTTCAAGTAAGAGGTACTTTACAAAAATAGATAATTAGATCAGCACTGCTTACAAAGAGCACTGGATTTTACTGCCCCTTTATATCGTAATTAACTGGGTGATAACCCAAAGCTGATGGAAAAATACCTTGTTTTTACAAGACCAGTATGCTTGGATTTTAGGTGCCACTGAATGATATGTTTGGATATGCCACGGAGCTGAGGTCTTGCACAGAGGTAAGTACTCTCGGTGCTTTTTGCTACAACGTGTTTATTTCTGTAAATAAAGTGTGCTAATTTGCATCATCGTCATCATATTAGTGTATGCAGCAGTAAAAGCAATAGAAATCAAAACAAATGCAGAATAGGAAAATAACCTTGGAGTCTTTACTGTTACTTCAGCTGCTTTTTAATGAACATGGGTATCATTAACCGTGCCATTTCTGGCCAAAAGATTCTTTCATACTTTGAGGAGGGAAGAGATTCAGGGTCATAAGTAATAGAAGGCGGTGGGTATCAGTAAAAGTGTTAAATTCACAGGCAGGAAAAGTTTAGGTATGCTCCTTCAGTTACAAATGTCTGCAAGCAGACAGAATTTTTGACAGCAGTGCTCACGTTACGAAGATGTCCTTTAATAATATATGTGCCTGTATGTACATGCTTATTGAATGCATTTTAATTGGGTGAGTTTTGTGTGGTACATACAGTTTGCTATTCTGCATCTCGTGATGCACAGGTGCCAGTATTCTGTGAGCACTTGAATGGGTTGTTACTAATACTGTGATCATTTCCAGTTTTTAAGTAGAACTGTCACACTGATGAGGTGGCAGCCACGGGCAATCTTACAGTCTTGTGTCAAAGAAACAACGTTCAGATACTGTTCGTATGGGTGTGCATCTCATACCTACGTGCCCCGGCACGCGGTGTTCATATACTTCGTTGTAAATGATTATTGCTTGTTATTTCAAGGTTAGGGTGTGGGCTGCTGCTGAATAGGTTTACGTATTCAGCATCCTCACTTTGACGATTTTTTTTCCAACCCTACAGGGAAAGGGTGAATACACAATGGAATACTGTAAATACCAGCCATGTTTGCCCAGCACTCAAGAAGAAATAATTAACAAATACCTTGAAGCAACAGGGCGACTTCCTGCAAAAAAGGGCAAAGCCAAGACCTGAGTTTTCTTCCTCTTGAGAACGCTGAATAGTTTTTCACAGTCTTCTCAAAAAGTTAATTTTCCCCAAGCCATGGAAGCAGTCGAGGCTGGCTGGATAAGGGGGGCTTGGTAATTTCGTTACAGTATCCTTCCTTGTGGTGTTCTCAGAAGACACCAGGAGATTACAATGGAATTGTTCACATGCAAATGCTACTTGTTATCAAAATACATACGTGTTAAAACTGATGATAATTTGTCTTGAAATTTGTCTTAATCCATTTGTATTAAAATAATTTATTTTTTGACTTTATATTTTCTACATCATTATTTTATAATTAGGCTAGTTACTGTTTCTCTGGTTTTCAAAGTTTAAAAAGTTTAACTCGGTAGACTCTGCTAACTATTGACTGCTGGTCAGGCATGGGGGGATGAGTCATCATCCAGTACTGCGCATTTTTCACAGGCGTGCTACAAGCACGGGTCCTTTAGCACCGGCACGTAGCGCATCCAGCCCAGAGAGTGAATGTCACTTTGCCTTCCGCGTCCTTCGGAAACGGTGCCGGCGCCTCCGAAGTCCCAGCGAGCTGGGCAGAGTCATCCGCTGGTGCTGTTTGCTGGTCACCAAACCTGCTTCTTGTTGGGGGTACAAGGCGTTTGAAAAGAGTTGATGGGAATGTAAGTAGAAGTTAACTCTTCCCAAAACTATGAACAACATGGATTTATTTTATGGGCTTGCTTTCTTGTTAGAAAACCAAACAAAAGATTCCTTTTCCCAGAGTCTTACAATCAAGAGGGTGTGCTGCTGCTGCTGCTTAGCTCGGGAATCAGTGAATAGATCTTGCTGACTCATGGAAGAGAGACAAAACAAGGGCGTTTACAATTAAGGAGAAGATATTATTTATTATTTTTTTTAAATTACTACCAGAAGATCCACGCTGTGTTTTCTTTGCGTGCTCTCTCTTCATGACCTACTCAGCTTAACAGTGGTTTTGCAGACTTGGCAGTAAACAGAGAATGAGGTTCCAGTTCAAAACCATCTACATTCCTGGCACAGGGCTGTGCTCGATGGCTACCAGCCGCAGCCAGAACTGTCATGGCCGGGCTTCTCCTCAGCCTTCCCAGAAAGATGCTGGAAATTATTTATTTTAAGCTTAAAAAAAGTCCAGTGTCAGGAGATTTGTCAGGGGCATGCAAATGCTAGCTGAGCACAGGCGTGATGCTGTATAGGAGTATGATGATGCTTTGTGCCAAGCTGTCTTGATTCCCTTGCTTTTGTAGCTTTGTTTTTGTGAAAATACTTGGCTGGACCTTGTTTCAAAGCCCTGCAGGTTCTCAGACATTTGGAGATTTTCTTAAGCAAATACAGCATATTTACGTGTCTTACAAAAGCAGTATGAATGCAGAAATGAAATGGGGTGGTTATGATTTTATTTTTATTTACGGCTTTTATATTATGCTCAGTGGAGGCCAGTCCTGGCGAATTGGTTCTGCCAGGTGTGTGCTGGCTCTCCACCAACCTTGCGCAGGCGATGGGAGCGCGGTGTGGGGACAGCTGCGGCACCTGCTGAACTGCAACGCCAGGGAGAAAACCTGCGGGGGGGTGGCAGAGGAAGGACGGATGCACTAGCAAGGGCCTGGGTTTGGGGTGCCCTGGGTTTTGTTTCCTTGTGCGTGAGATGGGGGTATTTCTCGTTAATTAAATTTTAGGTTGCGGTCATAGTGTATTTGACTCTGGAACTCCTCCCAGCAGCAGAGTTGGAAGAGAGCTATTCCTTGTCTCTGGTCTGTACCTCTTACGAGCAGGCTCCGCGTGGGGTTTTTCACATCAAGAATTCGCTGTGAACCCGCCTGAGCCTCGACTCTAATAACATCTGCAGTGCTGCACCCAGCACTCGGGCTTGCGTGAAGACCCCCCCGTTTCGGGTTCTGATCCACTGGCTGAGATCTTGGCCCTAAAGAAGCTGGTGGAAATGTTGCCTTTGAATTCCAGCAGGTTTGCTACTTGTCCAGAAGTTATTGTGCAGTTTCCTAACTGGGTAAGTTTGTGTTGCTTATTAGTAGTCAAAGTTACACCGACCTGGCAAGCTGGAAGTACCTGACCCTGTGTTCTAGGTCTGGAGAGCAGTGGCAAAAGCAAGGTAAGGAAACGAAACCTGTGGTTTAAGTGCGCTGCTAAAGTAGAACCCCAAAGTGCTAAATCCATACTATTTCTTTGTTTTAATTCTAAAAAATACTTTCGTCACCAATTTCTTTTAAGAAATGTTGCCATCCTGAGCTCTGATTTCATGCTTTTGACGATGAGAAATGTTACCAGCAACAAAAGAAAACACCAAGAGTGAAACGCTGCTTCACTGAATTTATTGCAATGCCTATTCGGTGCTGGTATAAAAAGCTTCAGCCAGTAAAAGTGCATCAGAGTCTAATGCACTGGTGTAATGTGCCTGAATTTGGGGGGTTAGCAGATCACCCGGCCTAAATATCCCCCAGTTAAAGCTTTCATGTTAAATACCTTAATCATTGTTACTGATTGCAGACCAATGATAGCACAATATACCACAATTATAAAGGGAGTCACCCTTCCGGAAGGCAGAGACCATCGCCTCTTTTCCTGAGGGAGGGGTACGTGTTGCTAAGGAGTTAATTTAACCTGGCTGAAGTCTTGCGAACGGGGAAAAAAATTGATGGCAAACTGGAGCCAGTTTGGCACAATCTCAGCGCACGGTGGCAGGATGGCAGGTCTGCTGTAGCCCAGGTGAAGAATTCGGTGCGGAAGGATGACCACGTGCGCTTGCCGCAGGGCTTTGCTGTGTGTCGGACGGTACAGGACATGGTGGTCGCTGCTGTAAGGGCTGTCTGGGGGCGTTCCGGCAGCGGGCTGGTCCCCACCAGGCCCAAGGTGAGCTTGGCTGTGCAGGGCCCTCCTTTCTCAGCAGCTCTGTTTCTGTTTGAGGTGAGTGCGAGAACTGCAAACAGACATCCGCAGTTTCCCTCTGACAGACGCTGCCTTGCAGTGTTCTGGACGGGTGACAGGTGCGGGGAGACAACAAAACGTGGTTTCCTTGCATCAGTATTTTCGGAGTGGCCTTTATAAATACGAGAGGAGAAACTTGCTTTTGATGTCAGCTGGCAGCGCAGGCAGGGAGCGGTGGCGCGCTGGCAGGACTAGGGCCATGCAGACGTTGGTTACTGGCCTCTGCAGGGCCTTGTGGGGAGATGTTTTCGCTGCCTACTCTTGTCCACATCCTCCTAAAGGCCAGACACTGGGAGAAGATGGAAGGTTGGGGTCCAACAGCAGCATTGTGAAGGAAAACCCAATCTCAACCCTGCGTAATGGTATTTGTTTTATTGGAGGTACAAGTTAAGAATCAGCATGTATCTATCCCAAAAAAAAGAGAAAAAAATCAGTAGACAAGTATTTCTTAGTGACAGATTAATCCTTTTCTCAAGATTTTTATCCAAATATACCAACTTTGTTTACAAAGTATGTTACTCTAAGTAACGGTTAGTGACAATCAAATTGTGTATGTTTATCTGTGTATATATGTAGTAGCAAAGTTTTTAGGTACAACCCTAGAAGATGAGTCTTGCAGTTTAAGAAATACAAGAATTAATAATTCTGCAACAAACCAGCCTACTGAAAGCATTCAGTTCAACTTGTACAGAAGAATGATCACAACTCCAGGTCTATTAACACAAGGATTTTCTCATTTAATACATAAAGCTGACATCTCTTTTCTAAAAATTTGCTCCCCCTTCGTGTAAAATCCCAGCAGCTGATCCAGATTCCACTCCAGATCCGTCTTCGACCTTCTGATTCTCTGAAGCACAGAAGTATTTCACTTTCAGAGGGTGACCAGGAAGCCAAGTGAGGCGCATGTGACATGAAATAATTTCCTGGAGAACAGATTTAAAAATACACATCTTTTATGAACTTTATACCGTTCCTCTGTTGATAAAAGGAGTTGTTGTACATGTTTTCTTACCTGTGTTGGAATTTCATGGAGTAGGACAGTGTAGTCAAATTCAATAAAATCATCTTTCCTTATCTGAGCATGTATAAAAAAGAAGAAAAAAGGATCAAGAACATAAGGTATGTTGTTGAAGTTCAGAATCTACTCTGATTTACCTATCTGTATTTAGCTTGCTTAGGGGACGAGATGGCTAGGGCTCGAGGTGGCTGTGGTCGTTGGCTGCAGCGAGACAGGTTTTGTATGTGGAGAGAGAGGGAACTGGGAGTGTTTCCTGCATAAAAGCTTTGAAGGTGCCAACTGCAGCGTGGCTCTGCAGGCTGACTGTTCTCTGACATGAAACGGGGCTGACTCGGGTGCTCGTTAATTGAGTTTAACTCTCAAATAAATTTGAGAATCTTACTTGACTAATCTCTCCAGAGAAATCTCATTTGAAGTAAGTAGGGAGTAAAAACCGAACACTGTCTGTTGATGGCAGATGACTGAGGGAAACAAAGCTTTGGGAAGGCGCAGGCTGCGGGCGTGAGGCGTGCTCCTCTGCCAGGGGCTGGACTGGTGCTGCCCGTGGGCTTGGCTGGGAGAGCAGGGTCCTAGGGGCGGCTTAGCCCCTAGTAGGGCTGAGGAACGGCAGGGCCACCTGTTCAATCTCCTGATCAAACCTGCAGAAGCCAACAGATCTACTCCTGCAAACAAGGAAACCCAGATTTTGTCCAAATGAGTAAAATTATTCCACTGAAACCCAGACAAAATACTTGTCCGAAGGTGGAGACGCTTGTCTGGAGAAGGCACTGGGATTTTGGGAGAATCACAGCCGTGACAGAGCAGGAGCTGTTGGTGAGTGTTTTATTCTCTGCTGCTTGGTAGACGCTGTTAGCTTCTGTAAGGCAGACGTGTAATTTCCACTTTACTTACCCACTGCTTCGCAGACTTGACTTGTGCCATGAAGTAACCCGTGTTCTCGGTTGACTTTTCCCACATGATGTAACTGCTGCCAACAACAGCCAGAGCCCACACTGGCTCCAGCGCAGGTTCAATATTGCCATAGCTGTCTGCAAGGCAGAAAGAGAGCAGTATAAAAGTTATTAGTTCTGGCTGTTCGGCAGAAAAAGGATAAACCACAGAGCTTTTTTGCCTGGCATAGTACTGTTCCTGGGAAGCGACTTATCCCTCCAGTATGTTAAAATCTTGAACAGGGAGGAGAATGATGCTAAACCTGCGGTCACAGTAGAAGTATGAAAGCATGAGAGAACTGCAGTTACCAAGAGACACTAGTCACCGGGTCCCCACAAGGAGGGGAGAAGCCCGATATCCTTGGTAACAGCAATCCTTACCTAGCTGGGAGGAAAAGAGAGGGACTGGGGTGCTCTGTTTCCAGGGTGGAAAAGCTCTGTTAGTCATCCCCTGTGAATTTCCACCTGCAGCTGGGGAAGGTGTGTGGGCTGAGGCAGTTGTTATTACTTGAGGACATTTAGCATTTACTTGAATATAAAATTGCATAGGCTTGCTTTCAAATGCAAAATGCCTTCACAATGTTGTGTCGATAACCACTGTTGCTAAATGAAGCAGGTTTTTTTTCTCCCCCAAAATAGTTTTGAATCGGTGGAATTGTTTTGATAGTGAGCTCTATAGTTTTAGGGTGCTACTGTAAACACGTGTCTCATTTTTGAAATGCACGTGTCCTTAAAAGTGCCTAGGCTCTTTAAGATAAAATGGAATAGTCGATTATTTGGAGCAATATACCTGGAATATTATTTCCAATTATTGGTTTGGTTTGGTGCCTAAGTTTTTGGTAAAGTCTGTTGTCCTCTTCTTGGATTTGATTCTGGTCTTTGGTACGTGTGCACTTGATGTTGACAACAGGCAGGGACTTTGTCTTCAGATACAACACCGTAGCAAGGCAGCTCCCAGTATTTTCCTGTCAAGGTAGAATTTAAAACTGTTATCCTTAACCAAGATTTTATTTGCTAGCAACGCATTCTTAAAAAAGCTTTTGGTGTTAACATGTGAATTGTATGTATGGATCACGTATATGCCTTCATGAGACACTTTGTATGAAGCTGTACAGGGGTCAAGAAAGTCTTTAGAAGGATGTAATTTTTTTCTAGAAAAGTAAATAGGTTAAAACTATAAGGCTAAAGTGATTTAGCAGAAGATCTTAAACTGTAGCAGAAATGCACTAAGTCATCTTGGAAATACGTTTGAGTATCCTCAAGAAACAACACTAATTGATAACAAGGACTTTCACTGTATGATATTTCAGCCTTGAAACAAAAATAATCTCATGCTTTATATTAAACTCTGAAAATAACTTGAATTTCATAAAACGTGTGTAATGGAAAAGCAGATGTTTACAGTAACATTGCTAATGACAATTGTCTGACAGAATGAATGCAGAGGGGGGAGTTAGAATTAAAAAGAACACACAACTGTCAACTCTTTCGTCTCATTCTGGTGTGCAGACACAGCAGGAGCTACAACTGGCTAATGAGGGCCGTGCTGCCACACTGAGATTGCCAAGTTCCATTCAGGTGCTCGGTTGCCTGATGTGACTTGTGACAAGATGATCTTGTCAGGCACCGAGCGAAGCGGGTAACCACAGTGCTCTGACCGCTCGAACCCCAGCAGAGGAGCTATTAGATGGGGTACTCGGGTGACCCTAAGAGCAAACCATACCCCATTCTGGACAGGCAGGGAGAAGAAGCGTATGAAAGATCTATTTACGACAGTGCGTAAATATATCCTGCTTTGGAGATGTTGAAGTTCCTGTAACACACGCTGTCAGAAAAAATGTAGAGGACCATAAACTCACCCCACTTTTGTAGTCTTCAGTAGTGAACTGCAGGTAATACTTGTGACCCGAGTCTGGGATGCTCTGGAAGAGAGAAGGATTCAGCCATCAGTGTAACTATAGCTCACGGACTGTGACTTGCTGAGGAGCTGCCGTGGGCGCTGGGGAGGGAAACAGGATGCCACGGCTGCCTCATGGCCTTGTGGCATCAGGAAATTGGTGGGATGAGATGTGCTGAGATGGTGCCAGCAGCACACACAAAGGGTCTTAACAACAGTAAATAACCCTTATGTTAAGGGATGTTTTAGATCATTTCCTCACAGAGATAGCCAAGAAGAAAAATGCTGCTCACAGTCCTTCACAGGACAGATTGATACTGAGTAACTTTAAAAATAATAAAATTACACATCAGCGTTCAGCTTCTGAGGTATTTTTTGCACAAGCTATCAGAGTGCCCTTGAATGTTTAAATGAATCAAGTCTTGCTGACTGATTCACAGCTGAACAGGAATTACACAGGCTAATTTAAGCTTGGGGATGCTAACCTTTCTAGGTTTTTTTCTGTTGTGACTGGAAAGAGACTGATTTCGCTACACAGCGTGTCAGAGCAGGGTTGTGGTCTGTCTGCTCTCGTTTTGTCCTGAAAATACCAGTCATTAAGTTGCCCAATCAACTATCTGAGATTCGACTAGTTAAAGAAAAATAAAAGAATACTCCTTGCTGATGGGAAGCAGCCAGTAGTGCCTCTTGTAGCACAAAACATCAGAAAAGCCTTAGAAATGTACACCTTTGAAATATGTCATTTTCTTGGAATTGAGGGGGGTGTGTGTGGGGTGTGTGTTGCTTTGTTTAGTTTTTGGTTTTTTCCCCCTGCTGCTGACAGAAAGGGTTTGGTTAACCAATAGGATTTTTGGCATGGGATATCACAGACTGTCCTGGCCCCATAGTGAAAAGGAAACTAGCTTTTAATGTCGGCCATGAAAAATATTAATTATTCTGGAACAGGATCAATGTGTTATTCAATAGTGTAAGCGCAGAGCCTAATAAAAAGTATTTGCGTTATCTGCTCTTTACTTCATGAAGTAAGTAAAGAAGTCAGTCTTTCATTTCCTACCAACTGTTATATTCGTTTTTGAAATTTCTGTATTTTTGAGTGGGGAGTCCAAGTAACAAATAGTGTGGGAAACTTTATTCAACTAATTCCTTGTAAAATGACACTACGTGTCGTCAAACTGTTTGATACATTTCCAAGCCTCTCCTTTGATTAAGTCAGCCAGAAAGAAATGAAAGAAAATAAGTCTTTTTATATGCTATACTGTGATTTATTAGACAAGCTTTCTGATACGCAAGCCAGGTCACTTCTGTGTCTGGAAGTTTATTCCTTTTGCATATATTACCTGGTTTGAGAAAAGGTATTCTCCTTTGCCTTAAACCTCCTCTTGCTTCGGTTTGCTACTGGTGTAGGGTATATTGTTACACAGGCTTTCCTTTGCACGGCCTGTGTGAGATAATACCTAGAAAATGCATTTTACTGGAGAGTGCAAGCTGCCTTCTAAAGTGTACGTTTACATCAAATTACCGTATTCCAGCACAGCACCGATTTATTAAGTCTTATTTGCTTTTTAAATGCAATACTTTTAAGATAAACAGGAGGAGAATTCTGGCTGTTCGCATGATTTTAAAGATTAGAACCCAAAGCAAATGTGTGTGTTTTATTTATCTAAACTTGGGCCTTTGTGTTCCCATCATACGTGCTTCCAGGAAGCCATTAATAGCATAATGTCAGCAAAGAAGTTTAATTCCCAGGGCAAGGGTATCAGCCCAGCACCTGGTTTTAGTACATACACGGAGTTACACACTGCAGGTAAGAGGACAAATTGGTTTAGTCATTTGCTCTACTTTTATAAAATCCCTTCTTGAAGCTTTACGATGAGACAAGTCTGGAGCTGGACCCAGATCAGACCATGAAGGGAACAGAGGATACAGAGGGAGGATAAATTCAAACTTTTGTAATCTTTTTTCTCCACCTCCTTATTCTCCCCTTTTCCTGCCCCCGGTTTGTGTATTGGCTAAAATGTTGTCCTCAAAATGACAGAGAACGTGACATGAGGAGATGCTCTTAGCGTAGAAAAATATTAAAAAGTAGCTTTCTGAAACGCAGATTTACAAAAGGATAACTAATTTATGGCGCTGAAGGAAGGGTCTAATCTCTCACAATAGTCACAGCAGTTAAGTCTAAGTTTCTAATTATTGCAAAGCTACCCAAGAGATGTTATTGCTATTGTTTCTAACATGCTTTGTTTGATCAAGTAGGGGTATGTTTTAAGCACAGTGATCTAAGCTTATTCCTTTTCTTGTTATTAGTACTGCAGATGAGAGAACCTGAAACAGAACCCGAAGCAGGAGAAACTTAGCTCCGATTTAACTGATGATAGCGGATGCTGTTTCCTGCTGAAACTTCTCCTCAAGGGGCACAGTACAGCAGCCTGACTGGACACTCCCAGTTACAACCCAGGGTCTTAAACTCTCTAGTAGAAATTCTTTTATAGTTTAGCTGGATCTTTTCTGTCCAGCATATTCAGTCATTTAAAATATGTTCAACTATTCTTCCAAAATTATTTGTTCTTGCATTGGTGTCACCTGTTCTCTCTGTTAAAGAAAAAAAATCATTTTTATAGCTGTGGTAATTTTGAGAATAGTAATCAGATTTTGACACAACCTTTCAGCAGTATCATTGCATTTGCTTATTGAGCACTAACGAAGAAAAAAGCAATCAGAACTTTTTATAAACTAATTATCAGTCTCTGATTCTTCTCAGTGGAAGGCTAGAAAGCTTTGGGACTAGTGACCTGATAAATACTCTCTTTAAAAAAAAATACATAATTCTGTGCTGACATGATTTTTGAAGTAGTAGATATTCTCTCTTCATTCACAACAACTCCACCACAGCAGAACTGCTCACCTACTTTCAAGTGGAGCTATGCAGCTAAAATACATATTCAATCTGGGTATTCATACCGGAGGGCTGCTTTCATCTTGCCAGGGAGAAGGTACATTTGGCATGAAATAATTTTAACTTTTACAAAAGTATTCCTTGTTTCAAAGAAAAACACCACTTTTATTTCCACTATTATTTTCCACTATCAGTCTAAAGTGCATCAGTGTAAACCATCACATAGTGAGAGTTAAATCGGAGCTCGGGAATATTTGACATGGCACAATGATGACTGGCTGAAAGCAGCCAGAGATAAAAGTGTCCAAAAGAGAAGAAAACAAGTGAGTAATTCATTTTTCCACTGAATATCTGGGTCACAGGATTGTTTTATTTCCGGGCTCAAAATTAATGTAACTTTCACGACAGATTTTTAGTACTATAAAGGCCAAACCAGCAATTTAAGAGCAGTTTCATTCCAGGTCCCAAAGGAGGTGGTTTTGCAATCGGTTTACAGGGCTCTAACTCCCTGCTGGGGTGGAAAGGGATGATCACCTCTCTCATTGCTGCAGATTTCCTTCTCTTCTCGTGTGTTTCCCCACCAGCATTTCTCCCCTGGTACCAGCTTTTGGTCGCCAGATCAGACTGCTGACCTGATCACTAAGCATGGAGAAGCTGGCACTGCGGAGAGGGGAGGGAGAGGTGTCCTTTGGGGGCTTGCCTTCTGCCATTCCCACCTCGCCGCCCTGCCACTGTCCAGCTCAGGTGGCTGGTGGCTTCTGGATGTGCTGGAGAGGTCTCATCCACAGACAGCCAGGTGAGCTCTCGGGCTGCCCAGACCAGAGGGAAAAGCCAGCAGAGATGGCTATTTTCTTGACGTCTCTGTGTCTAGATTTCCCCAGACAATTTACCTACCCTGCCCCTGATTCTACCTTTCCCATCCTAACATGGGGTCCTGACTGTTGGAAATAAGTAGAAATCTTCTAATTGACCTCTAATATTAGGACCATAGTTCTGGTGTTACACTGTTTTGTGCCAAGGTGAGCTTGTGAAGAGAAATACCCATCTGTAAAATTTTATTTTGTAGTCCAATTTAAGCAAATGTTACAGTTTAGCCAAGAGATTACCTAGCTTTACCTTCACACTTCACCTACCCACTGCTCAGTTATGATTTCCAGGACAGCTTGGTATGGGAGACTGCTACATCAGCGTTTTGGAAGTTTCTCTCTTGAATTCTAGGATCTCAATTGGCACACACTAAAGCTTCTCTTATCAAAAATGTATCTCAAAGTGCAGCTGTCAACTATTCCATGAGATGCACACTGTTGTTTCCTAGAAGATATTCACTTAAGGAAAAAAAACACGTGAATGAGAAGGGACAACAAAAAGAAAACTGCAGCCAATGGCAAGGCAGGCATTAATGTGATTGGCATATCTCTGCTATTTGTTGCTAGGAGAGAAAAGCACTGAAGTCTCATTTTACCTGAACTTGAAAATTCTTTTGCATCTAACAGAGTTACCGTGCTGGTGGCTGTCTCCAGTCCTGTTTCTAATTACTGCAGTTTCACTGGCTAGTGGGCTAATAATGTTAGCTTTAAAATACAGTGGTTATGATTAAATTCCACGATAAAATTGTCCTATTTTTACTAGATTCACTAAATTACTAACCAACAGGAAACTAGCTTTCTTTAAAAAATAATTAAAAAAAAAAAAGCAAAACACCCCCAATCCCCCAACATTTCTGTATTTTGCATTCACATAATATAGCACATTCCTTCCGGGATGTTTTTGGTTTTTTTTTTTTTACAGTGGAGGACAGGAAAGGAGAAAGTGACCATGTCTAGTGCATTTCTCCTCTTGTTTTCAGTGTGTGCTAAGGAAAAGGGGAAATAAACTGCAGAAAGTGGTTCCAGGGAGTTCCTACAGCATCTAGTACTGGGAGGAAGTAATGAGGCATTTCACTTCTCTGTAATGAACCAATTTTTTTCTTTCGTATATTAAAAGGCAGGTTGCTGACAGTGGAAAAAAATTCCTTTCCCTCCCTACAGCCAAAACTACCTTGCAAAATACTCAGTTACACTGGGGTTGGAAGGAGGATTTGCACCAACCCCTTACTTCTGATATGTCTCTTTACTAGACAAGTGCAGTGCTTCCAGCAGCACACACTGCTGCCAGAGGCCATGTTGTGGCCCTTAGAAGATGCACAAGCTTTTGTGTATGTAAATATAGACGTAAGCACACCACCCAGTAAAGTGCCCAGTAACTATAGAAGGAGAACTTGTATGTTTTGAAAGAAGTATCAAATAGCATAGTAATTTCTGTCATAGGTGTCTGCAGCAATTTCATAGGAGGACTGAAATGCCACACTAGCATGTCCATGTTCAGCACCTATTAAACAACATGGTTAATTGACGTTTTTGGCAATGATGATGAAAACAAAGAGCTACCTAAGGGTATGGTCTCAGATAAATCTATAGCAGAACATCATGTTCCCCACATTCCCAGACAGGCAGCACAACTAACACTATCTTCGGGCCTTGCATTACACAAAGTAATATGCAGATCCTGAATTGTTATGCAGTAGGTTGTGCCTTGTCACATTTAATTGGAAATTATTCTGGTGGTCTGTTAAATACTGTGTGCAACTCAAACAGGCTTCAGATTGGTTTGGAACCACTGGCAACTGGGATATATGTGAAAGATTGAGGCTCAAGTTCAGTGTTGTAAGGACTGCAATAGTACATCCTAAATGTTTTAGGCTGGCTTGGAACTTCTTTCTTGAAAGTGAAGACTTGACACTAAACCATCTTATTCTCAATTTTAGGAGTGAAGGCCCGAATTGAACATGCCGTGCAGATGCTGAAGGACAAGTCTTGTAAGATCTCCTTCTCAGATGCCAGAACCATGAAAAGGATCCCATGGAATCCAGTGCTGGATTTGGCGCTTCGGACAGGGAATCCAAAACAACCAGCCCTCACTTCAGGGAGCTGCCCCGCACTAACCTAGCGGGAAAGGCTAGGATGAGAGAGCTGCTTTTAAGTCCCATCCACTGGGATAGCTTAGATCCTCCTCAGCTCTCCAGGATAGTAGTGCTTTCTTTCCAGGATCTACAGCCCTGGGGAAGCATTCCCCAGAAATGTTTACCTGTTCTCTTTCAGAAACTAAGTTGTAAAAAAAAAAAACCACCCCAAAACACAAAACCACAACTGCAACACCCCCCAAAACAAACCAAAACCCAAACCCATAGGGAGGAAAAAAGTGCTGCATGGGACTGGGACAGTGCTTGCAGGCAGCAGCCCTGCCTGTCGGGGTGCGGGGTGATGGACGTGCCCTGAGCACTGCCTCGAGCATCCCTGGCAAGCTCTCTGTGAGGTGCAAGCCTGCCTGCCTAGATAGCTGCTCCTATCTGGGGCTCCCACTCCTTTCTGTCACCTTAGTTTGACATGTGTTTTAGAAGATAAAGAAAGGCATGTTTTCTGATGGGAACTGCACTGCCTTTCGTTGAAGCTCTCAGGCTCCAGAGACTCCAGAAAGCCAAGTCCTCTCCGTCCCTATTCACACAAAGCAGATGGTCACTCCAGAAGTGATTTTGCTGGAAATGTTTCCTTATGAAACTGGTTTTCCATCATATGCCTGGCACATGTGTCAGTTTCTTCCGTCCCTCATCTGTGCCGTGCTGCTTTTGGTTGCAGGACAGCGCACCAACATGCATGGCGCAGGACTTGGGGGACATTTAAACCATGGCTTTTAGAGGTGGGTCCCCACTCCCCTCTGAGGGGACCCGGGTGCCTGGTGCCCGCTGAGGGAAGGGGCAGGGGAGCAGCACCCCGCCGAGGGGACCCCGAGCCGCCCGAGGGAAGGGGCGGCCGGACACCAAGCCCCCTGAGGGGAGCCAGGGACCCGCTGAGGGAAGTGGCAGCGGGACAGCAGCCCCCTGAGGGAAGAGGGAAGGCGCCCGGTGCCCAGCGCGGGGCCGCACTAACCTCAGGGCGGCTTAACTCACCGTCCCACTGATTTATTATAATAATTATTGCTAATTGTCCTTTTCCCAGGGTGACTTTAAAGACCCCACCTGGGGAGCCACCCCCTCCCACGGAGCTGCAGCCGCCCCGTTTCCCCTCCGGCTCCCCCTTACCTTCAGCGTGGCCTTGCGGACCTGCCCCAGCGCCTGCAGCGCGCCGGGGGACGCCTCCCGGGAGTTGAGGTAGTGCAGCGCCAGCCGCGCCGTGCCCGCGGCCAGCCGGCTGCTGGGGTTCAGCTCCCGCTCGGCGCCGGGCGCCGCGGCCGCCGGCAGCAGCAGGGCGCCGAGGGGGAGGAGGAGGAGGAGGTTGAGGAAGGCGGCGGGCGGCGCGGCGCTGAGCCCCTGCATGGTGCTGAGAAGCGGTGAGTGACCGCACTGAGGCGGGCTCCGCTGAGGGCCGGTACTAATAGCAGGGGGGGCCCGGCCCGCTACCTCCCGCCCTCCCTCCGCCTGCTGTCAGTGCCGGGAAGCGCTCGGGGAAACTCCGGGCGTGTCGGCTGCTCCCCTTCCCCATCCCTCCCACCTGCTGCAGCCTGGCTGGGGGCTTGAGAGGGACCGGGGGGGTTGTCTGAGGGGGGCTGAGGGGGGCCGGGGGTTGTCTGAGGGGAGCCTCAGGCCCCCCGGCTCCCCTCAGACAACCCCCGGCCCCCTCAGCCAGGAGAGGTGCCGTGTGAGGTGAGACGGCTGCTCCGAGGGAGATGTACCATCTCAACACCACATATCAGCACAGATACAGGTAATTATGTGGGAAAACCCCTAATTATCTGCTTAGCGTTTTGACAACTCAACACCTCCCACAACTAAAGACCTGCTTAGAGAGAGACATGCTTTCCCTGAGATGCAGCTGAAATATTCCAAAAACGATGCATGAAAAGCAGAAGGAAGCATCCCTCCATTCAGTAAGTCTCACAAAGTGAAGTTTTTTGGGACCGGTATGGTCACATCTCTCATACGGTGAAGAAAATGAACCCAGACAGCAGCCCGGTAGCCTGATTCCCTTAAGGTGATTTTTAGAACAGAAATGGGCTTGCTGCCTTGCTGCTCCTGGAAGCATCTCTTTCGGAGAGACTGAATGTGGTACAACATAAAAGGCAGCAATGTTTCCTGGGTTAAAGCATTGGTTTTTTTAATGACCTACTCCATTACCATTCGAGCAGATGGGTATTAGTATGCGCAGCTGGGGATCTGTTTTTACACTTCTGCATGTGTTTTGGGGCACGCTTCTGGGCTGGGAGAGAGGTAAATCAGAACTCCAGTTAGAGACTCAAACTGTCTCTCATGGAGCATTAGGTTACCTTTATTACTGTAACGCTTTTTCATAGAGCTTGAAATTCAGTATCTTTGATGCTTTCCTAAGTGAGGGAAAGAATTATTACGAAAAAGGCATAGTAACATTCTTTACTACGCTGTTTTCTGTGCTACCCAATGCATTTAATTGCCCTGACTCTGTTGGTGATTATGATTTTCCTACCTGAAATATTTTCAATAAATAATAGTTTGTATCTTCACGTTCTGTGGTGTGCTGTTTTCTTTCTTTCCATTGGGGTAGCCGATGCAAATGTAGTTCTTTTCTTTTTTCCTTTCCTTCCCAGAAACTCTGTGCGGTTTCTGTTTTGTCCCTTCTGCAGCTTGCTTTATTCCTTTATGTTGCTTGTTAACAAATTCTTTATTACAAATACTGAAGTACCTCAAGAGAAATGGGCCGTGTTTTGAGTGAAAATGTAAGACAAAGACAGCCGTATTGGGTCAAGCCAAGAGCTCATCTAGCCCAGTATCCTTTGACAGTGCCTTTGCTTTGCAAAGACTATGAGAACAAGGCAAGAATAAGTGATGCTTCTCAGGAGTGCTCTCACAGCTTCCCGCCATGTACAGCTCCCTGATTTCCTGAGACGGCAGAGGTACTTTCTGGGTTGTTAGTAAACTTTCAGTAGATTTCTGTTCCGCAGTTTCCCCATAAGCCCATGTCAGGCACAGGCAAGGCTCTGAACACTACTTAATTTTTATATATTTTTTTGTGACTGTACTCCTACCCTAGTCTAATGATTGTTTTCCTGTGATACACTATGTTTTGTTCCAGACAGAAGTACAAACATGTTCTTTTCCCATCCCTTCTTTTGATGTTATTTAGCTTTCTGTCTTCATCCTCAGAGAGTCTGTGTAACTTGTGTGGCAGTTTCATCCAGGACTTGTATTAGGAAAAAAATAAAAGTTTGTTCTCATTCATACTAGAAGATGGTAGATACCATTCATACTAGAAGATGGTAAAGTTTTAGTAAATTCAATTTCAGTAAGTTCACCATCCAAGAGAAAGTGTGCAGCTATGCAGTTTGCTTTTTTTTTTTACTTCAGTTTTAATTGAAACTGTCAATAACTTATGCAGCAAATTAAGTTTCTTTTATCTAATTTAGAGACCAAGCTGCTCCTCTGCACCTGGGTTATATTCTATACAGAAAGGTTAACTTGAGATTAATTTGACATCTCTCCTAGTTTTACAATGCACTGCTTTACTTAACATCATATCTGCAGTCACACAGCTGCTTATTAGAGGGTAATGGCATTTTTCATATATTTTAAAGGGGAAAGTGTTTATAAATTTTTGCAGAGGGAGCAGGCTAATTTTTTCCTTACTGGGACACTTGCCATGTTTGTCTGCAGTATTTTCTGTTTAGCTGGAAGAAACCAAGATCCAGTCTTTCCTCATTTACCCTTACCGTGATGACAGCTCCAGTGTTACTTTTCAAATGAAATACAAAGCATGATTCCCCTTAGCTGACACTGGAGGGGTCTGAGCAGTGCCAATTGTTTCCTGATGCTATCAGTTTGCTGCACGCACTTCATTTCTCACAGCAGCACTCTGGAGGTAGAACGAGTGGCTGAGGACATGATGGGAGTGGAGGAAGCGCAGGCTGTGGAAGGGCAAGCAGCAAGATGAAGCAGGGATTGCTGGTGAGAAAAGCTTTGGTGCAGGCTGTGTAACAGAGGGTGGGGAGGGAGGAGGCTAGGGGCCGGCTTCTCCAACTCATGGCATTAGTGTTACTCATGTGCTGCAGCTATCCCTGTTCAAGGAGAGAAGGTAAAACCACCCTGCACAGAGCTTTCACGCTTACTGTTTGGGTACCTTAGGTTTTGTGGGCGTTCAGCAGCTTAGTTGAGAGGTAAGTGCTTAAAAAGAGGTAAAAGCTGGTAAAAGAGATAAATCTGGATCTTTGTCACTTGTGCTGGAAAAGCCTGTAATCCCCTGATGCCTCGGTACTGAGCTGTGAGGCTCCGACCCTATCCTTGACTTTCTATGTACTTCCTTTTCCCTCTTATGTTCTCCTCCTTTTCCTGCTTTCTCGGTCAGCATTGCTGTGAGTGATACGGTTGTTTCCTTCCTCCCAAGTGCAACAAAGAGGCTGTGAGTAGGCAAGACCCCAAGGGTCAGTACGGCAAGGGCAGAGAACCTGTATCACAAAGCAGGGACCATTCCATGGAGATTTCCTAAATTGCTGCAGAGATTATGTTGCTGTAATTTGCTGTTGATCAAACATGACTCTGAATTTACAAAGCATTTTGACTTGGGGAAAGTAAAAGCTCAAATGCTGAACTGGTCCAGGTCAGGGCTGCGGGGATGTTCTCAAATACGTTCAAACACAGGCATTTGCTGCTTCCACAGTATTTAGAAAATGTATTTCTTTTAAGCCCTGATTTTATGGGGCCCTTAAAAGTGCATCCTCTAACAGCTGGGCTTCAAGATAGGCTCTGCTTATTTGCTTCAGACTTTCTAGTGATAGTAAAACCAAAACTCTACAGCATGTAACATCTGAACAAAATGAACAACAGTGAGTGATCTAGCTTGAGTGTGTTGTATATATTCTAGTTAGTTTGAGTGTGGTGCATGTAGGTTTCGTCCTTCTGTATCTGTCTACCTCTGATCCTAGTTAACTTGGTCCAGATTCAAAGAAGATGGTGGTGATGTAAGTTACATGTTAATAAACCTCTCTCACTCTTCCCTTCTCTGTTCTACTTTAGCAAATTGTACTTTATGGCAAATTTCCCAACTTTAAGACTGTGTGGCAGTTTGCATCACACTAACGTCACATCTGACTTGGACCCTTTAGAGATGGAAATGAGGGTTGTTTCAGGCAGCTGGTCTAAACAGCATTCTGATCTTTTCATTTTCTTACCATCTTTTTTCATACATCAAATGCTTGCTTAGAGGCCAGTTATTCCTAATTTGTTTTATATTTGAAGACTATTTCTATATCCTTTGTATACAGCAGACCTCACTGGCTCATAATCACTAACAGATGACTGTAATATAATACAATGAATTTGGACAAACTTCAGTTTACATTGTTTTGCAACTTTTCCCGTTCTAACCTCAGCATCTTGCTGCAGTTAAAAACAAGCTGTGTTACTTGATTTTAAGTGAATTGTTTATGGCTTTTCCCCCCTGCTATCAATAATTATGGCTTGATTTTATTCCAGATAATTACTCACAAGAGTTTATTTTCTGTGTAATTGGTCTCCAAATTTTTTTGCTGGATAAATCAAGCTTTGGATAGGTGATCTTTTAATGCATTGCTGGGCTGACCTTGCCTGCCGTTAAGCATAGGCATAAAAATATGTATGTTGTTTTAGTGTGGCTCGCTTTTTTTCAGGGAAATTTGGTTTTGAAAGCTTCTGGCTACTCTTAAATCTTTCTGGTTATGGACAGGGTTCTTTTTAAAAGGCAAACTTATATGTTCAGCACCAGTGGCAACAGATGCTGTTCTTGCACACTTAGGTGACAGGATTTTCCCAATGGATTTTATAGATGTGACCCAACACAGACTGTGTTTCCTGCAGGTGTTAGTACTCAAAATGCATGGTATGATGCATTTTTACAAAAGAGCAGGCTACATTAAAGCCAAAATGAAGTCTCTTAACATTTTGAGTGAGTGTACAGTAGGTGAGTTTTCTAAAAACCTGTGTATCCTATGTGTCAGTTGGCCTATGGGGAAGTCTGCTGTTTAGCTGTAATAGTTCCATAAGGAACTAACAGAAAAATAAACAAAAGAGAGAAAGCAGTTGAAGCCAATAAATATCCACTGTGAGGTGAATTACCTTCAAGGCCTTTGACGTGGTCTCCTGTTAAACTTATGGGATGGAGGAAATGGAGAACAGTGAAAGGACTTGAAAGCCATCACTTAAATGCAAGTTATTTGGGTCAGTACAGGAGTAACCCTATTAGAGTCTTCCCTTCCTTTGTACAGCTCTTACAGCCATGCTGACTCTCCAGAGGTGTTTGGACAGTGCTCCAGGTCTCCAAAAGATGGGGTCTAAAATGAAGCCTCTAAAGCACTGTTTATATTAATTGCATCCCACGTGGATCTAAGTCATCACCCCTCAACCCACATAAACCATCTTAACTTGTTTGAGGGTAAAGTTTACTCAAGCTGATAGCAATAGAAATCCCCTTGAAATACCAGCTTTTTTTTTTTTTGGATACTGGTTTCATAAAGATTCAGTGTATGTCACTGTTGAATAACTATTGCAACAGAACAATAATTTTTGAAGTGTTTAGTTGCACAATGTTTAAACAAGGCATTAAATATTTGCACACTAAGGGAAGGACGGCTCAGTTAGTGCTTTAAGTAAGGTGAGGACAAATGAGTGAATTCTTATATAAATTCCACAACATTGTATCACAAACTATCTTCCTTGCAAGGTGACATGTTTGAAAGGATCCATCAGAAGCAGCAATTGAGAGGAAACATTTTCCATGGCTTGCTCACTGTGTCCTCTCATTTACCCTCTCTTTTGTGACCGCTGTTCTCTCTGTCCTTTGCAGAGACCGTTTCCAAGGTTCTGCTCTCCCCAGGGGCCATGGATGCTGAGCTCTAAGGTCCCTGGCTCCTATGATTGAAAGCCATAACAGGGAAAACACTGGTAGAAGCACAGCTAGGGCCGGTCCCACGCTGTCACTGCTGAACAGACCATTCTGAGCAGACAGACCTAAAAGATGATCCTGATATTTTTTTCTGCTCCCCCCCCCCCCCCCCCCCAATTTCTGACACCTCTCAGACAAAAGATGATACACACTCAAAAAGTATTCCTTGTTGAAGGGTTTTCTTGATTAGCTAGGGATGTTATTTAGGCTGGAAAATAGGTAGAATTTATTGTTAATTCTTTGGTAAGACAAAGTTTTGTCGCAGGGACACAGTTCAGAGATTAAATTGATTTATGTGTGGCATTTTATCTTCACCTACTGAATTTTGTACTTGCTTTTTCTTAAGATTTGCTCGAAGTTAAATATTATAATCTGTTTTTATGTTAGTAGATATATTACCCAGTTTGCAGCTTACACTGATAAGTCAGTATGGTAACAAATTGCAGGTCACTGATTTTAGCCTTCTGCAGGGTTTCCTGTAACACCAGATGACACAGTCCCAAGGCAGACTGACCACCTTGATAGCAACAAAGGCAGGTTACTTTACCGTAGCTTCTAAACTACCTCAGAGAACAAATCAAAATCCATATTATGATTCCCACTCCCCCATTGCGAGGTTCATATTTGGTTATTGCAGATATTACTTATGTGCCTTAACAAACCGGAGTTAGGTTTTTACCCTGAGCATTAGATGAATGTGGACTAAAATTGATAGAGCAACTGTCTCCAGTTCTTTAAGTAATTCATATATTTATTATCTCCTTTATATACCAACGGATGGTTTGTTTTCTCAGCATGTCTCTCATTGGTCAATGACAGTTTTCTTATCATTGCTCCATCTCATGATAATCTCATTTTCTCAGTTCTGATTAGGAAGAATTCCTTCTTCTTCCTTTTCTGCATCACCGTATGTTCCCAGAACTTCTGAGAAAACGATTTTTTTTTCTTGCTTAGTCATACTGTTTTGACAAATACGTACTTGTTTCCTCACGTAAATGAATAAGAACTATTGCGTTTATTTCTTCATATTGTGTAGAGGGCTTAATCAGCAGGATGATGGTGGAGTCAAAATGAAAATCTCTCTGTTAGGTTAAAGGATTAAAGGAAAAATGGAGAAATAACATTGCTTACAAAGCACAGACTTTAGTGTGGCCAACGTGGTACTCCTCATGAGCATTATAGTCACTGAAAAACTGTTTATACTGAAAAAAATCCAAGTGACAACCGAAAGCTATGATCTCAGCGGTGGCTTTGATCCTGTAATGACTGACTAAAAGACTTTCAGCCGTTCAAAGCTCAAGGAAAAAACAGTTTGTGAAGAACAGTAGAGGAGCACTAAACAGTAATTTTCAGTGACATTAATTCCAGTTGGAGAGACTACAAGGAGAAAGTTCTTCAACTTTCATTGCCATTAAATCTAAGTGAATTTGTGTAATCTGGCAAACCTCCACTGCCACAAGCTGAATGCTGCACAACTGCATCGTGCTACAAGGGGTGGGTGGGGCTGGTGAACTCACCACTTGTGCCATCAGCTCTCACTACATGCCATTGTAAAAAAGGGCTTTATGACATCGTAAAAATGGATTTTATGCATTTGGTCAAAAATGCTGGCATAAATGGGCATTACCATTTGGTGGTTTTCTTTTATGTTAAAAGTTTCTATAAGAAACAGAGCAAATGAAAATGGGAAACGTTTAGTGTCATGTATAGTCTAAACAGTAGTTTTGGTCTGGGAAAATAAGCCTTTGGTATATTCAAACATTCAATATGTTTTATCAGATTATTTTTTTTTTTTAATTTACACCCTGGTCTCAACTTTTACACATCAGCAGGTTGATAGAGCAAGACCTAAGAATGTTACGGATTTTTACTGATGTTTTAATAATGGGGAATGTGATATTAAATCAGTTTCGGTGGAACTGACTGGCATATTAGTACAGATCAGGAGATATTTATGTGCAGCTCCAGCACAAACCACAGACCCGAGTTTTTTTGTTTGGTTGTTGTTGGGTTTGGGTTTTTTCATATCTAGATCCACACATAAAGGCACTGAGCACTCACCAGCTTTCTCCTGCAATTTGTAGAACATAATATTGTTTACCTGGTGACCAGCCTTTCCAGCACTGTTATCACCAGAAAAAAACATCTAACTCATTAGCTAAGCTTCTTCTGACAGGGACAATGTGATCTGGGAAATTGTTCTGCCTTTTCGCTAAATGAAACTGAAATGTCAGGGATTTGGTTTGATACCCTCCCCAGTATTTAAGAAAATGCAATTTATGGCAGAACCCAGATTAATATTTTCTATTTTACAGATGCAAATTTGACATTTTCTGTTGGAAGATCTCTGGTTCTCCTGTTGACACTAATACATTAGCAATGAAAGCCTGGGATAGGGCAAGTTCTGATCGGAAGTTGTATGTGATGCATCAAACAAAACTGTATGCCATTTTCCTCTTTTGGGGGAGTTGCTTTTTAATGTCAGACTGTCTGTACTGAATCAAGGTTAGAAGGAGATGTGGAGCTTGGGTTACAATATAAAACTATGTTCAGGATGGTTTGGCTAATTTTTTTTAAAGGAAAAAACCTACATTTACAGTTGTGGAATTTTATTCTTCCCGATATCAGTGGTTTAGGCATTGTTATAACGAGCTGAAGTATTTGTATCAACGTCTCGGATGAAATTATTTACTGGCAGTTTAAAAACTTGATGCTATAATCTTCTATTAGGCAGCACTGAGTTTCAGATCTGTAATATGTTCACAAATGAAACATATTGCTAGATGTATTTGAAGCAAAAAAATGTATGTATTGACAGAGGTGTAACACATGATTGAAGTATTGCTGTGAATATTGCGGCTAAGATTTCCTTCCTGAATCCCTGATCACATCCACCCTTTCCTTTTGAAAGACTTCTTAACTGGGGGTAGTATTCCAGTCATGGTCTTGTCCAAAAAAATCTAGATTTAAGGGAAATTACTGCATGAAGGAAAAAGGAGAAATTTTACTTTTTTTTTTCTGTGTAAGATATGATGATTATTGAAGTTTCCTATGCAGATAGCTCAAACCTATATTGACATTTTGTTTTGACTTTTTAAAAATAGTCCTGGCTGACCTTGCTTCCAAATGCAAATGTGAAAAACAATAGCAGGGGGGTGAATGCTGAGCATATTTAAAGCACAATAATGGGAAATGCTCCTGTTGCCACTGGGTCCTTTTCCTTCCCCTGGGAAAACCTATGGCTTGTCCCCACCACTGCACTACTGGCCTCTGGTTCCGTGAGCCTCTACAATAACTGTTATCTGTATTAAAACCACATATATTCTAGTGGTAACATTTTAAGGACACAATGGAATCTCACAACAGCAAGGCTAAGATAGGCTTTCTTAATGCATTCATAGGTCACTGCTTATGACGCAGGTGCACTCATTTTTAACGGCAGGTTTCTCTCAGCAGCATCTTCCAGTCTAATTTCTAATGAAAGCTTGGTTAAATACTGCTAATGCTCACTTTGAATAAAACCACTGCTGATAGTATAGTTCTTGGATTTTTCCTCATGTTTTTGGGAAATGAGATCAGGTTCAAGAAGTCTGCTATATATTGGCTTCTATATGATACTAGATCAATTTTAATTTTAATAACTGGTCTTTTGTACTGTCCTGAGTTAAAGTGAAAGTGTTTTCCAAAGTAACTTGATGTAGCACAGTCATGATTTAAATTGAGAAGCTGAATACAAGTGCTTTTATTGCTCTGGATTCTGTGTGTTCTGCTACACCATAGGCTAGAGGCTTTCTTCAGAAGGTTAAACATATATTTTTAACTGTTATAACTTTGCCATAATGCACAAACTGCAGACGGAGATGGAGAAAATAAAGTACTTTCATAGCAGCTGAGCATTTTCAGCAGTCGGTGCTTGACCCTGTGCAGATTGCAAGTTTGCACAGATAAAGCATGGGCAAGGCAAAATGCGTTAATGGACAGAGGAGAAGGCAGGGGATTTTATAAAGCACTTGCAAGAGTGATGTAGTTTTGCTTGGTAATGCATCACTGGAGACAGCAAAAGCAGGGAGGACGGTACTTTTAACCCATGTTTTCCTCATGGGCATAAATGCAATCCCTATTTTGCACTCTGAACATTTGTCAGTGCAGAAGACTACAGATTTAACCTCATATTGCTCATGCAGAGCTTTCATTCAGCCTTCTAGGTGGAGTCCAGTGTAATTATGTGGTTTTGTAGTATTAAATCGGTGAAGTGTGTGACCTGGATAAAAAAACCCCAAAGGCTCAGTTGTGCAAGTGCCTTGTGAATGCTGGCACTGCTCAGGGGCCTGGTTGTAGTGGCAGGGTGGATTCTCAAACCTGCATGTGTTTTACCATAACTGAGGAATTAGGAACAAAAAGGCACAAAGAAACACACTACATACAAAGGTGGAAGTAAACACCTCTAGCCAGTTTTCACAAGTGACGTTACAAACTAGGTGCCCTTACTAACTTTGGTGTAGACAAAAAATATTTTTCTGTATGCAACCTTGAAATTATAAAGAGAAACAAGATCTACTGGAATAGGTTAGTTTTTGCTGAGATTATAGAGATGTTATGATTTAGGTATTTACCTTTAATGATTTTTTTTTTTTTTTTAACCTTCTGGATGCTAATAAGCAACTCTGCATATTTGTAGTGAATGCAGAATTTTAGAAGGAGCAGAGCAAATTTGACTTAGGCATAAAAACTCATTTCTTAACATGGAAGGGGGTTTGATATTAATATTTCCCTTATGAAGGCAGCTTATTGATTGAACGAGGAAATGCTTGGCAATCCCACTGAAAAAGTCACAAGCACCTGCTCTTAACTCAAACAGATTTTTGGCAGGAATGGTCTAACTGCTCATGGTAGGTTGTAGAAAACATTTTCTTATACAAATAACAAAGGTACCTGAAAATAGAATATCATATCATGAAATGACATCACTGAAATTAAAGTTTACATAAGCTACAGAAGGTAACAGAAATCTGCTCTTATATATATATATATATATATATAAAAAGAAATGGTGGAAGATCAATGCCAAGAATCACAGCCATTGGGATGGGAATGCACCTGGAGAAGTCATGTAGTCAATCTCTCACTGACTGACTCTCCTGAGAATAAAGTTTACTGTTTATCACAGGAAAAGCCATGGTTTTGTCAAGTTAAAAGTTATAAAAACCTTCACTCATGATACAGCACCTGACCTTGGCCCACAGTTTGTGTGATTCTGGCGTGATCTGCATATGGGTGTTTGTGCATGTTTGTAGACATATATATATGGATATACCAGATACTACAGGTACTGTCAAGTCTGTAGGCAGCCATGGCTGTTTATAATCTTTGTTAGACACTGTACAATTATACCTGCCAATACGATTCCTCCCTGCTTTGTTCATGAGGTTTGTGATGTGAGGATTTTGTGTGACAATGTCCTGTTCTAAAAGCTCACTTTCAACCATGGGGTCATCAGAGAGCTTGAGAAGGGAATGCAAAGCAGTGAAAACAAAGGTACAATCTAACCTGTCGAGATATTTAGAATCCATCTTCAATATTAGCTGATAATACTTTCCACTAGTTTTTGAAATATTAGGGAAACAAATTGTTTTCCCTTCAGTTATTTTTGCTGTGTTTCCCTCTGCCAGCAAAGTGAAGAGGGAGCATGAATTTTGGACAGTCTTGCTGATGCTTTAAGCAATTCAGGTTTCCCCAATCAACCTGTTTTATTAAATAAAAACAGAGACTTGAAAAAGATGTTGGATGTTTTTGCATTTTTCTGAAGCAGGCTGTGGTAGAATTTTCTCAGACTAAAACAAAGTTCTGTTTATGAAGCCAGCATACATCCAGGGTCTGAAGCAGCTTTGCAGGTGTTGATCAGGAAAGGAATTGCAGTCCTTAACTCTTTGGTTTTACCCCTGTTTTTTCTTGCTTATCCCTTAGCTGAGAGATGATGAGAACAACCAGCAGCGCCTCAGATAAGAGCACAGGAGCATCTGACAAGCCCTAGGAGTGAGCTGCTGTTTGAGAGCTGGACTTCTGATGAACCATTGTTGAGCTCCGTGGCTTGTCCTAAGACAAAAGATTGCTGTGGCAGATGTTAATAGTAAGAATACAAAATAAATCTTGAAGGAGGAGCATATCTTAGTCTAACAATGCCTGGTTGCTAAATCTATTTGCTGAGTACTGGGTAAATGTACACATAAGTGAGGCAAGCATTGCAACAGCACCCAGATATTCTCACAGATTCAACACATTGTGTTGCATCAGCATGGTTGTCTGTTTACTGCCGGGCGCTGTTTCTTTTCTTACAGAGCCCCTGCCCAAACTCTGACTATGCCAGCTGCTGCGTACATCAAGCTTGGGGTGGTATGGTTGGAGGCTGAAACGTGTTGGAGACTTCAGCGAAAGGTCCCCGTTAGCCCCTGGAGAGCCAATTATGACATTTGGAGTCCGTTTATTTTTCTGTTGACTTCCTTGAAGATGTGTTATGAGCAGTGATTCATCCACCAGTTCTTCCAAGTCCCGTGGGACCTGTGAAAGCATTGTTAAAATTGCTGTGTTTCTTTTCCATTTCCTGTGAAGCACTCGCTGTTGGGGACAGGTTGCTGGGCTACAAGGCACTGCTGGACGCCTTCCACAGCCACTATCAAAATGTTATCTGCTGGGTGTAACGTCCATGACAATCCCCCTGAAAATCCCAGCCTTTCAGTTTTGTAGGAAAATTACCTTTCCTATGGAGGACACAGGGTGTGAGGCTGGCTGTGGGAAGTATTCCCAGGGAATAAAGGCTGGGAGTGTACTGAGAGCAGCATTGCTCTTTCACGTGTCAGAATAAAAAAACATAAAATTTTGTTCTTGCTTGTTGAGCAGAAAGTGCAGTAAAATGGGAGCCAGGGCTAGGGAAAACTGGAGTAGAAGCTGCAGCGATGTTGGGACAGCTAGGGATGGAGGCAGGAGGGTCCTTTATGAAAGATCCATGTAAGAAGTCACACTTGAGTGAGAGCTTATATTGAAGTGCTTTGTTTTGCTGTTATTTGCATTCATGAAAAAGCAAAGTCTGGAAAGCGTGGAAGCCTAAACTCAGAGGCTCTGTTTTCTGCTAGAGCCTCTTTTGTAGAGTCCTCCTCGGGTTATTGTTATGAGTGCAGGGTTCCTGGCTTTGCTTTCTTTTTCTGTGGGGCAAAGTAGTTTTCAGCAGCCAGTAAGTAATGTTCATGTCACCTGCATCCAGGCTGTACCCAAGTGCTGTGTGTCATGCATGTCTTGCCTAAAGCACTGCTGCTGCCCAGGGATTGGTATTGCATCCCACCCCTCACGCTGGGGATTTTTTATGCTGTAGCTCTGCCCAGGCTGATGTGCTTCCTAGTAATTACCAAATTAGCAGTCTCGTAGTGGTAATAACCACCAACGTAATTTTATTTTGGGCCAGTTATTCACAAGGCTTACCGCAGACAGGGATCTCAGAGTGCTGGAAATGTTTTTCACTTTGTCAGACAAAATATTTTGGCATGTGTAATACTTTTAATGACTTTAATGGATCTGTTCGAGCATACTAATATATCGACAAGAATTTGATCAATGCCTAGCAAGAAAAGCAGAGCTGGGCATAGTAATAGGCAGCCTTTAAAGAAAGAGAAAATTTGGAAATGTAGATTCTAGGCAAAAATTTATATGAAGATGAAGAACTATGATTAGCTTGCAGTGTGACTTTGGTACATGTGAACTGACTTCAGAAAATGAGATTTTTGACTCCGAAGTGCTGCAGATTTTGGACACCTGACTGTCATAGCTATGTTTTTGCTCAGTGTGAATAGTTGTGATGTTTGTTCATTAAATCATCTTAATCTAATCAAATATCTTACTCAGACTTGCAGTCACACTGAGGTGCCTTTCAGGGTCCAGGACTGAATTGTTGGAGAAAAATGTAATCTTTGGGAAGTATATACACGCTACTTTGGGCTGAGAAATGACCAAGGACAATGTCACCTCTTATGAAATCTAATGACATCAAAAACATCATTGCAAAATGTTCCTTTTTTTTTTTTTTTTTGCAAAAAACCCCACCTATATGATCCTGACTCCCATGCAGCACAGAAAAGCCATCCAAAATAACAGTCGTTATCAGTGCTTGGAAAGACTCCAAGGGACGCATTCCCCAAAGAAATTAAGAGTCAGTCCTTGTTCACCAGCGGGTTATATGTAAATTGGACAGCAGGGCATTTAATTGGAGATCTTGGAGTCTAAGTCTGCCCCAAAGCACTTATTGTTTGGAGTGTAACTATAAGCTGGAAGGAGTGTGATTTCATGCAGTTTGCCAAGGGAAGCAAACACTCCAGATCTTGTGTGGGGGCCAGGATGGGATGTTATTACTTGGCATCACTCGCAAAAGCAGGATTTTTATCTGATCCCTTTCCTGAATTCAGTTTTCTCTTTCCATTTTACATTCCCTATAATTTTACAAAGCAGTACACTTGGCATTTGTTGTTAGATGTTAGATATTTGAAATAAAAGTGTTGCAGCAGTTCACTGTCTTGTATTTTATTTGAATGCTTTGTGGTTGTGGATCTCATTGTAGGTATATCGCATGAACTGACTGCTCAAGTTTCCAGAAAAAAAATTTGCATTTTCTTTCCAGATAAAAGAAGAAAACTTCTTTTTTTTTTTTTTTTTTCCTTCTCTTCAATTTCTTCTAGACTAAGACTTCATCTAATGGTTACCATGCAGACCCTGGGCTAGATCTGTGTGAGCAAGGCGCTGGATGTGCGAGGGAACTCTCTGAACAGAGAGCTGGTGCCCATCCAAGCTCTGTGCAGGTGCAGAGCATGCAGGCAGGGCAGGAGAGGAAGCTGAAGCTGTTACTCATGGAACATGCAGCCACTTACACACGGAGTGCCTGAGACTGAAGGAATTCCAGCAGCTCGGGATAGGTGAAGCCAGTACAAGGCCCTTCTGAGCCTTCCCTCCTAGGCCGATGGGGACCACTGAGGATGTTCAAAGGACCAAGAAGAGTGCCCAGAAGCTTCCCATCCAGGCTGTGCGGTGTCATCTCTTCTCTGAAGGTTAGCTTTCTTTTCATCCCTGTGCGCTGTTTAAAAAAAGCAAACAACTTGTTACAGCTTGGAAGAGTATCCGCAATGTCTGAACAGTGTGTAACCAAAACAGAGTCTGCAGGAGATGTCCACAGCCAGTTCAGCTTAGTGTTACTCATTCAAGTGAAATCATGGTTTATATGTCCAGTTACAGTAACATAGAAATTACAATTATTGGGAATTTTGTTCCTGGTAGAAGCAGGGAGAAGCAAGGTTGCAGCCTTCCAAGGTCACTGGGATCTGTTTCTTGTTGTGTTGCCCTACTGCTGGGGTTAAGATATGGATGTAATTTAGGATTAGTGGAAGAATTTAATATATAAATAAAAAAAAGTTGTAAGTGAAAGGTTACACAAGCATAGCATAATTTCCAATAAGAACCATCCCAGAACTTTGCTTCACCCATTTGCTTATGCTCAAATAAGGTTATTTTCAAAGAAGTCGTTCTTTTCCTCCTTTCCAAAAAGAACCACCCAGAGCCCAGAACACGTGTGCTTTGCTGTGGGTAGCTCTGACTCAGGCTGCAACCAGCCGACAGGTACAGCATGGTTCTTCCTCCCTGCCCAAGTCAAGGAAGGAAACCTTGCTTGGCTGCGGGGTGAGGAGCGTGTGCCCTCCCAGCTCAGCCCCGAGCTCGGACAGTGCCGGGGATGTTCCCTGGCTCTGGGTGCCAGTTGGCAGTTCCCAAGCTCCAGCCAGGCAGGAGGGAGAGAGGGACCGTGACTTTCCGCCAGCGGGTGTACAGGAGCTATGGTGTTTGCTTGGCTTTGGGGCTGTGGCGTTTGCTTCTTCAGACAGTTATATGCATATGAACTCACGTCTCCAGTGTAGAACAAGAGTATTTAAAAACTTCAGACAGAAAGATATACAGATTTTACTTACCATCTATGGACATGCACATAACAAGATAGCAATATATGCAAAGCATACAGTATATGCAATGAAGGGATGCATGCATGCCACTAAATCATCCTCTCTATCTGTCCCTGTGCCATAGAAAGGAATCCTGTAGGCCTCATAAGAAACAAAAGGTCTTAACACAAGGTAAAATTTTCCAAACTGAAAAAGCTAGAATGACCTTTCACTGAAACTCTGGCCTAGGGACAATGTTAACTTTAATACACATTTACTCAGTATTGATTATCTCTGTGTACAGCACTCATGATATGCCTCTAGTGCAGGAAATTTTAGTGTAATATTTCAGTTAGTCACCCATATAACTTGTATTTATTCACTTGTCATTTATGTGGAAGAACATGAATCTACTTGATTTTTTTTCTGATGCTATGAATAATATTTATGAAGTTGTTTGTACTTCAAAACCACAAGGTGGTGAACTCAGAGATATAAAAATGCAAAGAATTGTAATCTCTAAGGAATGAAAATGTGAAATCAAGTGTTGAGCAAGATGCTTCTAAAGGAAACAATATATTTTCTGAATTATATTACAAGTTATTTTCTTGCTATGCACAATAATTTTTCATTCACTCTTTGAAGGAAAGTAAAAAAGAAAATCATGCATTTCATCCCCATCTCCAGCCCCTTACTTTACAAATGCTTAGGCAGAATACCTTGTCCTCATTTTATTTTTGATTATTGGTTTGTGAAATTTTTTCCTCTCTTCTCCAGACAGATAAACTGCTAGTTTCCAGTTCTTTGCCAATGAGGAAAGCATTATGCTTAACCCCCACCTTCTCTTTTTTTTCTTCTAAATGAGAGCTTTTAGTGATATTTTTTTTTCCCCATGGTGTCACGTTCTTGGGGTCGTGAAACAGGGCAGAGCCTCATATTCTCAGAGATAAAGCTAGGTATGTGGAGATGACTCCAAATTATTGGAATGGTACTGATTTGGCATTTCTTGGTTTTATTTTGAAATGTCTCAATCAAGTAAGAACATTTAACATAACCATGTCAACTACGGGTATAGAATATATATATATATATTTAGAAACTAATAGGTAAAACTACGTCATGCCATCTTGATTAGTTGCTGCTTTTTGTGGACAATCATGCAAGACCACTGAATCTTGAGAATTCCTGCAGTGGATGAAATATCCACTGGTGCTGTGCCACCTGCTAAAAGTGCTGCAGCTAGGATAAGAATTCATGTAAATGCTGGAGCAATGGAACAAAGAGGAAGTGACCATAAATCAGAAAACTGAAAACTGATGGCAGGGTGTCTCCTGGAATAACAATTGCTGGATAAGACTGTGTGTAAAGCGGGGCAATAGTTATCAGGGCGTTGTCAGGAAAGAGCTCATGCTCTGAAGCAGGTTGTACGGAGACAAACGGGACCTCAAGCAGAAATGGGAGAGATGTTTTAAACAAACACTCATACAGGTGAAAAGTGGAAAGCAGTTCCTCAATTCGGGGCCTAGGAGAGATGGCAAGAAGCGAATTGCACAAAGGTGAGGAGGTTCATTTGCAAGGAAAGGAAAGTGGGTGATCAGGTGTATTGGCAAAGGAATTAATCACAAAGTTCAGGGAATGATGGTGCCACTGAATAAAATCTGTTTGCTTGGAAAGTTCTGCTCAAGTCTGGGCTGCAGCCGAGAGAGAGAAGGAAAGAAAAACCGCCCACCTTACCCATGCCTTGGAAACTCTCCAGAAAAGTTCAATGACTTGAGGGCGGAGGAAATGCCTGATGAGGAACTGCTTGATGTGCATAAAATACTCAGCCTTGGGGGGGGTGGGGCAGGCCGGGGGGTGAGCTTGACAGGAGATCTGCTTTTGGAATACAAGTAGCTAAGGGAGATAAATACAGAGCTAGGTGGGGACACCATGAGGCTTTATGCTGCAGTTTGAAAGAGGAGGTTCTTGTCAGATACTTAGAATGTATGACAGCCTGTTAGCCAAATTTTTGGGTGGTAGTAATACACAACAATTTAAGAACAGAATGATACCTATGCGGTGAACTATGCACGTTCTGGTACACTGCAAGGGCTGCAATGGAGTTGGTGGGAACTGATTTTTCTCCCATCTGTTTCTGTGTTTCTATATGCTTTCATTTCAAAAGAATGAAAAGTCCAGCCCTAGTGACGGTGCCTTTGCACCGCTTTCACTTGGTCTTCAGACAGAGGGAGGGAAACAAAGCCCTTGTCAAGGGTGTGAACTTCCTTCATTCCCCGGGCAGCTGGGCCAGCGTGTCGCACCAACTGTTGAGCATTTGATTCAGAATCAAAGCTTCCTTCTGAAACTGCTGGTCTTTGTTATAAAATGCTTCATGTCCATCCCACTGAAAGGAACAGTAGAGTTTTAAAAAATGTTACGAGAACGCGTCCTTCCAATGATGAACTCTCCAGTAAATGCTTCAGTTCAGTGTCGCTCAGGCATCTGTGGTTCAGTATTTCAATCAAGTAACCTGGAGATTTTAAAAACTTAGCACTGTTAACGTATGATGCTACTGTGGTGAGAGACAGGAATATGTGTATGCTGAGGAAAACATTTGTAGGCACAAAGGGAAAATTGTACATTGAGTGAGGCAGAAGCGTTATCTAGTAATTCAACTATTGCCCAAAAGCCAAAAGTTCTGAATTCCCCTCTCACCCAGCTCTAGACACTTTATTATTTGGCTCTAGACCCATACGTATGTGCTGAGCAGCCTCTGATAATTTTTTTTTCCCCTTAGAAGGCTTGTTAGACATAATAGCTGGTTCCAAAGTGAAAAATATTTTGAATTTCTCTAGGTTATGTTTAGAAAAGCAACAAGATGAGAGAGCTGAATTAAGCTATGGAGTACACATGCAGTGCCCTCCCGCAGGCTGCTTGAAATGGCACAGCTCTGCTGACTCCTGGCTCCACCGGGATGCACAGGGAAACCGGGAAATGATCTATCAGAGCAATGCAATAAAGCAACCAGACCCAGCAGCTGAGAAATGGGCTGGCTTCAAAAATTACACCTGTGCAGATGAACTTGTGGAAAACAGCAGAAAAACTATGCAGAAATGGTGATTTCTGAGGGAAGGTGATAGTTCCAGAGGCCTCAACATGACCTGGCAATGTGCGCTTTTAGCCCAGAAAGCCAAACACATCGTGGGCTACATTAAAAGTAGCGTGGCCAGCAGGTAGAGGGAGGTGATTTGGTGATTCTTCCCCTCTGCTCTGCTCTGGTGAGACCCCCTGCAGCCCTGCGTCCAGCTCTGCCCCCAGCATAAGGAGGACACGGAGCTGCTGGGGCGAGCCCAGAGGAGCCCAGGAAGATGCTCGGAGGGCTGGAGCCCCTCTGCTGTGCGACAGGCTGAGGGTTGGGGTTGTCCAGCCTGGAGAAGGGAAGGCTCCGGGGACACCTTAGAGCAGCTTCCAGTGCCTGAAGGGGCTGACAAGAAAGCTGGAGGGGGGCTGCGTACAGGGGTGTGAGTGACAGGACAAAGGGGAATGGCTTTCAGCTGAAGGAGGGGACATTTAAACTAGATATTAGGAAGAAATTTTTACATTGAGGGTAGCAAGAAATTCAGGTTAAAGGAAGAAATTCTGTGCTGTTGGGGTGGGAGGCGCTGGCCCAGGCCGCCCAGAGCAGCTGTGGGTGCCCCGTCCCTGGCAGGGCTCAAGGCCAGGCTGGACGGGGCTCTGGGCAACCTGGGCTGGGGGGAGGTGGCCCTGCCCGGGGCAGGGGGCTGGAGCTAGGTGGGCTTTAAGGGCCCTGCCGACACAAACTGTTTTGTGATTCCATGATCCTTTTATAGGGAGAAGTTATTACATATGTGTGCTGTGGCCACCACACTCAGAGTTACACCACTCAGCAATGCTTTGGCCCATGTGTCCTCGCTGGAAGTCAGGTACCAGCATCTGCTGGGGTTTCTGCTGGCCCCTGGGGCTCAGGCAGTGAGGCAGTCCCACGGTCAGTGCCTCTCGCTTTGGTACATTAGCACCTGCAGAAGTGCAGGCACTGAGCACCCACCTCTTTATGAAGGGGCAGTGTGGGCAACAAGAGGAGCGGGTCCCCAGGGGTCGAAAGTGAGCACTTAGGGCAACGTGGTCCAGAAAGGAAACGGCACGTGAAGGTTTAGAGGTCTCCTGCATTGTATTATTTCAAATGACAGCCTGTTCACAGGAAGTTAAAGTAAATTAGTAAGTATTTCAGCAATGTGCTCCAATTCCTTTTTTTTTCTTTTTTTTTTTTTTACATCCTGCTGTGTCAAAGTACCCAGACAGTAATACTAAAAGAAAGCCTCCTGTAAGTACTGGTTTGGCTGAGAAGCTACACATCGTTAATGATGCTCTTACACTCTCACTGCAGGTATTTTTTTGTAATTACCTGAGCAGATTCAACTATCAGAGATACAGCCTGGTGCCCACTTGCCTTAGGGAACAGCTAGGGGCTTTAAGTAATTTTGGGAAATACGAAGAGGAGCAATCTTTCTTGATGAGAGCACTTGGAAAAGAAAGCAATAAACACACAACGCTCAGTGCCATGGTCTGTTGTCTGACTCAGCTGAGAGGGGAGGAGGTGTTTGCTTTGGCGGAGTATCCTTTCAAACCTCAAGAGGCTCCTTAGGCCAAGATCTTTGGTGTCAGATAGATTTATGGTGCAAAAATGCTTCCTTAGCCTTTTCCCAGCTGTTTACAGAAATCAGACGTGTCTTAGGGAGATTGTACACAAGTCCAATAATATTTGAGTGAGACAGGGAATGTGTGATACAGGACACAGAGAGCTTTATAATAACACATTCCTCACCACATGAGGTGATTAAAACACATGTTTGCATGCCTGTGTGTGACAGATTTTCATAATAGGTTGCTAATGCATCTTGGAGGCAAAGCACAAGATTTTTCTTTCAAAGAATAGATAATAGTCTAATGATGGTGAAGTAAATTTAATCATGTTAAATGCGGTTCCTGCTTCTTTGCAATTTTGTCATATTTTGAAGCATCTTCATTGAAGACAGTAATAACTTAGAAGAACTAAACTCTGAAAGCTAATCGTTGTTTCACGTGAGTATTTACTATCCAGTGTTCAGTGGACTTGATTGATCTGGGCAATGCAAAAAGGTGAGGCCACAAGCACACGAATTTTATAGCACCTATAAAGTACTGTATACAGTTTTTGCTCAATTTTATGCTGTTAAACTAAGCATTTGGTATCATATGGCACTTTAAGTACTTTGATTTATGCTAAGACAGAAATTGCATCTGTAATAAACATTCTAAAGTATGAGTTTAAGAGCCATCTACTGTATTTATTTGTGACATAAACACTCACCTGCAATGCATTTGAGAATCATCTTAGACTTAACTCACACTGCACATTACAGCCATTAAGTTTCAGGCACAGCAAGGTCATATCCAAGGTGAAGACGGAAGTGGCTGGGAAGAAAGAGGTGGCATGGCAAATATTTTGAAATAGCAAATGGAAAAATATTCTTTTTCTCCTGTTAAATATTCCAGATACGTGGCAGTAATTTCTTACTTTACTATAGAGAGTCCTATGTTATACCGATCTAGATAAAGTACAAATCCAGTCTTTTTAATATGAAATATTTAAGCACACAGCCATGAAAATAAAATGAAAACCCCACTGACATCTTTGAAATTAAGTATAATAAAACTGCATGTGTTTCAGGTTTTTGAAAACTCCCCCATGTATGAAAGAGAGCACAGAAACCCTTTGTTGTACAGGAACCTGCCAAGGCTGTGCTCCATGTGAGGACTCCTCCCAACATTACATTTGCTGTTTTGGTATTGAATAGATTATGCTCAGTGGAACCTGCTTGAAAGTAACATAAAGTACTAATTTTAAAATGATTTAGGTATCTTTTAGCTTAAACAGCTTCCATCTTTGCATATATTTGTATGATAGTAATAGAGTGTTGGAAAGCGGCAATCATGTAATTGATACTATCAGGAAAGAATGACAAAGCTTCATTGGCAGAGTGAGACGTTAACAGTCATGTCTTTATTTCTCAGAAAATCATAGAATAAGTGAATTCAGATGGATCTCTGGTCTCCCAAGAGCAGGCAGTAGAGAGGACAAGAAAAAGCAAAACACATTACAAAGTCTTGAAGTTTTCAGGGTAACACAGCTCATTTGGGTAAGGACTTAAATAGAAAAGACATTTATATTTACTATTTAAATAGATTAATTATTAATTATATATATTATATAAATTAAATAAAAATATATTTTTAAAATATTTAAACTAAAGAAAAGGATTCTTTAGTTTAAATAAAAAAATTAGAGAGAGATTACTAAACAGTATTCAACCTCTGAGGTCGTATGTGGTGACCTAGCCTTGTCTCACTGATTTTACAGGAATACGGAGGAGACACTGTCTTTTCATGTTTGTTACATATTTATGGAACATTGGCACACTGAGTTTCTTACAGTAAGGAACACCTGGACTGTAGTGCTACAGAGATTTACATAAACTAAAATGGGACAAGAAGGTGGCAAACTGGTGCTTAAAATCTCACTGCTAAGTTTGCAGAGAGTCAAGATGATATTCTTTGCTGAATATTTATTTTTCCAGGAATCCTTTGTCACCATACTTGGCAGAGACAATCTGCCACGCTTGTCAGAAGCTCTCAAAAATACTTTTGCAGAGAGCATTTTTTTGGTCCTTAGTGTACAAAACACTGCCACAAAAGTACCCAGGATGAAATCCTGATCCACAAGTCAGCTTGAAATATTGCAGAATTTTTTGTGGTTGTTAATTGATTAACTGAAGTCACCCAAACTAGAGCTTTGGTGACAATATTCCTAGAGCCTCTGAAAGCTGTTCACTTCCATTCTTCCCATCGGCATATACAGCTGAATCTGGGCCATGATACGAGCATCCCACATCAGAAAGTGCAGTTTAATATGTTTACTTGCTATATGTTTTCGCCTCTCACTTTGATTATGGGGCTAGAAAGCCTTTTTGAGACTTAGGAAATAAAATCTGGTTTTCTAGATCTTCCTTTAAATATTCTCACCAATAAAATTGATCAAAAGTTAGAGGAGACTGGGATTCTTTTGTCAGAGTGCTGGCATTGTGTCAGTGCCCATATCAGTTAAATGTGAGGTTAATTTGAAATTGTTATGAGAATATTATAAAGAACAGAGTCAAAGGACTACTGCATAAGGCAATAACAAAGCACTAAACCAGCACCTCTGAGTGTGTGCCAATTACCTCTCTTTCAGCTTTAACTACCACTTCTCCGTAATTTACTTGTGCCTTCTGAACTGACATTTAAAACTTGTTACAGGGACATCTGTTGGGTGATACTATTCTGGCACTCTGCAGATTTGTTAAGCTGAACTTTGCTGGGTACAACAGCCTGGAACTGGTACCTATCGTTTTATTGAACAGGCTGTGCTGTTCGTTTCTTGTTGGTGAGGGTTATCTTCCCTGACCCACAAGATAATGTGTCTGAAGTTCCTGTGGTTAAGATTATCTGTGAAATGGAGCAGCAGAGCCTTGGGGAAGCAGCTGTGAGCCACAGAGAACACTGTTCTGTTGACTCTGGCTCTGTACTTCATGATCAGAGCAGGCTGGGGCTTCTGCCTTCACCCTCACCAGCGATGGATCCAGCAGTGTCCTGAGGTTTCTCAACATTTTCTTTCTGAGAATGACGGTGAGAGAGTAGTCTGGGGACTCTGACCTTTTGCAACAGCTGTATTTGTGTCCTGGAGGGAAACTAGAGTGTGTGCATGAACAAAACCCATTTTCTATGGATCACAGAGATTAGGAAAGTACTGGGTGATATGACAATGGTTTCCTGGAATAATGGGGCTAGTTAGCCAGGATAAAAGGCTACACTTTTCTGCCGTACACAAGCTTTTGCTAGAGACACCTTTGCTTTCCAAAGTTATCCCTTTTATCTGTGTATATAAAGGATCTGCCTTTAATTATGCCCCCTATGAAACGCAAGGTGCTCTGCATGGCCACGCGTTACCTTTGAGCTCCCTCAAGCGGCAATGAAACCCTCAAGTTTGTCGCACGGGTGCTCTCACGACAAAGCCTTGCAGTTTAAGCCCCTGTTTTTAAGAGCAACTATAGCAACTGAACGAGCCGCTGTGGTTTCAAGGATTCTAGACTAGTCTAGGGCAGGTGAAAATGTGATCCCACAATTTCATGACACAATTCCCTTTTGACAGATCTGTTAAAGACACATATCAATTGAAAAGTAAGCATTTTATGCCCAAGAGTAGTTTACAGCAGATGCACTACACGGATGCAATACCAGTGTGTTTTGAAAACTTGTTTTGGCTTTCTTGAATGGTTACTGATCAAAGTAATGACAGAGTAGCTGGAAAGTGGGCATCTTGGTTCACAGCACATCAGGTAAAATGCAATGCTTTTCTTTTTGTCATCCTGAAAAGGTAAATAAATCCTTTGGCTTAAACAACAAGTATTTCTGCCCTCATTAAGAGCATATTTTGATCAAAAAGCACCATATGTCACTTGATGATGTGCACAAAGGATTCAGGTTACGTATTTTGGTGTAAAAAGATGAAATTTGACAGAAGGCTGGACCTTTTCCCTGTGAATAAGTAGTTTTTTGAAGGGTTTGTCTAATATTGGAAGACCTTTTTGGACCAAATAACTCAAGTAAAATGAGTTTAATATCCAAAAGGAGGATAATGGAGACATTTTACAAGCTTTTGCATTTCCCCATATGTTTATTACAGGCTTATTGCAGTCTACCCCTTAAGCTTTCCTTTTTTTTTTTTTTTCTTTTTCCAGTTTGCTACTTGTTATGAGAGATTTATTCCTCTTGAATGTGTCAAGCAAAATAGTAATATAAAACCCCAAAGCTTAGCTGGGTGAGGAGGAAGTCTGGCAAAGCTGTGGAGGAGGCCACCAGGGCCGAAGTGCTGGCTGCGGTTGCTCCTTGTTCCTTTATCAGAACAGGCTGCCCAGGGAGGTGGTGGAATCACCATCCCTGGTGGTGTTTAAAAAACACATAAATGTGGTGCTTAGGAACATGTTTTAGTGATGGGCTTGGCAGTGCTGGATTAATAGTTGGACTTACAATCTCAAAGATCTTTTCCAACCTAAACAATTCTATGACTATGATTCTTGACAGACAGGGAGCATGTGGCCAGGGCAAACCTGCCTGCAGGAAAACCAAAAGTACCTCCTGAGCTTTATGTTTCCAATCAACTGGAGGCCAGAGAGTCACCCTTCCTCCAAGGACCTCACTTGCTTTTTGACCACGACAGGCCTGCCTTTAAGACCCTTTTAATAGAAAAGGAGGCTCTAGGTGCTAAAAGCTGAAGTGAGGTCCTGCCAGCCACGTGCCTACACACAGTTCTGTCACTGCAGGGCATGCTTGGTGTAGCTAATGCCCTCCCCATCCCGTTGTCTGAACTCCTGAACTACCAAGCTCTGATTTAGTCTTTAGCTGTATGTTAAACAAATCTGTGTACAAAGTTTAGTTCAAGCTGACTCACTAAAATTGTTTAAAGTGATGAATTAAAGGATTTCTAACCACGGGAGTCAGCCTTGGGAAGGATTGGAAACAAAGAACAGATGATGAAAAGAATGCAGATATCTAAGTTATGCAGAAAGAGGCCTCCAGGTGAGGAAGCTCTGGCCGCAGGAGGAGGCAAGCTGATAAGGTGTTGCTGTCTACGGAAAATTAGTTGAAAGTAGGACAAGAGTAATTGTGGCAGTGGGAGATTGTGACCTCTGACTCAAATAGCCCCCTCACCCACCCTGAGAGAGAGCAAACCCCGCGGGGGAGCACGTGGAGTTAGTAAAGACCTTCAGTGGTGCTATCTGAGGATGACGTGCAAGTGCTTGGCTCGTGTAACGTGTACCATGGAGCAACCCGGTGTGCACGTCAGGCGGAGCGATCCCCCACGTATCCAGCACTGTAGATAGCCTGCCAGGAGGTCAGTTTGTCACTGAAATCGGGAATAAGAAAACTCCTGAACACCAGTGTGGCCTGAAGGAGCAGGCATTCCGTTATGGCAGCGCTGGATGCGTGGGGGTTGCTCTGCCTAACGTGCCTGCCGTTATGACATCCGTGCAGGGTTATACAGATCATACCTACGTTTGTGCAATACATTCCTCACAAAAAAGCATACATATTCATTCAATAGGTGGTACTGTATTAATTAAGCATCGTGTATGCTCCTTACAGGTGTTTTAGAAAACTTCTGGGAGTCCCAAACAAGTCGACCCTGTCTGTAGTCACAGCTGGTGTAGAACCGAGCCTGTTACTGCCCCAGCGCGGGCCTGTCTCGGCCACGGTTGTTTGGCAGGTTTGGGTTCAGATCCGGCCTGGCAGGGAGATCCTTTGGTTTAGTTCCTTCTTGGAATTACTGGTTACCCTCCCCTTACAATGCCGTGTTGCACAACCACCGTTCGATGGCAATCACCCACAGCGATTACACTGTCGCGAACAGCCCGTAGGAATGATACTGAAATGCCGCGGTACACAAGGTCTGGGGTATTTGAGGGCGCTTTTGCCGCTGCTACATCGCTGGTTTCGCTGGGCTGGCGGCTAGCGGCAGCGCGCCCCGCTGCGCCCCGCACGGGCCCTGCCCGGGAGCCCCTGGGCCCGGCCCGACCCGCCGCCACGGCGCCCAGCCGCGCGCTGCCATGGCAACCGGGCGCGGCCGCGCGCGGCGCGATGACGTCCTGCCCTGCGCTGCCGCGGCCGCCATGGCGGAGGAGGAGCGGGCGCTGCTGGGCCCCGCCGGCCGCCAGGAAGATGGCGGTGGCTCGGCGGCAGCCCCCAGCGTCCTGCCCGCCGCCTGCGACCCGCGGCGCTTGGCGCACCGCCTGCTCGTCCTCTCGCTCATGTGCTTCCTGGGCTTCGGTGGGTGGCGGCGGGCGGGCGCGCTGGGCTGCCGGGGCGGCGGGCAGCGCGCTGAGGCGGCCCCTTCTCCTTGCAGGCAGCTACTTCTGCTACGACAACCCGGCGGCGCTGCAGACGCAGGTGCAGCGGGTGAGTGGCGGCCGGGCCGGGCTGGGTGGGCCGGGGGCGCTGCCTGCCGCCCCCCTGGCCCTGCCGCCCCGCGCGGTGCCAGGCCCTGGCAATGCCGCCGGCCTCCGGCGCGGTGAGGCGCCCGGTGCGCTGACCGGTGCTGTGCGTGGTTTTGAAGCCCAGCGCTTCGTCAAGCACCGGTAAGTTCTGTGCTCAGGCGAGGGCAGCCCGCCACAGGATGGACGAGCTGACTGGAAGGTCACCACAGGTAGCACCAGCTAGTGGGGAGGTAATTCCGACGGGGAGACGGGGAGAAGGCAGCTACCCACTCAGGAACCCCCCTGGCCCAAAGAGAAGTAGAGGCTGAGTGTGTGGACGGACTAACATAAGCGAGAGAATTGCTTTACACATAGGAAAGCACCAAATATTAAGGGGAGCACATATCTCGTCACTGGTAAAGGCCGATGTCTTGCTGCACCATACAACTGGCGTAGTTCCGGCGGGGGAGGTGGCGAGGTGGTGGTGGTGGTGGTGACCACCTCGCTCCCTGCCTTGTGCAAACTCAAATAAAGGAACAGAAATGCCTCCATTCTGTGTGCGAATCGGCCCCACACACAGGACAATGTGAGGAGTAATTACATTTTTTAATTCCCCCCTTCTTTGTGTAGGACATGAAGGTGAACACAGCTCAGTTCATGGCACTCTATGCTTGGTATTCCTGGCCCAACGTGGTGCTTTGCTTCTTCGGAGGTTTTCTGATAGACAGAGTTTTTGGAATACGGTAAGTGTGGCCTTAGTGTCACTCACATTCAGCAGATGGTAGATGTAAAGTACGTGTGAATTATAGGCTTTATAATATAAAGTTTTTTCAAATTCTGATAGTCTTTTTCACTTTTTTCATTTCTCCACGTGATCTAGAAATTTCCACTGGTATAAGTGACCTTCCTTCCCTTATAACTTAAATAAAGTGGCTTCAAAAGTGCCGGTCTGTACTACTATTTTTTTTTTAAGGAAGCTGTCAAGTTGTAGCATTTATTACAGTGACCTTTTATTGCATATCAGCCTCCCCTTCTTTCCTTGCTGTAGGCCTAATATAGTACTTTATAGGAAAAAAGATTCTAGCTATGCATTAAGTGATTTTATTTTTCTTACAGGTTGGGCACTATAATATTTAGTATCTTTGTTTGTGTTGGGCAGGTAAGTGCAAATGAGAGGATGAAGGATGATATCTGTCCAAAGCTGCTCTGCTGGGGCTGGGGAAAAAACCCAAGTGGCTTCTTGTGTAGTAGTGTGTATTTCAGGTGTTGAAGAGAACTGAAATGGGAGAACCCTGAATTTTACTGGGAACAGGTGAAGTAGCTGGGAGTAGAGGACCTTGAAAGATGAGTGAAATAAGAATGTGAAGGAACCAAATGTTATAGCAATTTGATGTGAAACTGTTATGTAGGTGCATTTGCGTAGAGTGTGGTGGTAAAAGTGAAGTGTGACTTGAGCCTCAAGAGGTGTTTTCTGAGTGTGTTTTCAGGGTGGGCCAGGTTGGATATTGTGTAGCCAGCAGGATGATGAATAAGGCAGAGGGAGGCAAAAAGCTACGAGTAGGAAGTGGGTGGGAAGTATTTCTGCCCATCTGGGAAGGGAAAAGCTTTTTTGTTTCTGCTCCCAAATGGCTCTGGTTTGTTCCATATTTCAAATATAAAATCATCGTTTTTCCTTAAATGTTTATTTGGCAGGTAATTTTTGCTTTGGGAGCAATACTTAATACTTTCTGGCTGATGGATGTGGGCAGATTCATATTTGGGTAAGTCTAGAAGAGTATAGTATGTGCTCCCTGAGGTAAGGACCATTTTCCTGTGTCCTAGAAAACCGCTACCATGTTTACACACACAACAAATTGTTGGATGTTGAGGCATGTTAAGATCTTCAGTCGCATTCCCAGTCTAACTTAAAGTTAGAAAAGAGCAATAGGACTTTGAAGGTCTTACTGAATTCAGAAGTTACGAAGCTACCCAAATAAAGATGTTCAGTAAGCTGATTAAAAACTGTGCTAGTCCTCCTTTTCTATTAATCCTTACTTTCCTGAGTAAAAAGAATGCTTAGCAACAACAAATACAACAGGGCTCCTACAGGGGCAAAAAAAGGAGTAAATGTCAGAGGAAATACCTGCAGGCTGTGAATGTGCCATAGCATAATAAAAATGTTAGAAGATCTGACCAGTGGTGTTGTGGGGTGGGCAGATGACTCCATTAAATTCTGATTCCAGGTAAGATGCTTGCTTTTGGTTTCATTTGGGCCAGGATCTATACCACATGGTTCTTCAATGCAGAAGAGAAGTGAGAAGCTGCTGCCCAGTGATTTAATTTCTGTAAATGACCAAAGGCAAATATAATCGCTCCTAGACTACTTAATTTTTCACACTCTTAATTAAGACTCTGCAATTCTGCTTTTGAACTGTCTTTAAGACTTCTGTTGCCTTGTATGTTATCTTGCCATATGGCTTAGATCTACACAGGTAAATTTCTGCAGAAATACTGTCATCCTGGTATTGCCAGCAACTGGTGGACTACTTCCTTGTTGCTTTGCCTTTGCTATTAACATGTTTTCTTTTTTTACTTACCTTCTTTTTTTAGAATAGGTGGAGAGTCCTTAGCAGTGGCACAGAACACCTATGCGGTCAGTTGGTTTAAAGGCAAGGAGTTAAATCTTGTGTTTGGATTACAGCTAAGCATGGCCAGAATTGTAAGTGTAAAACTGTATAGCTTTAATTTGTAGGCGCTGAGGTGTGGGGCTTGTCTTGGCAGCAGAAAACAGCATTTCTGATGCTCCCTAGGGAGTTCTAGTTAAAAATGGATGTAAAATTTTTAACACTTTTAATTTAAATTTGTAGTAAATAGACAAAGGGTAGAAGTGGGTTAATGTGATTTCTTAGAACCTGTCAGGCTTCTAAAGAAACCTGGTGGTGTTACTAGGGTAGGTTACTGTGTGGGACAGTCACAGTGCTGCAGTTCATCAGACTAATTGATTCTTGGCTTAACTGAGTGTAGCTTGTGGCTCAGGGACTAAGTGCAGGCTCTGATAAATGAGTTGGGATGACTGCTTTCAGAAGCTCCTATCCTTACCTGTTGTTGTAAGAGTTTTGGGTTTTTTTTGTCTGTTTTGCTGGTTCTGATGGGAACTGTGTGACTGCACCTCAGCTGTGTCCTTTTGGTTTGGTGCAATCACTTCAACTGCTGCTAGAGGTGGTTTTATACTAATATACCAGTCTGTGAATGAAGAATAGAGACAGGCCTCTTCTGTTAGAGGTCCTTTTCAGCAGCTGTAGGTATTTACCTCTGTAAAAGAAAGTTAGCTGCTCACAGCTGGGTTGGGGTTGACGGTTCAGGCTGTTGCTGGTTAGCAATTGCCTCATGTCATCTGAACTGTATTTAACTGTCTGTTGTTAGCTTTGGGATTGCAGCCATGGATCCCTTTTTAAGGGGCAGAAGTGGGTGAGGGAAAAAAAAGTGCTTCTTCCTGGTGCCTGTCAGGTGGGAATCCTCTTAGCTTTAACACGTGGCATTAAATTCAGCTCTGTTTATGGGGCAATGCAGCGTATGATGTGGATTTCATGGCACTTATAATGTCTCTGTTGAAACACTGTCAAGAGTTGTAGAAAATTTCAGTTTGTGATGGTATGTTATTGTTACGAACACTGGCCAAACCAACAGGGAATAATTTTATCATGTTTGCTGCTGGTGGTTTATGTTTCCTCTGTAGCGTTTTACCCGTTTGCTTTAAACACTGTTCAATAAGCAGTCTGCCTAATGTTCCTTTTGAATTTGTATCATTGTGAAATACATTATTCTTCACATGAGTCTGTTCTACCTAGGGGAGCACAGTGAACATGAATATCATGGGATGGATATACTCAAGAGTTCAAGATCTTCTGGGGTATACTGGTCCCAGTACTCTTGGGTTAACTCTCATGATAGGTCAGTAACATTTTGAATTGATGTCACCTGCTATTTTAGGCTTCTGAATTTGAACAGTATGTGTACATGTTAATGAATTCTTGCTAACTTGAAAGTAGGGCAAGGGATTTGAGACTAGGAAGGGCAATTCAAATAGTATTTGTATCAATGGCTAATAGTCTTATGTGGAGCGTATGATTACTGTGTCTGATAAAATGCTGTGTGGTTTTTATGGTTGCCAGATTCAGATTTGTATCTCGTGGAGATGAAACATTAAACCTGCTTGGAGTAACGGAGAGAGTGCAAAAATTTTTTGAAGGGTATCATGTCAAAGCTTGTGTGGAGTTGTCTGATGTGTAAAAGTGTAATTGCAGCTACCTTTGGATCTGTGTTCCTTTCCTTCAAGGCCATGGGTATTAAGGCCCTGATATTGGTAACGAGGCCCAGGCCTTGTTCCTGTTGTTATGAGGTACAGATAAGGCGGTGCTGTGTGGGAGTGGAGGTAATCTTTTAAATAAAATAAACATAGCTACATGTTTGTACTCCAGTTCAAGGCAGATGTGTCTCATGTGGCAGGCTTCAAGAAGCTAGGTTTAGATTAGATACAAGGAAGAAATTCTTTACCATGAGGGTGGGAGGCGCTGGCCCAGGCTGCCCAGAGCAGCTGTGGGTGCCCCGTCCCTGGCAGGGCTCAAGGCCAGGCTGGACGGGGCTCTGGGCAACCTGGGCTGGGGGGAGGTGGCCCTGCCCGGGGCAGGGGGCTGGAGCTAGGTGGGCTTTAAGGGCCCTGCCAACCCAAACCGTTCTGTGATTCACACCTTATTCTTTCACTTGTACAGCTATTGAGCCTTATACATAAGACAAGCTGGTGTTAAACTTAGCTTTTATTAGACATGTAAAGGTACACTATGTTAGTTGTGCTTAAAAGCCAAATTGCTACTTGAGTCAACAACTAAACATGTTACATTGCCTTCTTGCAGGTGGTGTAACATGTCTCTTCTCACTGACCTGTGCGCTAATCCTTGCTTACCTGGACAAGAGAGCAGAGAAGCTCCGTTGTAAAGAGCAAGGGAAAACGGGTGAGTGTGTGGGTGCTGTGTCTGAACCCACCTTGGGCTTCATTCTTTTAGTCTGGAACAGACCTTTCCAGTTACTGTGTGCAGGTTTGAATTGTAGGTAGTTCAGTGGTTGCTGCTTAACATCATCTTCACAGTTACAGCTTTAATCATAATTTCTAGTTCATATTTGTATCAGTAGGAAGTTTTACAGTTTTAAACACCAGTTTGCAGGCAGATGCACTGTCATCTGCTTTGTAAGTGCCCCGTGGTGGGAGCGTTGGAACTGGATGATCTTTAAGGTCCTTTCCAACCCAAAGCATTCTGCGTTTCATGTGGAGAGCCTTCCAGTTCACACCACTGTGACCTGTGCCATTGCCACTGGTACTTTGTTTTGTTGGAGTTGGTCTTACTTCCTTTAATAGGTCTGGCGAAATGTGCATCTCGTCTCCTTCAGTGTATGTGGTTTGAGTTTTCCTTGTGGGAGAATTTAGGCCAATTAAAAATTAACTAAATTTGACATCCAAGTAAGAGCATGTAACACGAGGCTTCAGACATGAATTTTGCTAGTTGATTAAACATTTCCTTGAAAAAGTGGTTTGTATTTAATTCTGCTGCAGAAGACTTTCAGAAGCTTTAGAGAACTTGTTCATCCTGCTTAATGTGGGAGAGACAATTTGTTCTTGACTTTGGCACTGTTGATTTAGCGCTTGTATGTTCTTAACTGACTCTCACCGTGTAAACTTTCAACAAGAGAGCAGAAAGTGGTGGGAATATATGCTTTAGTAGTGACTTGTGATCACCTTAATGTTTATTCAGTGGGGATGAATATCAGATATGCTTATGCTGACTGAAACAATATTGTCTCTTGCCCCACTCCAGGTGAAGTGATTAAACTAACAGATGTGAAGGACTTCTCTTTGTCCTTGTGGCTTATATTTGTAATCTGTGTCTGTTACTATGCAGCAGTTTTTCCTTTCATTGGACTTGGAAAGTAAGTGTCTCTTGCTTCTGTAGCTATTCCCCCTGAGTCTGGCTAGTGTTTTAACTGGTAACTTGAGAGGCACGGCTGGTGCTTAAGAATCCCAGATGGCTACAGAACCACTGGTCTTCCAGCAAGTCTGTGCTGTGGTTTGTCAGTTCTTCTGTGGCATTGTTTGCTATTCTTGCGATACAAATAAACACAACTCTTATGGTTTCCTTATCTGCTGAGCTTTGTAGGGAATACTGCTGCTTTATGGCTGAGTTGTCAGAACTCAAAAGCATAATGCATGTTCCGTTTCCTGATTAAAACTTGATAGAGTTTTAAAGCATGGCATGAGTTTTGGTGTGGAAAGCTGTGGGCAGCTGTCATGTAAAATTCCTTCCACACTCATGAGCTATTGACTTGAGTACGAGGTGGGGTTTAAATGTAGTTACAACTTTGGACTGAAGTTCTCTTTGCTGTGCTGGCTTCGGTATATATATGTCAAGTTGAAACTTGAAGCATTCATATGTAGGTTTCCCTTTTGCACTGTATGACTTGATCTGATAGCTCAAATGGGTTTTGAATATGCTTATGATTAGAAACGTGTCCCTTTAGCTCAGTGAATGCTTTATGCTGAGTGAGGTGGAAAAATCGGAGATGATTTGGAGACGCCTTACAGTCAGCAGTGTAGATGGCTATTCTTTGCTTGTGGATTCTCACTTTGGTCTCTTACAGTATGCTCATTGCTAGTGTCCCATTATTGGGTTACATATTGGTTATGCACTTTGGACAGTCCTTAGACAAAAATTTGTGGGGTCTGCTAATAAGCTCCTAAAAGGCATTATAAATGAGGATCTGTGATGGATGTTTATGTCAAAGCTATATAGCTATATTTAAAGCTTTCCTGTCAACTAGACTCTTGTGTCTTTACTTTGTCTAGCTTAATTTTTCCTTCATGTCTTACAAGTGCGCATTTTTCTAAATCTAGTTTTTCTTTTTATTTAGGGTTTTCTTTATTGAGAAATTCAAATTCTCGTCCCAAGAAGCAAGTGCAATTAACAGGTATATTGTGGTTGATTTAACAAGTAAATGTGCTGCTGCCATGTTCCAGGGGTGTATGTATCTTTGGGCTCTGACCACGTGGGAGGAGGTTTGGGATCTACTGTTGCAGCTGGTGACTTGCATTTAAGTAGGTAGATAGATTTTTGCATGGCACAAGGAATAATTGGAAGGTATGGGTATTTTTTTTTTTTAGAATAAAAATGTCTTAGATGCTCACATTGAGGAATCTGAAAGAAAAGACTCTATCTGAAGGGTATTATTTTGGTATTCAGTGATTCTCTTCGGAGTGATAGAAGCAGGTTAATAGCAACACTAAACAGACTCAATTTTCCTAGTCTGAAGATGAATTTGTGATGTGGCAAAAACCCAAACAATTAAAACCCCAACAAGAAAATGCTTGCTAGTATATGATTTCTGAGCTCTGACTATGTCACTGTTCCCTGGGATGTTGAGTATTTTCATGTCCTCAGACCTTTTGGGAACTTTGAGTTCTGGAGTCTGTTATTCAGGGTGGGGGAATGGTGTGTGTTTGTGTGTGTTTTTTCTTACAGCCTCACAGGTAACAAGGGAATATGGTTTTGTTTGGTGTGTTTCTTGTTTTTTTTTTTTTTAATCTGCAGACACTTGTATTGTGTAATACCTAAAATTATCCATGGCTAGATAGTGTTCAGTTCTCTTTATTTTTATTGTTTTGTAGTATTGTGTATATCATATCAGCACCCATGTCCCCAGTCTTTGGACTCCTGGTGGATAAACTTGGAAAGAATATCATCTGGGTTCTATGTGCTGTAGTGACTACACTTGCCTCTCATATTATGTTGGCTTTTACCTTCTGGAACCCCTGGATAGCAATGGTAACTAGTTCTCTGAGACTTATAGCTAAATATGATAAAATAAGAAATGGAGTTGATGCTGAACTATTCTGCGTAAGTTGCCACTGTTTTCTGACTATTCAGGTAGTCCTCAAAACCTACTTTGATATCCCTGACTTTAAGAAGGATATACTATGTGAAACTGAGTTTAAAACTAAAGTGGTGAAAAAGCAAAGAATGCTTAAGACAGGCAAAACTAACATGAACTAACTCAGGAAGAGTTACGAAGTCATAAAAACTAACATGAAGGCAACATTTCAGGTTTTGGTATTTTGTGGAGGAAGGCAGTAGTTCTTCTTATGTGTTTTGAGGTGGAAAAGTCTGGCTGCTGCTGTCTGTAGCAGTAATTCGATAGTTTAGTGCAAAAGGGTGTTCAGCTTCTTGGGAAGGCTGGGGTTAGACCGAAGGGCTGTATGGAGTGGCAATTACTAGTCCCTTCAGAAAATGCTCAGTTTGTCACAGCATCCGTGGTTCAGTGGTGCTGTGTTGCAGAGGTCTGCTGTCGTGCTTCATGGACACCCCTTACACTAGCTGTTACTAGATTACTGTGCTAAGTGCTTGCTTCTTTCCTAAAACTTGTTCTTTTGGTGTAGTGCTGAAGCTTATTACTTAAACTGTCTCTAACGTGCTGTATTGGATAGTGGTAAACCTCAGTAAGAGTCTTCATTACTGATTTCCTGGGGCAGATTCCCTGAGAAATTGCTTTTGAGTTAAGGTTTGTAAACCTTAAATTTTTTTTCATAGAATTTTTCCTAAATTGTTTGGTTTGGAAGGGCCCTTAAAGCCCACCTAGCTCCAGCCCCCTGCCCCGGGCAGGGCCACCTCCCCCCAGCCCAGGTTGCCCAGAGCCCCGTCCAGCCTGGCCTTGAGCCCTGCCAGGGACGGGGCACCCACAGCTGCTCTGGGCAGCCTGGGCCAGTACCTCACCCTCACAGCACAGAATTTCTTCCTTGTATCTACTCTAAATTAAATACGATTTTCTCCAGTGTATTGTGGTTTAAAAATAGGGTTCTTTTTTTCAGATATTTTTCTAGTGAGTTGCAGCATTGATCTTTTCCTCTGAGTTATCCTAGTGAGGCTCTTAATTAGGTAGGGTTTAGTTTGTGGGTCGCTCCTGGAAAAAAGTTTGCTCTCCTAAACGTGAATATTTATTTTGGACGCTATTGCAAAAAGTGCTGCTTTAGCTCTTTTTTCCTCTTTTGGGAGAAGGGGAAAAGCAGTATCTAAATTTACTAGAACTTTACAGCAAAAGAGCATCTCATCTAACATCTGTTTGCTTGTTCTTATTTTACTAGTGTTTGCTAGGATTGGCCTACTCATTGCTTGCCTGTGCCCTGTGGCCCATGGTGGCCTTTGTGGTTCCAGAACACCAGCTGGGAACTGCTTATGGCTTGTAAGTACTTAAATCTGTCTGTGCTGCTGTACAGTGCCCGTGTCCTGATGCTATTGAGCCACTGAATATCAAGTGGTTCTGCCATGTTAATGGTTACTGGTTCCTCCAAGTTCAGCCGAGCAGGAAGTCTCGTCTAGTTTTGGGATGTCTGTGTGTGGTAGATGCACGGAAACTTCTGCAAAAATGTGGAGTCATGACTCTGTCGTATGCTGTAACAAATGGGGAGAAGTTAATAATCTCATTGTTTGTTCAGTGGCAGTAATGATATTTTCTTTAAAAATAAATTTCTGCACAGTGGTAATCCTTTGTTAATGTGTTAGTATGCAGTCTATCCAGAATCTCGGTCTGGCAATTATTGCTATAGCTGCTGGGATGATTTTGGACACAAGAGGTTACTTGTTTCTTGAAGTCTTCTTCAGTGCTTGTGTTTGCTGTAAGTATTAAAAACATGGAAAATGGATTCTGTACATTCAGGAAGCTTTCTTAGGCTTTTTTCTTACTCTTCCCTGTAAAACAGTGATAACTACTTTCTTACAGTTAGAGGTTTCAACTGGGCAATGTTGAAAGTAGCTCAGACCTAGTGAAGAGTTTTGTGGTTTTCTTGAAGTGATTTTGTGTAAGTAGTTTCAGTGTTTTGAACAAAATGAAGAGTGAGTACAAGGGTAGGTGAATGATACTCTTAAAGGCTATGTTTATGAGGGCTGTTAACAGAGCTAAAACTAAAATAACCTTTTCTGAGTTACTGTGCTACTTATCAGCATAGTGGAATTTTCAAAAGCAATTACAATTATCATGAATTGGTTACAATTATCATGAAAAATCTCGGTTGTTCCTTGGTTGTATGTTAAAGCTGTTCCTTTGTCCTTGTAAATTTATTGTCAGCTAAAATGGCTTTTTTTTTTTTAGTGTCACTAATAGCTGTAGTCATGCTGTATTTTGTGAATCACCTCACAGGTAAGTGTTTTCAGCTTCTCTTGATACTTGTTTTTATCATAATTCTTGGAAGTTATCAAGCTGAACTGCTTACAGGTGGTATTGTATGGTCCTGTGTCAGGTGCTATAGCTCATGGCTTTGGTACCAGGAGCATCTCTTGATGAGGCCAGTCCTTGTAGCATCGTCTTCCTAGGTGCTGTAGTGTGTAATTCCCTGAACCTTGCTGTGATGTTAAGTCTCATCAGCAGGGCAGCGGTACCTATCCCCCTGACTTGAACAAATATGTAGGATATTCTGCAGCTCTTTCTAAACTGTGTATCAAACTTGGCTGTATATGTATCTGCAAATACAAAAAAGTTAATTCTGGAGACTTTCCCTCAGATAGCAGTGTTCCTTCTCAGCTGTTCTTTTTGAAGCAGTGAACTAGTGAAAGATCTGGAAGGGATATTAATTTGTTTCTTTCAAAGTTGCTTCTGTTTTCTTTAGTTTTATGGGGTATTGCGAGTTGTAGAGAAACTTCATTGCTACTCAACAGAAAACGGGGTCAAGCGTGAGAGCTTAGTTTGTGTCCTGACTTTGCTTGTTCAGATGATTATGAACATGCTGCTCTTTACCTTAGTTTTTACTTTTGTAAAATTAATCTGCTGACTACTTTTGTCAAGTGCTCTGAGAACTTCTGTAGTGAGGTATGGTATCAAAGATATGATACAAAAAGACCAGTTTTAAAAGCTTGAAAATATATTATTATTTCTGTTGCAGGTGGTGATCTCAACTGGTCTGCAAAGAAACGTGAAAAACTGCAGAAAGCAGCTGAAACTGAGTAAGTATAAAGCAGGGGTCCTTCAAACTACGGCCCCCCAGGGTCCTCAATCCAGCCCCCAGTATTTACAGACACCCCCACCCCCCACCGGGGGTTGGGGGGGGAAACCAAGCAGCCACAGATGACTGCCTGCCACTTCATCCGCATGCTGGCCCCCTGGTTAAAACGTTTGAGGACCCCTGGCATAAAGAATAATAAAGAACAATGTTGCTATGAAATGTTTAACCTGAAGATTACTGTCTGAAGTCGATTTCTTTTGTAGGTGTATATATATATAAAATAGCATTTGTATTAAATGCTGTTTTCCTTCTTACCAGTTAGTAGTAGGATTTCATATTCCTGTCTCCTGTGAATGAATAATTAGAGGAAGTGGCAGTTAACAAGGTGCCCTTCCCTGGCACTCTTCCTTTTTATTTTTCTTTCAGTGGCCTTCCAACTAAGTGGAGCTGATGTGTGTTTAAAAAAAAATGTTGTATTGCTTTTTTAATAATGTGCTTCATTTATATGGTGCATCCCTGACCCAGTCAGCAGCAAACACTACCTGGGTTTAAATGTCGGGTAATGCATGGACCATTTTTTTTTTTAAGTGTCCTTAAAAGCTTAATCTCTCTTCAGAAGAAACTACACTCCAGTCACTTCCCCTTCAGTTTCAGCTTGCTGTGCTTGCTATTTTATTTAGAAATCTTAATTCTGCTTATCTCAAAAAACTGTGGCTTGAGTCTAAATTGCAGCACTAATGTGAAACTCAGTTTGTGGTCTGATCTGTCTCATAAATGTTACTGAGTACAGTGAAAAGTTTCCATTTTTAGAAAGAAAATGAGGCAGGGGTATTTTATTAAAGTGGAATCCACTTCCTTTAAAAGGAAATGGAGCGCTTGAGGTAGGCTTAGGGCAGAAATTGTCACAAGCAAATTTTGAGAGCTTATCCAATTAAGCAAGTTTTATTCTGGGGGGACTTGTATGTCCTCCTTTCCTTTCTACAGAAAATAAGGACAGTGATGCTTTTCAGAGTAGTGACTTAAAAAATTCGCTTCCTTGGTCTTGACAAGAAAATTGGTGACATGTTAAGGGTCCATTGCTGTGCTGGAATCGGGTATTATTGTTTAAGATCGTTGCGTGATCAAACATGAAGGTACTAGTCATCTGCTGTTGGGATATCCTGTGAGTTCTAGGGCACTGGATTTATTCCCTCTGCACAGCAGAAAGTTTACTGCTTTTTTGTTTGCTGCCTGAGAACACTAAATGAGGGGTAAGGCTCGCAGTGGATGCGCAGTGCTGTACAAGGGTTTCAAACACTGGGTTAGTCTTAAACTTCCAAAATAATTGCCTTGTATTGGGGGAGGAGGAGAGAAAAAACATTGTATGGCAAAGTCCATTAAGAGATGTCACCTTAAAGGCAAGACAAAAGACCATTCCACTCCAGCTTCTCTGTTAACCTACTTAACTGTCTAGAAAATTTGCTTTTTTTAGTGGTAATGTAAGGTCTGCCCATCAGACTGAGCCTGTGCAGCTTAGTTTATGCTGATGATCTTGCTGAAGATGCTTCATCTAGTAGTGTCTCAGTACCCAAAAATTGTGTTATCTTTTCCTAGTTCTGACTAGTGCTGGGAGGATTAAAAATGTGTGCATTGGAGAATGTAATGTCAATGGCATGAAACCTTGGTTAATTTCTGGATTTTTATTTTTTTTTAAATATATTTAAAGGAAATGTTTAATTTGGCTTATGGGTAGAACAAGCCTAAGAAATCTGAGGTTCTGCTCCTCCAATCTGAACTTGTTTTGCTGAGATTGTGATTGAGAACTGTAGAATTCAAGCTGCTTATATATGAACAACACAGAATTTATCTTTTGAAATGTTCTCTGTTCTGACTGAATTCAGCTCAGTGAGTCTCTTAAGATCTTGAAGTTCGTTTGCCTGTAATGTTGTTGGAATTCTTTACTTTTTAATAGGTAACTGCATTTCACCTGCAGATATTATGTCTCACAGCTTATATAGAAGTTTGTTCCAGATAAATACTTTGCTAACAAGGCATCTCTTATAAATGGACTTCATTGACTTATCTGAAACTGGACTGTGTAACTGTCCATATGATAGTATTTAAATTAGTCTCAAACCCCCAAAACACCTGTCAACAAGGTCTAGCCAGGTGACTTGTGGGATTTAACATCCCATGTTTAACATGGTCTTGTTTCTTGTCCTAATTTGTGGGCTTTTTACACATCAATCTTGAGGAAAGCCCAAGGAAATGAAAACCTCACCAGACCTGCTAGCTAGCTTAGTTGTGATGGGTATCATCCTCAAGCCGAAAGGTCACAGCCAGTTTTTTACACAAATGCAACAAAACCCCCCCAAAACCTTGTATCCAGAAGCAAAGGAATTCTCTGTCCAAATAGAGCTGCTTTTCAGTCCTCCTGGCCCACGTGGGATGTGTGTAACGCTTCCAGTATTTACTGTGAAAGATGGCTTTGTATTAGTGTATGCTGGGGGATATAGTGCCTTAGAACAATATTTTCAGTAATTTTTATTACAATGTTTTTTTCAGAAAAGAAATTTGAATAGCAAATATCATCCAGAAGTGGGGAGCATTTGATCAGCATCATGTCAACTCCAAGAATTATAATGTTGTTTAGTTTGGTCACTCTGCACAGTAGCTCTTTGGAAAAGAAACTAACATGCTGGAGTTTTAACAGTAAATGGCTGAATTTCCTGTTTTGTAACCACTTTTAACTAATGCCAAATCATCTCCGAATTTGAATGGAATGGGTTTATAGCATTTTGCACCGTGTTTAAGCTATGCTGTGTGAGAGGGTACTCTGCAACCCAAGATAAATGTGTTCATCTTAGGAGACACTTTATACTAGTCTTTATCTCATGTGCAGCACTACCATCTTGGTGAGGGTGGAGATTTCTTAACATAATGGCACTTTGCCTTATGGAGCTTAGGAACGGGTCACTGTTAATGCCTTTGGTACTGTCTTAATCCAAACCACTGTCTTAAAAACAGCTTTGTTTGCTTCTGTTTCTCTGTAAGCCTCACATGGAAAAGGAGCGACCGTGCTCTGGTCAATTACTGACTCTTTTGTAGGAGATTACTATTAATTCTGAAGACTGCTGAGCAGTCTTTTATTTGCATTTTTGGGAGTTGATTCTCTTTGTATTGTGATCTTTATTTTAAGGAGCAAAAGCTTGTTTAATAAAGAGATAGTAAATATTGTTACAAAAGCTCACTGAGCCTGTTGTAATCTGTGAAAACCAAAAAGTTTATCTTTCTACTGAAGTCTTGCAATCTAAATAAAAGGAAACTGCAGAAAACTGCCTCTCTCTTTCTTTACACTGAACTAGAGTATTCCATACACCTCTAAGTCTTTCTGAATCTGATACCAAGTGTTCATCTATAAAGATTAAAAACATTTTCTAGTTATTAAAATCAAAACTGCATACACGAGAAAGAAGGTTGCTTGGGTTTGCATGCCTCAGTGCAAATATCTTAAACCAATTTTCTTTTCCAGAGCAGAAGAACAAGAGAGGCTCAGACGTCAAAATGAAGATGACTTGGCTAAATTACGGCCAAAAGCTGATGACTTTAGTTTAAGGAATAAATACCTCTCCAAACTAGGCGCTCAGGTATTAGTAACTAAGAGGGGGTTTAATAACTAAGAATAGAACAATGAGCTGTTTATTTTAAGAACTTGGCTTATTGTCTTGAATAGCCAGCAAATCAACCTCTGATTGAAATGCTGAATGTATGCTTGTTCTCAGAAATGAAGTCTTACCAATAGTAATTAGAAATCAAATGAAGAGAAAGAATCAATGGCTGGCGAACCAAGTAAGTTGAGGAGCAGGCTTATTGTGATGCATGATTTTTTAAATTTTATTTTTTTGCAGCTACCAGATAATTACTCTTCCTGTTTATCGACAATGACACACAGAAGCATGTTGAAATAGCATCTTGCCCCACTTGCAAAAGCAGAAATACGCTGAAGTTCCTGGTACACAAAGCTCTGTTTCCAGTACTGACAACTACCACAGCAAAACAAAAGCAGAATGATGCACCATACTTTTCTGTACGTGTAGATCCTATTTTTAAAATACTTGCCTTAAGCTCCTCCTCTGCACTCTGGGTAAATAGCACCGATACTGATGAAGAATCATCTGGCCGTTTATTTGAACCCATGAGCTATGTACTACACCCTCCTAAAATGCTCAACGAGTAGCTCCAGTCTTGATCTCTTCTCACTGCACAATGTTGGCTGAAATGGGAGAACTTTGTTTCACTAATCAAATTGCTGTGAAAGGAACCTGGATGTAGGAGTGGGTTATTTAGCCTCCCAGGCCGGACAACTTTGTTACCGTATTGGACGTGCTCTGTTTCATTTTTCTTAAGAGAAAAATGTGAGGAAGGACTGTCAAGTATTTCAGAGAAAACTCTACAATTTCAGTATTACAGTTCAAAAAGTGCTAGCTCTGGAATTTAATAGTAAATACTAGATCACAAGCTTAGCGATAACCTCATGTAAGTCCTGATTAATGTGAAAATTCATGTATTCTTAAGAGGTTGTGACTAAAAAATACAAAGATGGTTAAATGCGAGAACTGAGTTTTGGCTTTCAGTGGGGAAAGTGTTCAGTGTCATAATGAAACCTGATGTAATTTCAGTGGAAGGATTGTTGCTGAATAGCTGGTTCCTAATAACTCCTGCAAAGTGCATTTTTTCTTTATTTTTGTTACTCATAAAGGCTTATTTATGTAATTGGACAAACTATTCCTAAACTAAGCTAACCTTACTTTAAGAGGTAAGAGCAGCTGGCTTTCTTGAGCGCAAGGTACGCTAAGTGAAGAGCTGCCATGGAGGCAGGGGGTGACGTGCAGAGGGGCAGTGAGCTTTCCTTGGCTGGCTTCAGGGAGCCCCTGTGTGCTGCAGAGTGCTGAAGAGCCTTGGACTAGTTGCTTGACTGCAGACAAGGTAGTTTGTTGTAATAAAAATGTTACATACCTGTAATACTTTTTTTGCCTACAGTAATTTAAGCAGACCTTCTGGAACTTGTGGTCTTAAGGTTTTTTTTTTTTTTAAATGATACTCTTCAGTGGAGATTGCTTTCACATTCCTGAAGGACTAGGCCAGGACTGTTTTGGTTAATAGTTCTGTATTCTGAAGAACTATCCAGGGAAGTGAAGTAGCAGGTTGTGAACCGTGCCGAGCTTACTGCCCAAGGGGAGCACGCTGACCCGTGATGATTTTATGGGTGCTTTCTGTGCTCCCTTTGAGAAGCACGCTGTTAGCTCTGAGGCTGGGTGATGCAAGCTGGTTTGCGTTTCCATGTAGACTTGTGAATTCTGAGTCTTTTTTAATAAAAGCTTTAAATGGATATTGGCACCTGTATTTTTCTTTCCTGACTGTTTAGTGATGCATTGTTGCCCTTGGTGGTTATTGAGACTTACACACACTTTTTTTTTTTTTTTTAAACAGGCATGACTTCTGCTTTCCCCTGAGAAATATGTAGAGTTTTGGAGAAGTTTATTTTTGAGGGTCTGAAGGCGAAGTTCCCCTTAGTTCCCCCCCACTGAGGAGTTGATGCATTTTTCTTTCTTGGGGAGGAAAGGAGTTGGATTCTTGTTCTTCTCTTGCTCTTCATTCCCTCAGCTACCTGCTTCTCCAGTTCTGACATGCTGTGGTTGTAGGTAACTCATCTGCCATTGCCTGTTGGTTGGCATTTCGTGTGTGATGTGACAGACCGTAACTGTGAACTTAATGCCTTGTTGAAATTTTATTTTCAGTTCTTAAATTCTCTGTACCCTTGAGCATCTTGCTAAAGTCCTGTGGTGGACTTCTGCAAATGGTGTAACTTGCCGTGTCAGCTCAACTCCAAATGCCCTTGCCTTTGCTTTCTGAGGGATTTCAGCCCGCTGATTTCCTTTTACCTTGCTTTTTCAGTGGTGGCTGTGGAGGATGAGAGCCATCTGGCTTTTATTCCCTTATCCCCTATTCCTCTAATAAATTTCTGGTAGGGTGGAGCCTTCCCCTCTCTATTGCCAGCCCTTCTGCTTCCAGCCCAGCATCAGAGTTGTGATGCTGTGTGTGTGCTTCAGCCTTTCAATACATACTTCATAGTTTCAGGTTGATTCTCAAGAGGAAAAGGGATTTTTGAATTCTGGAATACAGTTTCTTCTTGGTAGAGAAAATCTGGTTGTGATCATTGTGGGAGGGATAAGGCAGCAGCTACAGCCGGGAGCAGGCTGCCTGCCTTGGCTAGGGGGGGGCTGGTCGGGCACGTGCTGCGGGAGTCCTGTTTGCAATGAATTTTGAATGGCTTGAGCTGAAAGCTGCTTACCTTTTTAAGATGTCCTTTGTTCCCTGCAAAGTTTCCCTTAATGGCTTCTATCCCCACCAGCCTGAGAAATTGTTGGTATGGTATGGCTTTCCTGACTTCCCCCCCCCCCCCCCCCCCCCTCAGTACAGAGTTTACGGGTTGGGCTCTGCTATTGGATTGTGATGGTCTGAGTAAATTCTGCTGGTGGATGTGTACACTTGTTTGGAGATGTTTATAGAGGAGTTAATAAATTTAACAAAATACTGTGCTGAACTACTGTTTACTACTATATTTATCTGGGCAAGTTTCTGAGGGGTGTGTAACTTATGAAGAATATGAATGATGTTATCATCTCTGCTGTTGCCTCTGCTCGCATGGGGTACACCCAGGCACGGGGCACTTCCAGAGGTGCTGTGCCTTTTGGGTGGTTCTGTTCCTTTCCATTGGATGTGGTGGGTTTTTTTTGGTGTTTTTTATGGTGGTTGGTTTTTTTTTTTTCCCCTCTTTAGGGATTATTGCTGGATGTTTCGATAGCCTTTCTTATTTAAAAAATTGGTTAATATTCTGTTGCATACCTTACCGCTGTCGGTGCTCTCTCACTGCTTCTGTTCTGCAGATAGCCAAACAAGGAGGCAAAGCAGAGCTGTTCAGGTGAGCTGCATTTCTGAATAATGTGAAAATCTCTCTTCCTAATACATTCACACTGTGTTCTGTTGAATGGGGCAGATGTACCTTGGCGTGAATGGGAAGCCGGACAGCCCTAGTCACACAGTGTGCTGTTTCATGCAGACCTCTTCAAAAGGAAGTGGTTAAAGCACAGAAATGCTCTGTAAATATTTAAACTTCAGTGCGTATGAATCATGAAATAATCTCTTTCAAACATTCAGTAACGGAGTAGCTGCCCGCGTGACACTGCAGTGCTTCAGATCTTGTGGTGTTCTCAGAGCATGCAAATGTTTTCCCGTATTTGAGGTTTTTTCATAAATACTGGTTACTAAGAACAACAAAAGCATTTGTGCCATAGAGATGGTGCTTATGAACAAGCTGCTTATCCTCCGGGACCTTGGAAGTTTTCTGGCAGCAATGGTAGGGAGCTCTTCTTCATCCAGACCCTCCCAAGGAGCCTGTGTTTGAGGTGGCCCCAGAGCAAGGCAGCAGGAGCGGTTTTGTTTGTTCCTAGCCACGAGGAACGGTGCTGAGACCAGCTTGCGTGGCCGCCTAAACAGTTGTCAGAAGTGGTGGATTTCAGTTGTTACCTACCTCAGTTGAATTTGAATCAACAGATTGGAAATTCAGGCTGCTGTGTCTCAGTGCCAAGCCTCCGTCTGCTGAATGTTAGAGGAAGAAATAGAAGCAGCCTTGGCTGACTGGGTGGCGGAATCTGGATCCCCTGGTTGAGTTTGCCCGTGTTACTGTGGTTACACCAACCATGCTTCGGTTGGGAAGAAAGCGAATGCACTTCTGCCTAGAGTTCCCATGGAGCTGATCTAGAACATCTGAAGGAAAGGTTTTGGCTTTTTTTTTTTATTTAAATAAGGAGAAAATGTTGGTAAAATAAATCAAAGTCGTTCTGTCTGTTTAGTCTGGGCTCTGGCTTGTGTCAGCATATGTAAAATTGGATAGCTGAAGCAGTTACCATGTCCTGGCCATCTGGTCTGCCCTTCCCCTTTGGAGAGAAGCAGTTACTGTTGTTGCAGAGATGTCTTGGAAAACATTTTTTATTTTTTTTTTAATTTTGGGGCTTTTTTTGCCAACTTCCTTAATGTTGAGTATTATGCAGAGGTTATTAGCAAATGGGACCCAGTTTCTTGGTTTTTCTGAAGTTTGCTTTCTGCTGCTGTGTCTCTGCACTTCTTGGGTGTGCAGCGTGGCTGGTTTTCTGCCTTTTTGGTGTTTTGATTCTGATGCTTGTGTGGTTGTGGCCACGCAGCGTCCCAGCTAGACCATTTGTTGTCAGCCTCTAAGACAATTCCTCTTACTCTTGTAGTGTTTTCTAGTTCCCGTATGGCTGGCAGCCCCTGTTACCTTACCTTGCATCCTCTCTGAATAACCCCTGCTCCCAGCTGGCTTGAACACAGGCGTGTGCTCAGCTGTTGTGGGCACTGGTGGCTCTACAGTTGCCTGTAGCTCAAACATGGGGTTGAAAGTCATTAGCGCTTTCTGGGAACAACAATTCAAACTATATTTTTGTTACAGTACCTGCCAAGGTTTTTATCGTGTTCTTGCACGTGAAGTTTTGCACAGGTAGTCGGAGCTTGTTCCTGTCCCGTGGTGCCCACAGCGTTTAAGCAAAATGTGACAGGGTTTGACACTGTGGGAGGGGAGAGGCTGAAGCTCCCGATTCCCCTGAGCACTGGGTGAGCTGTTCCACTGAGCTGCCTGTGCAGAGGGAACAGAAGGTTTCGGGGCCGGACTGTAACTGCATGCGAACGGTGTGTTAACATTTCTAATTGCCTTGGGTTAGGCAAATGGTCGCTTCTTGGCCAGTGAGCTCCCTGAAACCTTTGGCTCCCGCTGCTACGATCTGCAGGGCAGCTAAGCTGCATGTGAAGATTCTCTGGAGAATAATTCTGTTACCTTTCTGAAATGTGTAAGCTAAAAGCCTCTCTTCATCATGCATTTAATGTGAACAGAAGGAGTTGCTACCCTTTAGCGAAGGTGCTGGTGTGGCGGACCCTGCCAAGGAAATAGTAGATAGGTGGTAATCGTCCTTGAGGGTAGCTTTTTGAAATACGCTAACAGCGTTTTAAAAATTCGTTACCTAACTAATGGCAGGAGATGATTGCTTTCTTCTGCTCTGGTGCCTTCCTCAGTTATTCACTACAATTTTTCTATGCAGCCCTCTTTACTACTAGAAGCAGTAGTTGTAAAAATTGTAAAAAAAAAAAAAAAAAAGTTGTAAAAAACCCCAAACGCCAGAAGCCTTTTGGAAAGGGTGCTTTTTGGCTTTATTTGGGCATGGGTGGCTCAGGAAAGGAGGACAACTTGCCTCTCAGTCTTTCATAAAAATGCCTCCTGTGTTCTTCACCCAAATTTGTCCTCACTACAGTTTGCCCTCACTCTGGAGGAATCTTATTTAAACTTCTTGCTGTTGTTGTGTGGGTGAGTTTTATGGCTCTTCTCCAAGTCTCCTACTCAGCAAAGTGGAACAAATCTGGAGCGCTGTGAGATGGCAGCAGGGATGTGCTTCCTCAGCAAGGGGTGAGTCTTGCTGGAGCATCCATCCCCTCTGCATTCACGTCACTGCTGGCAAGAGGACCTGCCTTGAGCAGTCCCAGCTCCAAAGCAAGCCTGGCTCTGGTAGTCTGACCAGAAAGAAAGTAGAGAAGGGGATTGATGCAGCTGTTGAGGCTCACCAGTGGCCTCCAGATCTTGTAAAGCAAACTCCAGCGCTGTAGGAGTTGGCAGTCAGCGACGCGGTACACGCGAATGAAGAGGTAAATGCTGCGGGTAATGTGAAACGGCAGCAAGCAGACAGAGAAAAGCCCACAGACTAGGAAAATGGTTCGGATCGACTTGGCTCGGGCGGCACTGCTGGTGGGGCTGGCATCTCTGGAGTGCCGGGTGAGGCTTCGGATCATCAGGCAATAGCAGGCTAAAATGATGAGGAAAGGAAAGAGGAAACCAGATGCGGTGAGAGCCATGCCATAGGGGAAATAGCTGCTGAGGTTCTCGGGGCTTGTCATATCGTAGCAGACGGTGTGGTTATTGATAACGCCGGTGCGAGCGTAGATTGAGGTGGGCAGGAGCTGCAGGAACACCAGCGCCCAGGACGTGGCTGTGCCGGTGGCAGCCAGGTGCCGGGTCCGGTAGGGTATGGAGCGGATGGGATAGCAAACACCCAGGAAGCGGTGGACGCTGATGCAGGTCAGCAGCAGGATGCTGCCGTACAGGTTGGCGTAAAACAAGAAACGTACCAGTTTGCAGAGCAGCTCTCCGAAAGGCCACGTGTCCTGCAGGATGTAGTTGACAATGAGCAAGGGCAAAGAGAAGAGGTAGAGCAGGTCCGCCACGGCCAGGTTCACCAGGTAGATGGTGGTGCAGGTCCAGCCCTTGGCACGGCAGCAGCTGAGCCACAGCATGGCTCCGTTGAGGAGCAGCCCCAGCACGAAGACGGAGCTGTAAGTGAGGGGTAACAAGATGTATTTATAGCTTTCTTCTAGAGGGCACAGAGCCTTCCCAGAGGTGCTGTTCTCCGTTTCCTTCAGCCCCTCCATCCCTGGGCGCAGCTTGAGGCACTGTGCACTGTTGTTCTGTTGCTTTAAAGCTCTCCCTGCCAGAAATAGAAACAGCAACACCCGACAGTCATTTGTCACCCCTGGCCCTTGCCTCTCGCCACCTCAAAGAAATCTGGACAATCCTAATTAAAGCACACACAGCCCTCTGGAGAGATGAAACTGCAATGGAAATGGCGCGTCACTGTTACCACTTGAATTCAGCCAAAGCAGCGGCCGCTGCAGATGCTTGGTGGTATGCCCCTGGGCAGCGGCGCTGTGTCGCAAGGGCAGTTAAATGAAGCTTATTGCAGTTGCAGGCTTTCAGATTCCTCTGAGCTTTGGTTACTTCAGGGGGGCAGTTGAGGGAAGGGCTCAAGCGAGCACGCTTTTTGTGAGAGGCAGTGCCTGGGACTGCTGCTGGTTTGGCATCACAGGCAGGTTGGGAAGAGGTGAATTTACAGCTTGCCCATAGCAGCAACAGGGAAACAAACTTGACGGATAGCAGCAAGTGGAGCTGGGGCAGAGCTGGCCTGGGCAGGGGTTTGCTCAAAATGTGTGTTTGTTGCAGTCAGAGGGAATAGGACGTCATTTCCCTCTTCTCAAAGGGGTGGGGAAGAGATGCTTTCCTGCTTTCTGGTGTCCTTTAGTCCCGTTCAGAAAACACTAATGCAGTTTGTATAGACTAAATTTTCTTTTGAAGTTTGTACCCAGTATACCTCCTGAATTTCCCAGTAAAGCGAGGGAGCCAGGAGAGGTTCACTAGCAGGCATCCCATTCTAAAGAAGGCAAGGATCAAAACCATCCGAGAAATGACTGAATGTCTTTTTGTTTTTAATTTAGGGGAAAGCCAGGTAAATTCTGTGTGTGGCCACCTGAGCCAGAACTGCTGAAGAGTTTTCTCCTGGCAGAACCATGATGTCCATGTTCTGGTGAGCATCTCTGATTTTATCTACCTGCCATGCTTGTTTTACACTCTATGTCGGGCCCTATTTGGGTTTATCTTCTGTTGTATTTCAGCAACACGACCCCCTCGGAGCATCTTGGTCTGAGCTGCGGGCTCCTGTGTCCCTTACTGCAAACCCCCTCCAGGCACCCACTGGCCCCTGAGTGTGGAAAAGGGGTTTAGCCCTCACTAGGTAACGACGTAAATAACTTAAATATCTCACAATCAGTTAGTTACTGCTTGGCTTTTAAAGTACTGTACCGATTTCTTCATAATCTGCAATAAGGGTACACTTCCGTGGTATTAACTGGGAGCAGTGCTCAGGGTTACTGGGGGCTGCTCACCCTCCGAAGGCAGGGGACATGAGTCGGGGCTGGTGGGTGAGATCAGGAGGGTGAGGTGAGGGTTGTCCCCACGAATGCTCCCGTTTTCTGGGTTAGCTGTCACTAGAGGTCAGCACTGCAACGCTGATAGACAAGAAATGTTTTCTGTGTTAGGGCAAAAAGCCTTATTTCAAGGCTGCAAGTGCTGTCACTCATTTCTGTCACTTATTTACATGACTTTGGAGGCTGCTTTCCAAAGGCAGATATTAATGCTGGCAGACTTCAGCAGGAAGAGGTCGCTTTTGTTTCCTCTCATGCAAATAAAACAGGGTAAGGTAATTAAATGACCAAACTTGCCTTTTTTTAAAGCTGAATGGTTGAGGTTGGAAGGAGATCAGTCACCTAGTGCTGCTCGAGAAGCGGTAAATGTTTCGGACACTGAAATCCTGGCCCGTCTGTGTTCCCTGCCGGCTGCCTGAGGTGCCGTGGCTTGCTGCTCAGGCTCTCCTAGAGTTGCCTTCGGTCTAGTTTTTGGAAAAAGCACCTATTCCCCACAACTCTGTTGGATAGTCTGGTGGAGATACTGGCTAACTCCGATCCAGCCCCGGGCAGGACCAACTGAAGCTGCTGCTACCCCACCTAAGGCCGTTGTGCCATCTCTTCGCTGGGCACGCAGCAAACCGTGGCCCCTGATTCCCACGGGGTGGGTGGCACGGCAGCCCCCTCCCCAGGCTGGAGCTGTCAACTGGTAGCGTTGGCATCCTCAGCAAAAATACTTTTGACCCCAATTGGATGTGTTTTGTGAAGCATGAAGTTGCAGAAAATGGTGTGGGTTTAAATTCGGGCTGGAGTGATCCCTGCTGTGATCCGTTATATAGGCAAAGTTATTTAAAACAACTCTTAAAAAAAATTCCAACCCTCTGGACTGGATGCAAAAGGAAGGAGTGGTCAACAAAGTCCTCACATTTTACAGCCTAAGAGCTAACTTGTGACCTCCGCAGAGAAACGTTGTGTCTGCTCAGTGGTTTCTTATATAGCTCTGTTTGTGTTCAGGCATAAGGCGTGCTGCTGACCCCTTTTGTGATCAGACTTTGGGGGTCCCACCACAAAACCCTCTTGTTTTCTGTAATGTCACTTCTATCAAGAGCTCATTCTGCTGGTACAGTCTTGGTGGGTTGCAGCAGGATAGAGAATTTTCTGCTGCATGAAGTCTTGGTCTATCCAGGTCCTTGAAACCCTCAGTTCTCTTAAATTTGAACTTGTTTCCAGATTCCTGGTCTTCTCCATTTCCTTGGGAGTGATTTGGGCCACGTCATTTGGGCTGCTGGCGGGGGAATAGTTGGCGTTGGAGACAGGCGTGTTGTTCGGTGTTACTGAGCGGTTTTGGGGTGCGGTGCGTGTGTGGGGCAGCTTTGCCCGATCTGGCTGGAAAGGTGCCGCTGGAGAGGTTTCAGTTGGGTTCTGTAGCTGGACCTGACCTTTGGAGGAAAACCTGCGTGTCCACCTTAGGGTATCCATGGATTTAGGGCTGGAATCTCTTTGTTCTGCAAGCAAAAGGTGGGACATACCAGCAAGCAGAAGGAAGGAAGTAGTTTCCCTTCTGTTTCCTCTGAACAAGCAAATTCTACTGTTTCTGGTATTTTTTTATAGCATCTGTGGATCTGTAAACATCAGGCTGTTCCTCAGATTATTAAAATCTATGTTACTGTGGTATCTTAATTAATTGACTTGTTTACATGTTTACAAAGCTCTGTCTGTGAATATAAAACAGCTGTTAATGTCAGTAATTCTGAAATAGTGGAGCTGGCATCCTTGTCAGCTGAAATGATGATGGAGCGTAACTGGCCCCTTCAAATTAAGGTAAGTGAAGGAACGGCCTTATAGCAGCTGGGGTGGAATGGCTCACTTGTGGCTGCTGCAAATGGATGGAGAAGTCTCAGACGTCTCTTAAATACGTACGGGAAATCGGTTAACCTACTTAATGCTAAAGACTTACGGACTTTTAAAAAAATTCTACTGTATTCACAGAGCTAGTGAATGTCTGCGTTATTTTTAGATACGCATGTTCCAGGGTTTATTTTATAGCATAGCGGTGGGCACAGATCAGCTGAGGTCTGTTGGCGAAGGTGAGGTCTGTCGGGGAGTTGTCTCTTAGAATGCCTTGGTGGTGTTCCCCATTGGCCTCTTCCCTGCTGGGTGGTTTTGCATGGCTGTTGGGTGTTCTTGTACAGTCAGTATTTCTGGGTAAATCCACCTATTAACCTGAGCTTAAAACCATCTTGTGGCCTTGCCATTGCTGTAATGTGAGCAGGGGTGACCCTCATTTACTGCCCTGCATTTCAGACTTACCTCAAATAGGAGGTTAAGAGTGAAACTTCACTTGCGACGCTTAGGCTATCTGAAACCATAATGCTTGTAAGAGGAGCTCCCCAAGGCAGGTTTTCCTAGTCTTTGTATATGAAATTCACTTAAAATAGTTTTTAGTGAGCCTAGAGGTGATATCCCAGTGTATGAAATCTGTCAGAAATGATTGATACGCATATGAGAAGCTGAGCGAAAACTGAAGGAAAGAGATGGCATTGCCAGGCTTCATTTAAATACAAGAGCTATGCATTTAGATTGATTTAGTTTTATGCCAATAGATTCTGACATAAATATAGTGATATATCATGTATTGACTATAATGTCAACATTATTTTAAAGCTGACTCGAGGAAAAATATCGGGTTGTTAGTCCTGAAATACAGTGCTTTGTTCTGCTGAGAGGGAAAGCCTATGATCAAATAATCTCTTTCTTAAGACCTTTTGTAATAGCTCTTAAAACGAGTGGGTAACAGTAGAGGTGACCTGTCTCAGGGCACTCTGAAATTGTTTTGGGACTTGCCTGGCAGTAGCAGCCTGAATAGGAGCACGTTCTGCGGTGCTGTGGCTGTGCTTGGGACAGCCCAGCGCTGCGGCTCCTGCCTCTGCCCTCTGACTTACACATCCTGAACTTGCATATGCACCGCACAGGGCCGGCGGCTGGCTTAACGGAAAGCTTTGCTTCTATTGAATATATTGTTTCTTAGCTTGCTTTTAGTCTGCTTCAATTATGGCAAAGTGTACCAGTTTAGCTTGTCTACCTTTGCAATTTTTATGAGCTTTCATCCCTTTTTATCCTTTGCATCTTTCTAGTAACTTATTCTGAGTGTGTAAAGTGTGGAAGTGGCTGTGGCTCGTTGCTCGGTGTTGTAGCTAAGGGGCAAGGCTCTGCCTGCAGCTTTGCTCGGAGCCCGCTGTTGGTGTACCGCTTGGGAAAAGCCCTTAGGCTGGCGGTGCTGAGTATCCCGACGCGGGTGGCCTCCAGGTGCAGGCGTGCTGAGCACCTGCAGCTCCAGCGGTGGTCAGTCGAAGCTCCAGCTGGTTATCACATCTGCAGATCGCTGCTAGGTGGCTTCATCCCAGCACACACAACTCATGTCTTCGTTGGGTTTGGGCTGGCTTCAGCCTGCTGGCAGTCCCAGTGGCTCCCTGGCGGCGTGGGAAGCCCTCGCAGCAGGGCCGGGCACCGCGGGCTGCCTGGGGATGCTGGGGAGCCATGCTTCCACCTGCCGATGGATCTGCCTCAGCCGCTGAACGGCATGTTAGTGATCGCACATACGCGTTACAGCACATACCATAATGGCATTTTGGAAGTGACCATACTGCCATACCTATACATTTTGGTACATCAGGTACCGTGACACTTCTATTCACGTATGAATTGTTTTAAAAGTGTCAGGTGGAGAGTGCTATACATGGATGTAAGTTTGTCCCTTTGCATGAAATTCCTTTTTTCTTTCTCCTTTTCTCCTGCATTTTTTTACTTTCGCTTTGTGCTGCTGCTGATATAAAGGGTTTATTCATGAGGTTAACCTAATTACTGTCTTCAGAAACAAAGCCTGTTTCTACAGTGAATATCCTTTTGATATCCATCATCTGAATATTGCCTAATAAAGTTAGCAAATGGCCTCCAAATGAACCAAAGTGATTCAGTATCTCATCTAGCAAAGAATGTATTATAGTTTTACCGATACTGACAGAAATGTTTAAAATTCTCAAAGCATTGCTTTGCTGGTGGATTAATATGCATTTTTCTGTCTTGAGATGAAAAACACCGTCTGGATTTAATGCAACACTTACAAAACTGCTGATGTGAGTCTCTGTTAAAGCTATTTTATATACATACTGGAGGGTTTACTGGAGACAACTGGAAAGTTCACTTTGAGTAGCTCCAATACTTGTAATCAGTAACTAAAATATATTCATGGAGTGGCAAGACTAAAAGGCACACATTTAAGTGCCTTCATATATTTTCCTTGCCTGGAACAAAGGTGATACATTTTTCATGTAAGCAAAGCTCCTTGGAGTTGAGTATGCTCCGGGGAGATAATTAAGAAAGGTCGATATGCACCGATGGATGGAGCTGTGACCTGAGCACCCGCGCTGGCCGGGCCGTGGGGCATGCGGCCGGTGGCGTGCTCCCTGGGCTGGCATCGCCGCCGCCGTCCTCGTGTAAGATCCTAGCGCTGGGCTGGCGTGGGGAATGGTTTACGTTTGGTCACACTTCTCTGGCTTTCGGGTCAATGTTGGTTTAAAAACCTCTCTTAGAAAAGCCTGGTACTTGTCTCAAGACAAATATTCCTTGCTCTACTCTTCCATTTGTGTTTGGGGAGAAACAGAAGTGGTCAGTGAAGACAAAAAAGACCATTTTCCCCCATGAAGGTCATCATACTATTAAGTGAATTCTTGGACAAAAAATTTGGATTTAGCTTGCCTTCGCTGAAGCAGAAACCCAGCTAATCCTGGTAAAAAGAGCGTAACCAGCAGACTTCAGTGTTCTCCCTGCTGCCTACCTGCCTGATTCTGCCAGGTATTCGTGAGGAAGATGGAGGCAGTCTTTGTGTTCTTAATCTTCCGTCTTTACTTGGGCTGGAACTTTTATAAATATTTTAACTTAATTATCATATATCTTTAGCGGAAAATATCAGTTTAGAGGAGAACATATCAGAAAGCATACTGATGAACTGCCTCGTTCTACTGAGTACAAAAAGCCAGCATGAAGCGACGCTGGTGTCCAATGTGTCCAAAGGAAAATCATTATTTCAGTTACTTCTTAAATAGCTCCCTGGATTGCAAAGACTATCTGAATTAATGGTAGTTTGGCATCATTATATATTAACAGGCTCCATCTGATTTATTCTTCCTGGCAGTTATCCACTTGCACGATGTATTATGCCTGACTGTTCCATTTCCCCTGCTATTGAGTGGTAGATGGTGGATTAGAACCTTCAGCCAACAAGAGAGGCTGCGTGGGAACGTAATGGGATCTCGCATCATTTTTAATGGTGAGTTATGGACTGTCACGCAGGATATCTGGACACACTTAACTTTCTGGTGACAACTGTTACCAGATGTAAAGGTATGTGTTGTCACTGAGCTGCAAGAGAGGCAGGCTCCTGCTCGCCAGAGCTGTTACACTGCACAGAGTTGCCTTTGTAGATATTTCTGTAATTACAAACTTTTTCCTGGCTCCAGCAGTGCTTAAATAAAAAATTGATCCCATGGAATTATATTGCTGAATATTAAAGTCGGTATTTATTTGCAAGAGTCACTTTGGGGTGCCTAATTTGTCCGCGAGAGCAAGGTTTTCTGCTCGGGCTGCAAAATGGTGCAATAAAAATCAGTGATTGATGTTTATTATCAGATTAAATGGTTTAGCTGTGGGGATCAAAGTTATAAATTACAGCCCTCCCCAAGCTGTGATTGGCCACCAGAGATCTTTCTGAGTGCCAGCGTTTTTTAATGAGGTCGTATATTTTCGAGCCTCTAACAGTATCAACTTTTGTAGTTTATTGAAACTGTGTTTAAAATAACAGCTTACTGGGCGTCAGAAATATTGGATATGTTTTGTATGTGCTTGGTGAAATGTCCCAGAGGGAAAAAAAGCATGAGTTAAACGTGGAGGTTTTGATGCCCAAGCAAAGTCTGAGGACTTAAGGAGCACGAGGGATGCCATCCTCTGGCTCTACACAGGTGTAATTTTTTTGCTGCTTCTGGTTTTTGGTCGTTTTGCAGCCAATGCAGATGCTCTTGGGCTCTCCCTTGGTCTGCCTCCCCAGCATGCTGCAAGGGGGAACCATCACCTGGTTGGTCATGGAAATCAAATGTTTTCATTCCCGAGTGTTGTGGAAGAAACTACGGCGTTTAGTGTAGTATCAGTCAGATCAAAGTTTCATGGTCAGCTTCTTCCCTGCTGGGAGACTGGCTCTGGTTACACCAGCATTTCCCCCCCCTGCTCATCAAAGTGGAGGAAATGGAGATTTCCCCAAATGGGAGAAAAATGAAAACACCGTAATGCTATTTGTGTATAGCTGACAGGGCATGCCCTGAATATCAAAACCTCAATATCCAAACAATAGACATTTGATGAAAGGAATACTGAAATAATTTTGTTAGATTGCTCTTAAGCTCTGTATCTGAAAGCTGGCAGTTGAAGAACAGCTAAAATTTAGTCTGCCATTAGAGAAGACTAAATCATATTTTGTTACTTGTTATGGGAGACTTATAATTGGGGTAAAATCTTAACCGTGAAAGCATTAATCTCCAGTACAGTATTGTAGCATCAAAAGCATGACATTATCTTCCTGTCCCCAGGACTTCCTTTGTTAAAAAATCATTTGTTTTACTCAAAGGAGGTCCTTTTTCCTTCTGTATTAAAAAAGTTGGTCTTTTTTGCCTTGTGGCTGCATTTACTCTCAGGAGATTCTGATTAAGCAGCTCGGTTCAAAAGAGTTTGCACTGTACAGTCATTTTTTGGGGGGAAGAAATCATTAGGCGTTCCGTGGGTATTGCAGCCGCTCAGCTGGGGGGAGTTTCAAAGCCGACTCTCTGCTTCCATTTCTCCTGCATCAGCACATCGACACTCATCCCTGGGTGTCGGGATAAACGAGGGGCTTTTTCAAAGGTGAGAAAATATTATTTAAAGTGATGTACAAGTATCAACAGATTGATTTTGCAGCCAGCCGTGCAGGTGTTATTTCCTTCATTTTACTGGTGTGCGAAGGACTTGCCCAAAGCCCACCTGGGGCGCGGGGGAGCCCCGCTTGGGCGAGCTGAACGAGCTGGTGCTTGCTGTAGTTGTGACTGGTTCATACATGGAGCGATCTGGTCTGTTCTTGAGTCAAATTGTGGTTGCTTGGTTTGGGGGTTTTTTTGGGGGTGTTTTTTTGTTGTTTTCTTTTTTTTTAATTATTACTTTTAAAGGCTAAAATAAGCAAAGGCAACCTGCGAGCGCTGCGGTGGAAGCAAAGCCCGGTGCGTAGCAGAATCTGCACGGCCGAGGGGCTGCTGGCCCTCCCTTGCTGCGAGTAGCAGCCCTTGCTGCTGTAATTGCACCTTTACCTTGCAAGCCCTGGTGGAAAATAATTAAATTTCATAAAAGCCTCTCTCATTTTGAGCCCCTGAGGGTATCAATTAAATGTAATAATGGTAACTGCAGCTTTTAAGCAAATATATAGGGTTTTTGAAAGAAATGAGGTGAAGTCTTTTGCACAGCATGGAGCTGAAGACTTTATTTCCAGGTTCCCCTGGCTGTAAGTACAACTCAGAGGTCTCAGAGGGAGCCGTTTCCACCCAAGGAACAGAGGCAGGAGGATGTTCAGGGGTTTCTTTGGTGGCCAAAGGCAGGTCCCAGCAGTGCCCACGATTTTGTGGTGTTTAACTGGGGTATTAACCGTTCAGCCACCTGAGCCGGCTATTGCCATTCGCCATCTGGCACGTTTAGGAACAAGTCACCAGTAGATTTTTTTTTCCAGTGTCTCGCCGCAAATGAGCGCACCTCCCGCCCCACGCTCAGCTGAGATGAAAGGGTTTCTGTACCTCGGGGTAGCTGCTTAAAAAATAAATTAGGGTGGGCTACATGCCTAGCGTGGAGGTTGGCCCCTTCAGAGGCGGGGATGCTTGTCTCTGGGCTGCAGCTCCGTTAGCAGCAGCACAAGCTGCGTTGTGGGAGCATTCGAGAAGCAGCGTACACCTTCTGCAAGGTTGCATCAGAGGGAAATAAACCAGCGAAATTATCCTAATAAATTATAATAATTGTGCCTGGTGGCATGTGGTAATTTAAAAGAGATTAATCTAACAAGCCTTAAATATGAATAAATAATAAACATCTTCATGCATTGGGAATCTTATTCTGCTTATTTCTGAATGAATATTAATTAATCCTCATAAACCCAATGCAAAAATCGATCCATGTGGAGAAGGCACAAGATATTAAGTATACGAAATTGGACAGAGCCTAGATGAATATTCTCATCATCAATTAAAGTCGGATTACACTGCCGCTCGACTCCGTCACTGGCTGCCTGGCGATGAGAAGCCGGCTTTAAAACGGGGGCTGTGCTGTTGTGGTTCGTATTCGATTTTGTATCCCTTGTTTCCTGGCAGCCTTGGCTGGCTGGCTTACTGCTGGGTGGGATGGGCCAGGAATTATCTAGTGTCCCTGTGAGAAAGAAGGAAACCACAGGTGATGCTTGGCCATCAGAGAGCTGTCTGGTGCTGGAAGCCGGTGTCCCCCCGTGCCACGGTGTGTCCTCCGTCCTGCCTGCGTGCAGATCCATGGAGCTGGGAATTGGGAGCCTCGCCTCCTGATTTCTGCAGAGATAAATACTGCAGAAAAACTTTCTTGCGTGGCAAAATGACCCCTCGGGCCGTGCTGTCGAACTGGGTAGGGTACGATGCTGTCCCAGGCGATGGTGCTGGTTAGGTGATGCATGGTGTGTGCAGAGAGAGGGGATTTTAACCGGAGCAGAGCTGAAGACCTGCTCCGTTTTGAGTGGGAACATATGGAAGATGGATGAGAGGGAACATCTGCACCATCTGCTGTAGAAGAGCTCTATCCTTCATCCTTCCACCTCACTGCATTGCTGTTGTGTTTGGATGACATCCTTCATTCCCTCCCATTATCGCCGTTCTCCTAAGGCCACGTCTGTCTTCAGCAAAATGCTTTGCTTAGCAGTAGGCTGCACCGGGAGCTCCTACGTGGAAATTTCTTCTGCTGCCTTTTCCTGAGCCTGGCTTGGGCAAATATATTTTGCCTGTACGCATTGCCTGTACAAGTGGGCACCAGGATCTTGTTTTCAGTGAGCGTACGCTGCGTGCCAGAGTGTAAAATGAGCTGGGAGGGATAACTGGGGTGTTTGGAGATGCACTGGGGCCGAGGCGGGGGATGCTGGGGATGGCAGGAGTGATGCTGCTGCGGGCAGTCGCTGGGTGATGCTGGGCTGGTGTGCTCCCGGCGAGGCAGGGATGGTGTTTTGCATCTTGGTTTAAATCCTAAAGCCTGGCAGAGTTAAATGAAGGTCGCCGGCTGTAAAACATGACAAGGACGTTTTAAAACGTATCAGAAAATAAAATGTAGCCTAGAAAAAAGCTTACGATGGCATCTGCGGCAGGCTTTGGCCTCCATTTTAAAAGCTGCCTTGATCTTTTAACATGGAAGCGATTCGCTGCCATTGTACCGTGGCTGAGATCTGCAGATACGGTGCTCAAAAGTGTCTGGAGGCTGCTGGTGTCTTTGGGGTTTAAAGATAGGGGGGAAGGGGAGGAGGAAAGGAGATACGCATCCTTGTGTCTCCCTGAGCCGGGCCGGGGCTTGCTTCAGGTGTACGTCGGGCTCATGGTCTAGAGTGTGAAGGTAAAGGGCGTCCGGGAGGGCGCGTGGGAAGGGGACTGTTGAAGAGCCCGGGGGGATGTCTCCCTGGGGTTTGTTCCGCTGCAGAATTTTCTGTGACCTGGGAGTCCAGAACCATAGAATCCCAGAATTCTTTAGGTTGGAAAAAGACCTTTAAGATCATCAAGTCCAATCATTAATGCAGCACTGCCCAGCCCACCACTGAACCGTGTCCTAGGCATGGCAGCTGTGCGTTTTTTAAACATGTCCAGGAGCGATGACTCCACCGCATCCCTGGGCAGCCTGTTCCGATGCTTGGCCACCCTTCCAGCGAAGGAATTTTTCCTGATATCCAACCTAAACCTCCCGCTGGTTCCGTCTGATACCCGTAATTACGTGACTGTCCAGCCCCGCAGGGAGATGGGGTGACACTATGTGTGCGAGGGGTGGGTGAGTTTTCTTGTACAGGGTAACAACACGCTGGCTGTGAATTGCACAGAAATATTTATGTTTTTCCTCTGCCTCTGTTTTCACTCTTGGGTAAGTAGAAAGGTCTTCACGATCTACTGCATGTAAGAAGTGTTACGAGCTAATTAAAAAAAACCCATCAGCCCCCAAATCTAGATAGTTCCCATTTCCCCAGAAAGCAGCAATTAGCAGATGTCTGTCTTGCTTTCACCTACAGCTTAAATACCAAAGAAGTATCTTCCCTACTTGCAGCAATATTTGAGAAGCATTAGTAATCAGCTTTCCATGCTGCCTTGAATGTTAGGGATGATGGGCAAATACAGCAATGTTTGCTCTGGTTTGTGAACTGGACCTGTGTGTGCATCTTTTTGGAATATACTTAATAAAAGTTTTCAGAAACCCTTTACATGAGAAAAGAATTTTCAAATGGAAATGTGAGACCCAAATTTCGGCATAAAGTGAGAACTACCCTGGTATCATCAGCAGGCCGGGGATTAGACTTAGTATGAGAATAACAGATATTTTGAAGAATTTGAAAATATGGAGGTTGCTTTAATATTTGTATGCATCTGATGAGTTTGTGTATTTCTACTTATGGTTATTTTCTGAATTTCCTGACAGGTCTTACTGAGATTGCAGATTCTTTGGGTTAGTTCCTTTTGCAGGGGTTGTGAAGAGCCTGGGAATATGCCCTTTTGGTACACAAACGGGCTTGCTGAGTGAAAGCACCACATAAAAAGATGACAAAAGGAGCAGATGATCTATGGCCCGGTTTCCCTTCTGCGTAGAGCGTGCAGTGGTGTCGTTTACCATTCATCACCCTAAGGACAAACTCTAGCATTGACAGGTACGCATTTTTGCCAATCCTGACTTTTTTTCCATTTCATTTAATATGTTTCTCCAACCGGCAGATACTGTATTTGTTGGGAAAGGAGGGGAGAAAAGCCCACGTCAGTATGAACATCTGTGGAGTCCAGGCAGAGACAAAGGTTCGCTGAGCTTTGGAGCAAGCCCGGCGCGTGCTGTCTCTGCACGCCCCTCCCCAGGGGAAGGTTTCCCAGCCCCTGCACTGGGAATCGGAGGGACAGGTTCCGGGGGGAGAGCAGGCGGTGGCTTACAGGGTGGGCGCTCCCCCTGGGTACTTAACTGATAGCTGATACCACCGCAGTCTTGCCTTGGTGAACCCAGATGTGCTTTCATATCCAGAATGCCCGTGGCAGTGGAATTGCCAGCTGGCTGCTGGTTCCCAGCAGGTTCGTTCCCGTTGCTCTGGCTGCAATGTTTTGTGCATATTTTGAAGACCCTGTGGCACAGGAGGCTGCGGTAACGCTGAACCTTGCACCCTTGCAGCAGCTCCACAGCAACTGTGTGCTCCCAAAAGCAAAGCGCGATCGATCGCATTGGTGATAGCCAGCGATATAAAAACAAGGAAGAAGCAGGGAGAGTGCACAAAAAGGGGATTTGTCAGACTGAAAGCTTATAGCTTTACAAGTGTCTTTAGTGGATGCTTTGTTGCAGCTGAAAGCATTAGTTAAATGTATGGCATCGGGGTTTTTCTTAAGGTGGGGAGTGCTGGAGCGAGGACTGAGTTGCAGCAGCTCATGTGGATGTCACAGCATCTGCACTGCTTGAGGACAGGAGGCAAACCAGCCGAAGCATGTACAAAATACAGTGAATTTTAAGCATAATTATAATGTAGCTTGGTGTTGTCCAGGGTTTTCTGGAAATGCCTTAAATCTGACAATTCCCATTAGAAATATGTATATATCTGTTGTTGTCCTCCATGCTGATGTGGAGACCACCAGCCACTTTTTACAGCAGAGGGACATGGCTTGATGTCACGGGGACAGAAGTCTCTCCTGGGCAGGTTTTTTCACCCTGGTGCGTAGTGGTGCGAGCGATCGCTGCCTGCTGGTTTCGGCCCCCGCTGGAGCGGGCGGCTGTGGCCGAGCCATGCCTGCTGCCCTGCGCCGGGCTGGGCGCCGGGGCTGTTCCCCAGGGGAGGCTGCTGAGCACAGCCTGCAGCGAGTGAACCCGGCATTTACAGGGCATCACCCTGAAAGCTGCGTGTAACCTGTGGTATGGCACCGGCAAGGAGTTAGCAGCAGCAGTATGGTCTAACTGGGGAATTTTAAAAGTGTTTTTATGTAGATCCATTGCCAAGGATTTCAAAGAGATTGTGCTTTGGTCTTTGCTGCAAAGGGAACAAAGTGTACGAGTTTGACCTGTCTGGAGAAGCTGTTCCTTTGCCTTGCTGCTAGGCAGGATTTAAATCCTGCTGTCGTATTGCATTGATCCCGAATAATTGCTTTAATAGCAGTCCCGGTGTAAACAGTAACTAGGCTTCTGTCGCTTAAGTAATGAAATTACATATATTTTTGCCCTGGAAGAATTTATCCTGCAGCTAGTGTTGCCTCCCTGGGATGAGGAAGCTCCTTGCTCTGAGCCTGGGCAGCATGAGCCTGCGTGCCCCAGGAGAAACACATGAGGAGGAAAGATGAGGGGAGGGCAGAAGTGTGGGGAAATAAATTCCTTTAGGTATCAGAGCAGTTGCTTCTGTTAGACAAGAAAATAATGGGTTGCATTGTAGGCTGTAATTCCCACAGAATGTCTCGTGGTTTCTCTTTGTCTGGGCTCCTCTATTAACACCCAGTGTGATTTCCCCTTCTACCGAGTAGCTGCTCTCCACCTCAGGGTACTTCTCAGATGATCGTATGCAAATTGGATGGGTTTCCATCAGAAAAAGTCAGCAGCACCTTTCTCTTCCCTGCCTTCGCGGTCCCTTTTGTGAGCGAGCACAGACCGCTTCGTGCTCCTCCCATGATGATCTGTTGTTCACAGAGGTTTTCATGCCTCAATTTCAAGCAGCCACCAGAATTTGTAAGGTGGGAAAAGAGCAGTTTATGAACCAAAGGTCCGAGTTCAAGCATAAGAAGCAGATCATCCCAGCTCAGCAAAGTAAACCCTTGCTTTGCCAGAGCTTTGGGAGCTTAGTTTCTTTTTTCTTTCTTTGCATTTTCAAATACACATGAAGTGCTTTGGGCTGGTGCGCAGCCTGGGCTCCAGCCCTGTCTGTGTGCGAGTGCACTGCTCCTAGGGAGAAACGAATTAGTGACACCCGCGAGTGTGTCCGAGAGTATTGTAGTGATATTTATGCTTCGGCAGAAAGCAAGCAAAGAAGATTCTAGCACAAAAATAAGACTCATATACAGCCCAAAAGGGAAACCATTGCAAAAGCTCAGCAGTCACAATGTCTTCGCATGCAATGAATGCCTTTTACTTGGAAGAGCGATTTGCAATATAGCAATAACTGGCAAAATGTGTATGCCTGGATCATAAACTCTCAGTAATGTGGAGCTAAACAGTTAGCAAAATTCACCACATCTTTATAAAGTGTGGAAAGTATACTTGAAGTATATATATCTGTATCTATCTCTGTATTTTCTACAGCGCAGTAGTTTCATATGGTTCGATCTACTGCATACAGGCAGTTTGCATGTGATTTAGTGCAATATTTATGCCAAGCATGTCATGTTGGTCTAAGTAAATGAAGTAGTGCTGGCAATCCTTTTCATTATTAATACTGCTAGAAGTAATGATTTTGTATACCAAGTTGCAGGTTTCAGTGAGCAGATCCCTAGTTAATGTAATGCGTTTGACCTTCACACTTAGCGGGGTGAGTTCTGATAGTCTATCTGTTGTGTAATTGCCTTCTGATTATTATTCACCAACCCTGGTATTGTTTAATGTGCAGATTAGTATCTTGCTTGTGAGCTTTGGTTCATAACCACAGCTCTACTAAACATCGTGCTATTTTGTCCTTAGTAAAATCACCATAGTAACATTGCGGGGAAAATAGTGTGCCTTGTATTTTTATCCTGTGCTGAAATACCAGGGCTGGCTAATATTTTTCTTACTTTTGTCCACCTCTCATCTATTACCGCTTGCAGAGGCCGGAGGAGGTTGTACTTTCGGCTTCCAGATGATTGCAGTTTCTCCTGTGGATGTGTGCAAGACCCAGTGATGCTCATGGAGAGGGGGAGCGCGTTCTGCAGCCGCTCTGTACACCACGCTGCTCTTGATCCCTTGTGCTGACCGCTGCAAGCAAGACGAAAGATAGTCCTTGCTTCAAACAACTGGTAATTAAATGGCTCAAACCCAAGCCCTGTTTTATGCACAGGCAATTGAGAAATGGAAGAGTAAAGTTATTTCAGGGTGTTGTGTAGAGAGTATCGGGCTTGGGTTGTGCCGCCCTGGGGGTTTGCTCCCTGCAGAAGGTCTCTGCTCTTTGGCTCCCTTGTCATTCTCATTAATTAATCTTCTGTTCAATAAGCATTTGTCTGTTTAGATGGGTGGCTTTGCAGGTAAACTGATTTTCCCCCTTTCTTTCAAGAAGGCTAAGGAAATTAGTTCCCCAAGCAGATCTGTGCATTTTGAGGGGGATATGACTGTGATTTTGATGGCAGCGATTGCTGAGCTCTGTTACCTTCAGGTGCAAAAGCATAAGGAGCACAAACTATGGTCTTGCACCCAGTGTGGCACAGGGTGACCAGGAGCATCCTTGTCCCGGGGAGGAGCGGGATCCGGGATCAGGCGACTGGTCCCAGTGCTGCAACTGCATGCCTGTTGCCCCTCACCCAGCGGGGGGCTTGCCTGGGGGTTTCCCTGCTCGTTAAAGTGGGCTCTACTGCCTTACATGAAATGAGAGAAAGCTCTTGTGCAATAGTACATTGGTGAGTTAAACTTTGTGATTCTGAAAATAATAATTGGGTTGCCAGTATGTGTTTAAACAAGGGATAAATTATACGTGGGTTTTGGCATGCAATTTCACCCCTACTGGTCCAGAAACTCATTACAAAGGTAGGAGTGATCGCGAGCCAAGATTTCCAGCCTCCATTCTCTTTCCAATAAGACTTTATACTATTGCGTTATAATCTTCGGCTGATATCAGCATGTATCATGCCCTAACTGCCACGGGTGATAAAACATTTGACAGGTTTCCACATCCCCGTTAAATAAAACCCTGTAATGGTAAATCACCTGGAGCAGCGTCCCTTGGCTGGGTACCAAGCACGTTGTTTTTCAGCCTGAACCTCTCTGAGATGTGAGAGGTGATAGGGCGTGCTTGCCCGCCCCGTGCAGCGCTGCCGCCTCCCTCAGAAATGCTGGGGACGGTTTCGGAAGCCCTTACAGTTGCTGTTGCAGCTCCTAAGAGCAGGGGATCCACCTGCAGTGATTTTTCCAGGGAAGTCCTGCTGTGTGGGCAGCCAGCCCAGCATGTCTGAGCTGCAGCGGGAAGCTCCTCTGCAAACCTTAATTCCTTCCCTACCCCCCTGGCAAATAGAAATCAGCTGTTCTACTTGAGTTATTTTGCTTTGATATGGAGAGGAATAAGCTAAATATGTTCCTTGAACTATGGCAGAATAGTGGGTCAAAAATGTTGATGGTATTTTTTTTCTGATCCAGAAAAAAAATAAATAATTACCGTCAGGGGTATATGCTGAGAGGTGTCATACGTACAGCTTCCACAAACAGAGCAGAGCTTTGGCAGGGGTTAGAAATCCCTCTTTGGCATGATGATTTGTGGCTGTGTTGCTGTGTTATTGGGTTGTCAACTTGGAAGAAAAAAAATACCCCTGTGCTTTCATTTATTATGCCTGGGAAAAGGGCCCCCGTTGCTCTTCTCGCTCTTGTCTTGATCCATCATGATGTGCAAGCCCGAAGTGCGCGGGGAGGGTGGCTGCGCGCTGGGATCTCTGCTCCCCTCCTACACACTTCTGCAAGTGGTGGTTTCACTTATGGTGACGTGGAAGGTGAAAGCTGGACTCTTCCAGTGGCTTGCCTGCCATTTTTGAGGTATTTATGGGAGAAAGCGGAACCCAAATGTTTGAGGAAGAAGGCCAGAATGTCAGCTGGGATATTCCTTGTAGAAATTTAGAGAGGCGAAAAAAATGGGCCACTCTGGACTACTTTTGGCTTGAATTTTTCCTGTCCTGTACAAAAAAAAAAATGCTACTGGAGGACACGGGCCCCAAATCATTAACAAACCCATCTGCAGACCGTGCGCTGGCACAGATGGGCGTTTTGCTTCAGTTCTTGATTAATCAAAGACAGAAGTGTGTGTTTGCCTGCTCCTTATGAAGAGAAACTGTTCCATAGAGAGCAGTAAAGCTTGTTTTGGCACTTGAAGCAAAACCTCTTCTCCTGGAGCAGGTTGCTTGGTGGTGTGACCAAGGTCAGGAGTATAAGCATGGGACGGGGCTGGGTGCTGAAGGCAGGGCAGAAGCAGCTCCCGTCAAAGCAAATATCTGTGTGAGGAGTACGCAGTTTGGGTTGCAATAGTTAGATATATAGGTAAATAATAGGAAAGCACTCAACTCATAACTGCTTACCGTCAGAATATTCATGCATCTTTGCTGTTACAAAACGCTGTTTCATATTACTCCTCTTTATTGCCTGCCTTCACGTGTTTTGTTTTTTGGGAAATAGATTTTTAATAGGCTGCTTCAGCAAACAGGTGTCAATTTACAAATGCTCCACTATTTACCTATACATACAAAATAATGAAGTATATATATGTAGTAAAGTATACCTACTTGTCATTGGTTCCCTTTTGGGTACTTTTTGGGTTGCTTGCACAACTCAGCATTAGTGAAATCTACCCAGGCAGCATGCTGGAAGAGATCCCCTTACCATAATGTGTTCAAAATGGGGTTTAAACATCCTGCAGACAAAATGTACCACATGCAGTTTCACTCCCAGGTCACGTTAAGTGCAATTACGTTTATGTGACTCTGAATCAGTTTCCTTAAGTATCTGGGCTATATATTTAACTTCCCAATGAAATGGCTTATGCTGTAAATATTGAGGCCATCCAGGGTGATTAAATATTAAAAATGGCATTTAAAGAAAGCCCCAGTTAGCGTGTGCATTGAGCTTTCACAGCTTTTGGCAAAGTGCAGGCTGATAGCCGAGCTTTGCATCTGGCCACTGATGCTTGTTGCTGCGAAAAAAGCAAGACTCCCCCTAAGGAAATCCCACCTGGGGGTTACAGGTGGGTGTCGGGGCCCTCTGTGTCCCCAGGACAAGAGCAGCAGGGCCTGAGCTTCAATATCTTCTTACCTCTCCCTTGCTCAGCCAGCATCTGGCCAAAAATTTCCAGCATCACAGAGAAGAAATAAAAAACTCTCAGGTCCCGAGGGCAGCCCTGGTGATGGGAACGGCTTTGGTGACTCCAAGAGGGGGCAGGATTGACCCTATGTTACTATCAGTTTGCAGGGGGTTTCTCCTGCCTGTGAGCCCTGACGCGAGCATGCTGTTGGGCAGCAGATTTACTAGTGAGTTTCCGAAGAGCAAACCAGAGCCAAAGCACCCCAAACCCGCAGCAGACATGCTTTCCCCTGCGGCATGTGCTGGCTGTCGGGCAGGGAGGTGCCGGGCTGGCCGAGCGTCCTCTCTCAGAAGGTTCTACCTCACTGAGGGCAGGGATGGAGGCACTGCTCCCGTGGGGGGGGTGGTTGTACCGGGCTGGGCAGTGGGATCAGTATGTTATAAAGTGCTTGGTAAATTCAATCTTTATTCCACATAGCATCTCTCCAACAACTGGCATGAAATTCCTGAAGAAAATATATATGGAACAATTACGACGGTCCATTTAAACGGTACAGAAAATGAAGCAGATTTAAGGAGAAACCTTAAAACAGCCTACTTGCTTCAGGTATCACAAGGTAATTCATTCCCCTACAAGGAGCACAGTAATAAAGACTAAAGCTCTTCTGCCCAGGGTTTGACTTCTAGAGGTCAGGACTTTCACGAGGAGAGAAGTTGCGGAGTAATAACTCAGGGAGAAGGCGCCTTACCCGAATACAAAGTCTTTCTATATGTAATAAAAATCCAGTGCACATGCAGCCCTTGGCTCCCTTGTAATCAGAATTAAATAGCCGGACAGATACTGTTGATTTTTCAAAATTACCTTTGTACTGTACTATTAAATTCTACAACAGACCTAAATGCGAAGAGGAGGATGGGGAGGGAGGGTGGGTCTGGGCACAGGGTGGTACCCAGCCGGGGGTCTTGTGCAGGGGCAGCAGCAGGGGGTGGGGGGGGCTGTGGGGGCTGTGGTCCGGCTCAGCGTCATCTCTGACATGGCTTTAGGGGGGTCCCAGATCCAGCCTGGCCTGCCGTGGAGACCCGTGCCTGGCGTGGAGGTGGGCAGGGGCACCAGGAAAGCACTTTTCTGCACCATCCAGTGACACCGAGCATAATTTTTTTTTTAATTACCCTCCCTGACAAGGCTTACTGTTTGTCAGTCCTGAAATACAGAAGTATTAAAAGTCAGAAATTTACAGGATCTGCGCGCCTGTGGGTAGGGCATAATTTCAGGCTATTGATTTAAAGGGATATAAATCAGAAGGGAATAATAAATGTAGTAGCTGTCAACTTTAGGATTGCAGGTGACGTGTGTTTTATTTGGTAGGGATCTTTTTTTGGAAGAGCGTATAGCCATCATTTGTTTGAAGTGGGAACAGTACAAATGGGCTGCACACTGATCTTTGTCCGAGTGGGAATGAGCTCCTGACCACATCTCATTCGTCATCCCAAAACCCCACCGGTGTCTGGGAGGCTCATCAGTCTGAAGATAAGTTGCTGCCTCTGCGTTTCTCATGGCTCCGACACGCTTGCAGTTCACTCTGTTCAGCAAGATAAACCTGTTGTAAGTGAAATGAAGGAGGCGGTGCATGAAAGGACCCGGGGCGCCTTTGCACGTTGGTCTTGTAACGGTTGTGTTCCCCGAAGCAGAGTGTGTGGAGAGGGCAGAGGAATCTGTGGCTTCCAATAAAACCCCACTCCAGCTAAAAGAACCCCAAACATACAAATGACAGCTGTCACGCTATCGCAGAAACCATGTACTGAATCTGAAAATACCCAACGCAGCTAAAATGCTGGAAGAAATTTTACAAACCGTTAGAGAGAATGAAATAGTTGGGTTCCTTCCATGCTGGTGGTTGAAATTCATTGCAACTGTGCTCATATTAGTAGCTTCAGTGACATACAGTGAATGCATGCTAATTTTAACCTTCCATCTGGAAACATCGCTGGTTAAGTGGAAGTGTCCTCATCAGACTTTATTTCAATAGGAAGGTACTTGAGGCTTTTGGGAACTTCAGATTTGAAATGACATGTGCAGAGCAGCTGAAAACCATTTATTAAAGCAGTATTGATGTGCACGTTTTAGACTTACGGCTTTACCTATGGAGCTGGAGGTCTGCAAAGCCAGGTGCAGAGGAATGTTCCTCTGTACGTCTGCTGATCACTTTTATTATTTGTGACAACCTGGTATGTCCCCAGAGGTCACGAAATATGAATCCCCTTCAATGGGTTCCCATCGAGGACAGTCATGAAGAAGGATTCTTCTCGACTCAACACATTTTTTTTCCAAAACCCCTGATGCGTTTTGACTCAGCAGGTGAGTTGCCACTTAAGTTTATCCCCCAGTGGTCTTGAGAGACTTTTGCAAGCAAGTCAGTGTCTGAGATGAGCAAGAGATTTTGTTCAGGTTCCTCTTGGGTGCCGGATTGCTTTCCAGCTGAGAGCAGGTACTCAGTTTGGGCCTGGATCTTGCACTAGAATATAGGGCTGCCTACAGCTCCTGGTGGTTTCTTTAATTTATTTCCGCCCCCCCCCCCCCCCCCCCAGTATTTTAGTCATTTAGCCACTCATGAATACTGTGAACAAAATTTTTCATACGTTTTTATGCCAAATGATCTTCAGATCTGCAAGAGCCGTGGGCTTTTTATGTGCCTGCCGAGGTTGCGCTGAACCCTACTCAATCTGCATCTCCAGTAACACTTCCCAAAGCTGGAGAGAATATTTCAAAAGCCTGCTCTGACGTTAACCCTTTCTTTTCGTTGCTCTAGCAGATCAGCTAGGTCTGCATGCAACCCCAGGCTGGAAACCATGGCAATGTAAGATAAATTAAAGGTGATTAAATGCTTCCCTGCTTCCTAGGGTGAAGGGCAAGTTGGGACACCACAGCTAACTAATTGGTCCTGGGTTATAGAGGAAATTTGTGGTATAGTAGGTACTTGAGTTGCATGTATGAGGCAAGTGTCCTGTAATTGCACCTTCGGCAGGCTGTGGATAATTCTGTTGCTTAGCTGTCAATGGGATAATGGACTTGCTTGTTCCCTGCCCTCCTTGGAGAGCAGAGTCGATGTGCGTGTTACTATGACCACAGGAGCAGTGGAAAATAGTGATTCTTCTTGCCCCACCATTGCAAACGATGGTTTGAAGGTGGACATAGCCTACCCCACATCTGCCAAGCTGGCAATAGTGTGCGGTGAAGCTGATGGGCTGACTGTGGGGGTGGGGAGCCCTGGAGCATAACCTGCTTTTAATGAGAAGGCATCAGTGAAAGTCGTTAATTTCTCTGCCACGCCTGTTGGCAGCAGCAGCGTGGCGTGTGTGGTTCCCCCGGTGCAAAGACTGGAAGTGGATGCAGGCTCGTCATATCGGTGCTTTTAGGGAGACTGTAGTGGAAAAGGGAACAGATGTTGTGACTGACTTTTTTTTGTTCATTTAAGCTTCTCATCTCAAATGTCAAAGTATTAAAATCTCAGTCCAGGAAGTTACAGTAAAAGAACTGAGCTTGTAAGCAAAATTTTTGCCTTGGCTGCTGCTACGTGTATTTCTCTGCAACTGATTTTTTTTTTTTTTTTTTTCTTATGGGACTTGAATTCTACTACTTAACTCTGTTAAAAGACTATCCAGATACAATTTGCCCTTGAATTAACAGGCACCATCATGTCCCCCTAAAGCATGCAAGTAGATTGCAAGCTTGCGGGGGGTCAGGCTCAGGTGAGGGGCTGGTTTTTGAGTTTTCCTGAGCAACAAACGAGCTGAATGTGCTGGTATGCAAATCTCCTCCCCTGCAGATCCACCTGCACCGCATCTACGCAGCTCATCAAACGGAATATCTGAGACAGTTTACTGAGCTGCTGGGTCCTGTCTGCTGCTGGCTGGGGAGATGGTTTTGCAGCTTGTCCCTGTGATGCGGGAGGGGTGGTACCAGCCCACTGCTCCTGCACCCACCGCCCCATTTTCCCCACCCCTGCCGGTGAGGGGCCAGCCGAATGTTGCTTTTCTGGGGATAACATTCTTCTGTTTGTGCATGTTGATTTGAAAACTGGGTAAAAAGTTAGGCTAACAAGTTTTAACTTTCTAGGACTGGATTACAACCCACACCTCTTGGTTATGAGTATGTGGGGAAGGGACATGAAACATGCAAGGTGAATTCTGCAAGAAGCTACCGAAACCCTGGAGCCGGGGATCACAGCGGAGCCTGTGAGGCCTCCCCTCCTGACCAGAATACACCTGCAAGCTAAGTTTGATTTACTTGCCCTTTCTTTCTGAGGGACGTGTGGGTTTCTGCTCTCCCCCCGGCCGGTGTGGTGGCCACACGCAAGCCAGCCCCGTGCTTGGCTTTGCTGGCTGCAGAGGGCACTGACGTCTTTCAGTGCAAGCCACTGGCCTGGCCTAATTAGCCACAACCTAATAAAGAGACGTTTTGACATGCGGGGAAGCAAACATCGGTTTTGTGCAGTGAGAAACGTTTATGATGGAAAAACTGTTCTTTTGCTTGGTGTGCACGCTCGGCAGCAGTAAATCTGACCGTCACTTGTAACAGGGGCTTACTTAATGGCACCTTCTTCTACCACCCGCTCCCCTTCCACTCCTCAGAACCGTTGGAGAAGAGGCTCAATAACATAAACTCTCCCCAAACTGGTGGGTATCGCCTGTGCCACACTGCCTGTCAGCCCGGCACAGCCCCCAGCTCCTGCCTGTCTCCTGCCTGCAGGCAAGAACTATCGATTAGCTCACTGCTGTTAACTAAGCACATGCAAGATGGAAAATGCTAGCTTTATTTTAATGAATGCCTTTAAGTGCTTTTGGTAACGCTGACATACATATATATATATATTATTTTTTTTTTTTTCTTATAAGGGTCCATGATACTGCAGAATCTCCTGGGGTTAATACAGTTTAAAAACACAACTGAGCTGGGTAATAGTATTTAAAATAATCCAAACACTGCTGTTTTATATGTGAAGTTGCCTCTGGCTTTGTTCCAGTATAAACCTACCTGGCTATTAACTCTGCCATGACTGATGTGATCCTTATTTTTCAAGGATGCATTAAGGGGAGCTGTGATTGAAAGATGGCATAAAAATTATGTGGTGTTACTGCTGAGATATCTCTGATTATAGCTGCCTTTTACATCTTCTGTAAATTTCTGTGTTTGCTGTGTTATTTCACTGCAAGGGTTTGTAAGTATTAAATTAATTTGGCGGCATGAGGTTCTAAGAAGCAGAAGATATTTGTGTGCCAAGAAAAACGGTAAACACAACCTTATCTGAACTTGATCTCCTCCTGGGGAGCCTTGTTCCTGCAGTAGGTGAGTAGCTCGAGGAAAGGACCTAATTCAGGGTGCAGTTGTGGGACTGTTGACTGATGGCAAGAGGAGACGTTACAGCAGAAATGGATTTGCTTTAGATAAAGTTAATTTTTCCTTCCATGGTTTCCCTGAAAACCTAGACTTCATCCGTAGGGTGTCGCAGAACATACATCTGTGCGTGCGTATCCACCGCCTGGTTTGTTTAGCTGCTTCTGCGGGGTCTGCCTCTCCTCCGATGGCTAGGATGTGGAGCAGCACCAGGAGGGTTTTAGTTTATTTAAGATGCAAATGATGGAGGTCACTCAGGTGTTCGTAAATGGCTTTCTGGCTAACCCCAGGGCTGTCACAGCCTGCTTCAGAAGGGGCACATCAAGTAAGAGGTGAAGGTTGGAACTGTGTAATTGAAAAATAAGGCCAACAGAGCATCTGGTTTGCTTTTTGCTGCAGCACGAGACTTCGCCTCTACCTTGCTAAATAGCTCTTAAGAGAGATTATCATTAAAATCTGGCAGTGACTCAATTGGAGTACATCTGTGCAATGTGAAATCAAATCTTTATTTGAGTATGGAACACTTGGATCAGCTGACTGCCCGGTTTGTAGGTTTAAAAAAAAAAGGGGGGTGGGGGGGGTGGGAAGGAAATATATAGAAACAGTATTAAATAAACCCCCTTCTCAGTGCAAAGCTGGAATGATGAAGGTCACTACAGCAATTCCTCCTCTGGTGAGCGACCAGGTCCCCAGCTCTGCCTCCTGTTCACCCTCGCACCCCTGGGAACTGGCTCAGGAATTGCAGAATTGGTGTAAGGCGGTTTTTCCTGCTGCTGGGACATGCAGAAATATAGCCCTGCTACAGAAAGCCATCACCGTGGCGCTGCCTCTGCCCAGGGCAGGATGCTCGCAGCCACGAGAGGGGGGCCAGCACTGAAGCAGGGTGGCCGAGCCCCAGGAATTAACAGATGAATACAGCAAACAATACTACTAGTGGGATATAGGACAGAGAAACAGAATGGATTATTAACTAGTCTGTGTTTGAATGAGATGCATTTTATTGCCCTTGCATGTTCTGTTCAGCAGAAATTCTTCTTACAGTAAGGGACATGGCTTAGTGGTTGACTTGGCAGTGTTAGGTTTGTGGTTGGACTCAATCTTAAGGGTCTTTTCCAACCTAAATGATTCTATGATTCTCTGAAATCAACTGAGGTATTGACTGTGACTGTTAGTTCTTACATTGCTGGATCCAGCAACTGTACTTAAAACAATTCAACAAATTATTATTTTGAATGAAGAATTATTGTCTGATGGAGAACATAAATGATTTTTTTGCTGATCACAATGCCAGAACTTGGGTATTTGGAATCAAAAATGTTTGCTTGGGAAATGTCAAAGCTGCTGCCTTCTGAATTGTGTGCCTAGAGGAACAGCAATGCCCTTGGCGTGAAAGGCTTTGTGGCACGGTGGTTGGCGTGGTTGTGCCCTGTGGGGTTAGAGACCAGAATCATGCCTTCGCGTCTTCTGGCCCATCAGAGCTCATAGGCAGGTGCCAATGGAAAGCGGTGACCGCTGGCAGAGAGCTAGCCATGATCATCCTGGCAGTGATCTTTTCTTGGGGTTGATCCTGTGTCTTTGCCTTTGCTAGTCTTCATGTTCGGTGAAAATGGAGGGGAAAAAAATCAGCCCAGCAGTAAACGGCTGAACAGAAAACAGTGGAATACATTTTTTTCTGTACACACATACACTAAATATTTAAATTAAAAAATCCCCTTTTTAGATATTGCATACTTTTTTCTGTAAGTAATGTTTTTTCCAGTCATCTCAATTCAAGTGTATTAAATACAGTCCCAGTAGTAACTGTTCTTCTGCATAATAGCAATCTGAAGAAGCTAACATGCTTGCAACTATTTTTTCCAGCAGAAATAAACCAGAATTTTGTGGATAGTGAAAGTGATGAACTTGATGTGTGCAATGAGGCAGAATGTTTTGATTTTTTTTTTAGATAGTTACTCATTTAGTAGTTGAAAACAAGAAATGATGGATGAACAGTACTGTTTTTGAATAAATATTATTCTGTTTCCCTCAGTAATTCTTGACCTGTACGCAAAATTTCTTGTTAGAAAGATTAGGTCATTAATTACATTAAAAAGTCCCATTACATGTCCTGCCATTAAAGAAGAAATTTCTGGGAACGGAGAAGCTTGGAAGTAGTGGTTTTAATTTCCACCACAGCTTTAATGCTTCATGAAAGACTTGCTTTTTGTCACCAGAAGACGGAGGGTGCCCTTTGCTATGGAGCGTGCAGCCAGCTGTGGGCTCTGTGTGGAGCTGGGCCCTGCCGCCATTGCACCGCGCTGGCACGGCGGGAGCTGCCGCCATTGCACCGCGCTGGCACGGCGGGAGCTGCCGCCATTGCACCGCGCTGGCACGGCAGGAGCTGCCGCCATTGCACCGCGCTGGCACGGCGGGCCCTGCCCCGCACAGCCGTGTTCCCACTTCGTCGCAGCCGGCGGTGAGGAAGGGTGCAGCTGCCTGGCCTGCAGAGAGGCATGGCTGTGGCTCCCGCAGGTTGTGCCGGGCTCCTGGGAAGGCACTGGAAACACCAGTGGTTCCTCCAGGGCATGGGCTTCAGCCAGGCCATGGTGCTGCGCGTGAGGGAGGCTGGTGGGTGTGCGGGGCAGGCGTGGTGGGACGTGCCAGCCGTGCTCTTCACGCCAAGCAGTGCCACGCTTGGCCCCGGCTGCAGTCAGCGCTCGTGGCAGTGTGCTGTAGGCCGCCGTTTGCCTGCCGTTGGCCGTAAAAAAGACGTGTTTGAAGGGGTGTCTCTGTGCAATGGAGCTGCGAATGTCACACGGGCTATCATGCTGGTCGGTGTGATGCTTTTAGGAAGAGTTGTGCACGTATTTTGGCATCAGTTTCAGGAGATCAAACCCTGTGCAAACATTCCCTGGCATTTTCTCCTTCACCAGTAAGGACATGAGTTTCCTTTTGAGGCTCCCCAGGACTCTGAAAGCTTTAATGTCCATTAAAAATGCACGCTTTTAGATTCCTGCTTCATCACCCTGTCAGCTGCTGTTGAGCTGCCGTGGGGAAGGGGAGGGGTGGTTTTGCTGTGTGTCAAGCAGCCGGCTAAAGATGCCTCGGCTCTGCGGGGGGTGCTCAGAATGAAGGCTTTGCAGCGCGGCACTAATCGCTTCGGGAGGCAAGATTGACTACTCTTCAGCTGGGAGGGAAAATTATAAATACAGATATCGGAGCAAACACATTTTTGATGACAGAGGCTTTAAGACCCCTGAGAGGCGAGAGATCCAAGTCATGATAGGTGCACCTCATCTCTAAAATTAATTGAAGGTCAAATGAGAGGGAAGGCTAATGTCTGTGGAGTCCTTGGTGTGACATATTGTTGCTGAATTCCTGGGAAACATGTGGCACCATCTTAATAGTGAGCTTCCAAAAAAGCTAGAAGTGTTAGATTCAGAAAGAAAAAAAAAAAAAAAGAGATAAGAAAGATTAGGTGGCTGAGAAGCCTGGTGGAGGGGGTAATTGCTCACTATAATTGAAGAGGAAGATCAAAAGAACTTGACACGAATGCTTGACTTAAAACAGTGGGGGGAATTACAAAGAGACTTAAGGAAAAGTAAATTAATTAAAGGGGAAAAAAATATCCATCTGTTCTGTAGCTGGAAGAAGTCATTTAGACCTTTTGCTGGTCCAAAGACCACCTACTCTTTATCCTAGGGAAAGGTAATCCATCATCCCTGCAGCCATGTGTGCGGATTTGGTGCAGGACGCCCTGGCTGCTTGCGCTGTGGCAGGGGAGCAAACCACGCGTCGTGGTGCATCAGCTTACGGAAGGCCATATCAAAGTACATGTAACCACTAAATTATCATTTGTACCCAAAATTATAGAATTGGGTAGTTTTGAAGGCTGAAAAACAGTGTTACAAAAGGGGGTGGGGGGGTGGGGGTGGAGGGAAAGTTCAGGAAGAGGCATGCAGGGGGAGAAAACCTCTCATCGATGTTTTCAAGCAGTGGAACTGCCCCGTGAGAGTAGCATGTGCTAAATGAAAGGCTAGAGTGACATGCTTGCTTATGTTGAGTAAGCGCTTTGATCCCGTTGATTTTAGTGTACTGATGCGCGCTCATGCTATTTTACTCCTTGAGGTACTTGAAATGCCTGGTTTCAGTGAATCAATTGAGGAGTAATCCTGCTTAACACGAGGAGCAGCGGTATCAGAAGACAGCAAGGCTGTTTATGTAAATTCAGGTGGTCTCAAAGTATTGGGTTTCTGTCCTTTACCAGTGACTTCAGTGTTACTTATAACTGTAAGGAGGTTTAAGCATTTGTTTTCATGTGGGCAAAATCTATCATTGACTCCCTTGTAAGACAAATGGCTGTTCAGAAGCTTGCAAAGTAACGGTTTCACACTAGCTGTCCAAACGTTGTAAAAGCCCTGTGACTGTACGGGGTGTGTGACAGGCAGGAAGACTTAAAGATTTTCCTTATGACTGGAGGGTCTCAAGCCTGATCTGAAATAAAGGCTGTGTGTAAAGGACTTTCAGAACACATACAAAGCAACTGAAAAACAAAGGTGGGTGATGATCTGTGGGACTTCCCTTGTGCAGGTGTGATGTAGTTGCACCCAGAGATGCGCTGGGGTGGCAAGTGATGCTGTCCTTCCCTTCCAAGTCAGGAGCCAAACTAGCAAGAGGCTCCCGTGAGCCCCTACAGCATGTCACAGGGCAAGCGTGCTGCTCCACAGGGAGGAGAGGGTTTTGCCTGAAAGGATAAACACGCCATCACCAAGGCTAGTGAAAATGTCAATTCAGTGTCATACAGGTTAGCCCAGGCACCGTCCATCAGCGTGCCTGCAGCTTTTGAAGTCTTAATTTATGTTCCAAGCCCCAAACAGCTAAGATCAGCTCATGGGAAAGAATACAGTGGTGTTCCAGTTAGTGGCGTTGTTTAACAACCTCATTTACAAGGGACTTGGAGATGGTCCGGTGGGATAGCCCACGTGCATGTGCCTGAGGACAGGCAGCCCGAGCTGCCCCCTGAGCTCAGCAGGACTGTCCTACAACTCTCCCCTGCCCAAAACATACACACTCCCTCCCAATAATTGTTTTATTCAGATGTTGCCGTGACATCGGCCAAAAAATCCAAGGGCCTTTGAGAGACACTGATATTGTAGGTGGCTAAGTATGTTAAAAGTGCATTTGGCTACTGCCCTGTGTCAGAGCTATTCCTTTTCCTCTACCTAGTGTTGCATTGCTACTCTGGAGGCTCCGATCATATCATGATTTGTGTGTGAAGAGCTGCTAGTCTCAGGGGAACTCTTCAGAAGGGAATAATTTCTTATTAAAGGGGAGATTGAAAGTCGTTTTTGGATATTACACATTGAACAGTCAATATGTAATGCACATTAAACTTGCCAGTCCCAAGTCTATTACTAATTTTCCAAAAAGGAAATTGTGGTTTCTTTGCTGCTTCTCTGCTTGGCAATTTCCTAATTTTATTCATTTCCTAGATCGTCAGTTCAGCGTTTGAGGGTTTTACAACCTCTAGAATCTCTTGTGGAGCAGGAGCACAGCATTTCATCATTGTAACATTTGCCTTCCCCCTTTCCCCAGAGAAGTTCTGATCCTGTCACCGGAGCTTTACCTGGGTGGACAGATGCTTCCCAAGGTGCCATCAGCTTTTCCCCCAGCTGGAGGCAACATAAAGATTTTCCAGTGCTTATCGTCTTTTTCTGGGAAGGTCTCATTTGAAGTTAGATCGCTGTAGACATTTTTCCCTCTGCAGTGTAAGAACTTGCTGCCTTTGAAGTCTTTGGCTTTGCCATGTCCTCCCAGCTGATGGCACATCTTCATCTCTGTAGGTCTGGACCACTGTGAGCTGCACTCGTATTTCTGCATGCTGAGGAGTGGAGATGGCACCAGAGCACCCAACCTCCTGCCGTCACTGTCTCACAGGTCTGCACGGAGGGTTAACTAAGCAATTTTCTAACAGCAACGAGTGAGAAAGTTGATGAGATATGTCCTGCGTCCTGTATACGTGTGTGTATGTATATACTTACACCTACACACAGAAATAGAGACAAAGCCCTTGTGTGTATATATATGTGTATGTATATGTCTATATATTACACAAATATATATCATCCTAGAAAATTGTGTTCCCCCCTAGCAGAGATTCTGTTCCCCCTTTTTCCCACAGCACCCACCAAGCTGTAAGTGCTTTCAAAGATGAGCGTTGAGCTTTGGGCTGGGTGGGAGGGTGATAAGCGACTTACGCAGAACTCCTTCTGGAGGTGAAAATCAAAGGAATATGCAGCTTTTTATTTCCCTGGGAAAAAAATTATGCACATTGTTCAGAAGACAAAGGCAGATCAGTAGATTGGGTATGATGGCGGTATTTGAGATCATGACTTTGGGTGCTTATTTTATCTTTTTTTTTAGTGTTATAACAGAAGTGCTGCTTGTCTGCAGTGCTGGTGCAGACAGAAGGTCATGGCTGAATCCACACCCGTTCCCTTCTCCTGAGGATAAGGCACAAGATGACTAATAAAAAGCTGTATCACCCACTTTTCGGAGCTCCAGCTTGCACCTTCTCAAAAAACCCGTACAGCTTAATAATTTATTGCACGTTTTCCCAGACCTCACCAGCATTTCCCCTGCTGTGGCAGAATGGACCAGGTGGTGCTCAGCCCCTGGGTGGTTGGGGCTTTGGGCCCCTCCCAGGTGACCACCCCCAGACCTCCCTGTCCTGGAGGGGAGACAGCGCTCGGGGTGAGGCGCTGCCATAGCTGTGCTGCACACCTCGGTGTTCACAGGGCACGCACACCTGCCCCCGCGCCTTTGGGTTTAATTCCTGCGCGGCAGCAAGACCAGGGCTGCACTACAGTCATTTAAAGATGAGGAAAAATATTGTCACATGCATATGTATTTTTAACTGGGCATCAATTCACTTTTTGGGATCAAAATGGGTTTCCGACCCAATGTTTCGGTGCTGGGCTTGGCTCAGGCTGGCCTGGGAGCCCCAGCTGGCGTGTGCGGTTCCGGCATCCTCAGCTGACAGCAGGAGGCCATTTGCATGTTTTGCTCTTGTTCCTTGCGTCTTCGTGCCTGGAAAGCAGATAATTTTCTGGGAGATGGTAAGTGGCACTAAGAACAGAATAAGGAGACTGGAGGCAGGTCGCCTCTGTTCACGGGAAAAAGTTAATAAATGATGTGACAGGATGTTGTAGTATGAACATAACTCTCTTTTGATCTTCACCGCTGGCTTGCAAATCATGTGAATCTAAACAAATTTGATGATACCTCAATCTATTAGTGATACATGCTGTCGTTACAGGTCTTTTGCGTTTCTGTTTATAAAGTCCTATTTAACACGCAACAGTCAAACTGTCAGCGGTCAGCCAGAGAGTTATTGTTCAAACCACAGTTCATCACGTATCTTATTTCTTCCTAGACTCTTCTGAGTTTGTATCGGAATCTTTATCGTTCGCTAATGAGAGTTGTGGAGATTTGCAAAAGTGAGGTCTAGTTCACCTTGGCATTGATGAAGTGTCAGTAACGATAAATACAGCGCTTGCTTTGTGCTGGAGGAGAACTCGTTTCCTTAATGAATAAAGATATAAAGGTAATACAGAAGCTATCACAATTTTCTTTGATACATGAATTAACCTGTTATTTAACATTGCTTCTATACATTATCATCCATGGCAATTCCTGTTTGGAAGCATCCACAAGCATTTTAATGCTACCCAGTCCCCAACGGTCTCTTTCTACAGAATGAAGTGTCTATTTTTAAATATAGTCAGCCATTTAAAGTCTGTTAATATCTCATGCAACTACAGGTTGCCCCTGATTTGGTGTATAATCTTCAGTCTGTTGTCTATGGTAGTAATCACGTAGTAAATTTTGAGAACAATTAAGCATTGCCATAGCTGTCAGAGGGCATTGGTCTTCTGGGCGTCACTTTGGAGAGCCTCTGGGGCATTATCTGTGGCTCTCATCCAGACCCTTACAACAGAAGATTTCATATATAATTTTGTGAGGGATTGTTCAACAACACAGGCACAGCAGCTCGGTCTGATGGTGAAATGATAAAGTAGTTCTCAGAATGAAAATAATAATAAAAAGAAATAAATCCAGGACTCTATAAAGAAGAGGTGGTTGTGCAGAGAAAGGGCAGACTCTCCACTGTAAATACTGGAGCTGGTAGAAAGTCAAGAGTAGAGTAGGTAATGGGCCAATTGTTAATTTTAAACAGGGTTTAACTACTGGGCACTCTGTGCTGGTTGCTGCTCCATGCCAAGGGGGTGGTGGATGCTGAAGGTGATGCTGAGGAGCACAGCAGGGGGCCCGTCCCTGCCAGGCCAGTGCCAGGGGGCCAAGCCAGAGAGCCATGAAGGTTCCCTCCTGCTCAGAAAATAATTTTTGGGATAGTCGCAGGGGAGTGTGAAGTCAAAAGTTAGCATTTTAGAATAAGTGTGCAAGTCAGTGGCTTTAACTTTAGTTAGGCTCTAGGGGTATGTTTAATTCAAACTGCTATTGAGTAGAGAATTTGTTCAATAAAATGGCTAAAGTCCTGGTCAGGATGAGCCTGCCGAAAGCTCAGCTGCGGATCCGCGTCTGTGTTAATAGCATTGGCCTCACTGGTAGCAAGTTGCCATGTGTGTCTCTGCAGTTGGGAAGCTGAGCGGGCTGCATGGCTCGTACCGGCTGCGGTAACGTGCAGTGCCTGCAGTGGAGCCACACTTGCCTTTTGGGCTGCTGCCGTGACTTGCACGTGGAGGTGTGTTACCATTGACAATGGCAACAGGATGAATAAAGAGTGTCCCTGGGAGCTGGTGGCTATACGCTACCATGGATGGAGACGCACCTTGGTGCAGTGCAGCAGCAGGGCTGCGCGATGGCTTTTGTCCCAGGGCGTCCATGGGGTGCCATGAGACACTGCCCAACGCCTGTCCTCCCTGGTGCCCGCCTCGTGGAAATTCGCTGGCAAAGGGAGAGGAGGAGGAATTTCAGTTAAGGTGGGCAGGAAAGACAATTAGAGAGACTGGACCTGAACTCACATTAATTTGTGGGTGTGTGTGAATTTCTGCATGTGGCTTATCCTCCTCTGTTTTCCCCAGCACGCCCAGCTGAGCGCCTGGTGCTGGGAGGCGGAGGCAGCGTGCCTGCTGGGGTTCCTTGTCATGGTCACTGGTCGTACTGTGTGCGGGGCTAGTGTGCGGCTGACGCCCGCAGAGGTGATATATCCTAATGAAACGTGGTGGGTTTCAGCTCAGCGTTGTGCTCAACGTTGGACCATGCAGGAGTGCGTGCATTTTTCAGCCTGCTGCTCTGCTTGGTGGAAGCTGCTTAGTGGCGGGTTACAACTTGGGATCTGGATTGCAGCTCAAGAAATCAAAAGAGGCTCAGGGGGATGTCCTAATGTGAGATTATTACAAGCTGATGAACATCGAGCAAGGCTTGAATTAGAAAAGATTTTACCCCAGCTCAAAAAGTGACTTATCAGTATTTGTCTAAATTAGAGCAGAAATTGCAAATGTTTCCCAGGTGACATTTAATTTGCATAAAACCCAATAAATTCAAAGTTCACTCATCTATTATTTTGTAAAACGAGGTGCGGTGTGTTGCTCACGTTTGGCTTTGCTCTGATTTTGCTAACAAACTTGTTGCCAGTGTAGTGCAGACACGTTCAGAGGGGTCAGAAACCTCCCGCCCCACGTGCAGCCCTGGGGCAGGAGAGTTTGCATGGAATGGGGATTCAAAATGACACGTTCCCGGCTAAAAGAGTGAACCCCTATACAGAGGTGGTATGGTTTTTATAGGTTTATGCACAAATCAAAATACCTTATTTTCACCCAGTTGAAATGATTTTTTTTTTTTTCAGCCCATCACATACTATGTAGTAACAGATTGCCTCTAGGAAAAACCATCAGTGTTGAGATGTGAAAGCAGTCTCCCGCATTAATCCAGACTGATCTATATGGATTAATGTATTGATTTTTGCCTTAGATAACAGGAAAGTTTCTTGCAGAGGTGATGGGTATTATGAAGAGATGTACAGAAGCTGGTGATGCAAAGGTCTTTGTTCAGTTTGTTAAAACTCATTATGGTCTTTCTTGCATAATCTGGTATTATGCAATTTCATTAAAAAGAAAAGTTGAGTATATCTAAGGGTGGTCCCTATAATTACCAAATTTCTTTGAAAACTCAATTAAGAAGCCATCTGGCCTAGGGATTTTATTGACCTGTTACAGGCTAATTACGTTGAAAATTTAATCTTTTATGATTATCATTAGTAACTGCCCAGTGCTTTGAAAAAAACTTTTGTCTCCAAGTGTTGCCATCTTTAAATTTCAGAAAGTAATGAGGGGAATGTTTTTATAGCACTAGAGGAAATGTTCTCTTAAGAGTGAATTCCAATATATTATAAATGTAACCGAAATAAACAGTAGTCAGGAAATGTGGAAGCTTGTATTTAGAGCCCTAATTCAGAAAACACTTGAAAGGGCTTGAATACGCATGTCCTTTCCCATAAAAATATCTTGAGAGCACAGGATTTGGGGTTAGTACTTTCTGTGCTCTGGCAGACAGGAATGTCCCGTGTCCTTCCATGTGCTTCACCTCTTGGCATCCCTTCTTTGTGCAGGCACCTGCAGGCTAGAAATGAAAGCAAACTTACAGACCAGCAATTTTGGGAAGAATATTGTTGGCCTGTGGTTTTCATCTTGATTTTGTTTCATGTCTGCACGTTGCTGGTGCTTCCCTGTAGCTGCTGAGCTCCTGACCCACTGAGCAGCACCAGCTATATGAGCATGGTCAGATCAGCTTGATGAAGCCTTCCTTGGGAATAATGAATCTACATGTGAAGTAGGAATGGAAATCCATGTTATTTTGAATTTTAGGTGATGGCTGGGGAAGTGCTCAGTCTGCCTGTTCTGCTGGAGCAACAGCCAGGGATGCTGGAGGAACGTGCCACCATGCTGCTTCTGCTCCCTGGTCTGGTTTATGCCTGTGGGAGCTTCAAGCATGCCTTTGGGTTGTAGCCTAAGGGTGTATCGCAGCCTGCCCAAGGAGGGTGAAACCCCACTCAGGTCCCAGAGCTGGAGAACCCAGGCGTCAATCTCCCTGCCCATCCCACGCATCCCATCTAGGCAGCATTGCTGGGTCAGTCCAGGGTGTTTTGGCTTTGGGCAGGCCGAGTCCAACCCATCCCCACCAGTCACGAGGAGACGGCGTTTCCTTGCTGGGACACCCTCTGGAAAGCTCCATCCCCCCTCTCGCTCCTTTGGCTCTGATGATTTTCCATCCTGCCCTTGCATCCCGTAAAGAGTTCCTCCATCATCTCACTATTAATTATGGATAGCATGCCAATATTCTTGAGTGTAAACCAATTAAAATAAATTACATTCAGGTGGGCATTAGGGCATATCGCTTTCATTTCCCTGAAGCATCTCGCAGCGCTTGTCAGCGGGCGACAGCTCCTTCCTCCCCGGGGATTTTCTCTTGCACGGAGAGCTTCCCGTCGTGGCTCTTTGAAAGGGTTATTTCCACCGCTGGTTGTTTCTTAGCACGCACCTTCTCGCTGCTCGTCGCTTTGGAGGCATATCGATACGAGGCAGCTGATGGCCATCGCTGATAACCCGGGGCCGGCTGGGCGATAGGGGAAGTTTTTACATTGGCTCTTCCACAAACGGGTGGATTCTGGCAATTTATTAAGCGCTGTAAGGAAAAAGTTTTCCATCCCACTTACACTTATGAGGACAGACACTTCTGTGTAAGCAATAATTTATCAAAGGAAAGTACTGCACTAACCTAGTATCATTTGTTAAACCCATGTTGCCTTATATCCCGTTTTCCGGCTGTTCGTGCCTTTTAAAAATCTCTTTTGATGTCTCACATATATCTGAGTCAGACTAAGAGGTCCCAATCTCTTTCCCTTTGTGGCTTAGATATAAATGATGCATTTGGAATTCTTCAGTGAAATATGTAAAACCTCGGTTTACCAGATAACAGCATGAGATGCTGAGTTCCAAGCTTGTTTTAGGATTTATTGGATTAAAAAAAAATATTTACCTATTAATGACTTATTATCCACTGGAGTCCTTTAATATGAATTACTATTACCAAAGAAGTACTATTTTATCTGGGTTTGCAGTTAGCCTTCCTCCATTGGCTCCTTAGTGCAGCTAATTTAGCAAAATTGCATTTAAATGAGTCCCTGATGAGAGACCCAGAGTTCACATTTTTCTTTTAATAGACATGTTAGTCTTCCTGCATGCTAAAATTCCATAAATGGCTCTTTACTCCTCACATGCGAGACAGCTATTATATATCAGCCGGTGCATTATATTCCTGGCCTCACCTTGGGGAATTACCGAGTAGGCATGGCGCTGCTTTGAGCTGAAAGACAGGCTTTTTAAATTGGATAATTTATATTTATATAGTGGTCGGTATCCTTTATCCGAGAAGCCTTGTAAAAAAAGCTTCTTTCAACAAAGTTAATTTAAAAAAATAAATTAATTCAATACAGGTAAGATTATGTTTTTTCTTCAGGCTGAAGCCTTTGAAAGTTAAATTGTTTTAATTTTGGGCTTGCTGTTGCCAGCCTGTTATGTAGTCCTGTGAAATCCTGCTGCTGGTGCACAAAATACTTCAGCTGGTGAAAATACGGGGATGATGCAGGGGTTCTCTCCCCCCCAGCCTCAGTGTGACTCCTGTGCAGTTCTGGCTGGAGGGGAAAAGCCGTGGGAGCACGGCGGGTGGATGTGTTGGTTCTCTGGGCAGGGCGGTAGGTGGGGGCCAGCTGGGATAAGGGGCCGGAGCCACAAAGTCCTCTGAAGGGTTTTGCACCATCTTATGTGTCAGAGGAGCATCTGCTCTGCAGGGCCCTTGGGCTGCAGCAGCCCTGGGACTGCTTTAGTAGCAAAAGTTGTAAGTCAGTTAAAATACTCCTCTTACTCCTGCCTGGCCGGTGGAACTCTGCAGCTGCTTTTTGGTGCTGGGAGGAAAAAAATCCCTAGCTTTTCTCTAGTGGTTCCTACCCACGGCAGTTTAATCTGGATTCTGTGCGTTGCGGGATGCAGTATTTTCTGTGAGTGCAGTGCAGTGTGCTGCAAGAACCAGCCTTTACTGCGATGTGCTTAATTCTCTGCCCTTAGGGTGAGCAACAAGAACATGTTTTGGTTCTAACTGCTCAGGCGCAGGCCTTGTGTCACCTGCAGCTGTCTGTAGAAATGTGCAGAGGAATTTGCCTTCGATACGTGAAGAAAAAATAGTAGGGCGGTCGCCTGTTTGCAAGAGGGGCTTTGCATCCTTGTGGGACTTACTTCTTTTGAGATGGTCCTTGGCAGAGACAAAATGATCTAAAAGTGGCAGGTTTTTAAAATTTTCTGTCTGAAGCAGCTTACACTGAATTTAGTTAATAAAAAAATAAATTTATGTTAGTGACGTGATTTTCTTACTTGTGACTACAACATCTGTGCTATTGATATTTGCAGACTTGTTTGCAAAGCTCTCGTTTAAGGCAAGGCTCTCTGTTCTGTAACATTTGCAATTTTAGGGGTTTCTCTTGCCCCGAAAGCTGTGCTGCTGCTGCACGTCGGATGGGTTGCCAGAGGTGGATTGACGAGAGATGCTGGTAAGTAACTGGGATGCATGGGGCTGGGCAGCAGACAAGCCTGAGTCCCATCGTCACCCCATGGATGTTCTTTGCACAAAATCCTTGAAGTGGGAGCCTCGCATCAGTTGTGGGAAGTAGTGGCCAAGTCCTTCATTACTTGAAAAATGCAAATGAAGGCAAAGTGTGGGTGGAAATGGGGGGTTTCTGTTTATTTTATTCATGGCATGAATGCCATATTTCACATAGATGGGCAGTGTCATGTCCCCTTGTACCTCAGTGTCACCTGAGCAGTCTCCCGAGGAGAAAATGCTTAAGTTGTCCCTGTAACGTCAAAACCTCTCAGGCAGACGGTAGAGCTGCAGCAAATGTTTTGGCTGCTGCTCCTGGCCCAGAAAAAAGGGAGGGTATGGGTCAGGGGAAATATTTTATGAATTCCTATGAATTTTGGTTAAATACTTCTGGTTGGGAAAAAATCTACACAAAAAATTTCGTTTTGATATTTCAGAGAAAAAAATTAATTTGATTTTATTTTTTACTATTCCAATTTGTTTTATTTCTAGTGCAACCATCCTGTATGTCAAGTGCTGGTATTGATCACAGAGTTCTCGTGATCCATGTTAAATTGGCTTTGGCAGATGCTGATGTCTATATAAAAAAGAGAAAATACAGCCACAGCCTGCTTCAAAGAGGGACTTTGGTGGTGTTGGCTTTTCTGCCCAGGGGACTTCTCCGGCAGCCTCCGGTGGCCCTTTATGGTTCAGTTACACATTGCCACCAGGACGATGCTGTGCTGCTGTTGAGATCTTTCCTGCAGTGTACATGCTCTGCCACTTGCCATGTGCTCCAGGGAATGCAGGTAAATCTCCCCTGCTCCTTATTTTTGGGGTTTCCTGTATGTCTTGAATACCCTGCTGGCAGCGGAGCTGCTTGTCGTGGTGAGCCTTTCGGAGGAGGCTCCCCATCGATGCCATCCAGGCTCCTGCCACAGCGCATCAGTCAGGTCCAGGCGCAATTAGTGATAATCCAAGGTTTTACTTTGTTTAGACTGATGCAATCTTTTAAATTTTATAAATCAGAAGAGACCATTTATCTTATTCCCCAGGCACCACTAATGACCAATTAAAAACCGTAATTAACTGGAGCAAACCCATGAGAAATTGCAAGGCAGCAGAAACGCAGCTCCCAGCCACCTGGAAGAGCATCTCCCCCCACACTTGCACCCTGCGGGCTGGCCTGAGAAGGGGGCTGACACAGGCAACATCATGGCTTTTTGTTGCTGTTTGCTCTCCAACATAAAGGGTTAGTATATAAATAAGATGTTTCATTTTTCTAGATTAATTTTAGCTCAAAATTCAGAAAGAAGGATGCTTCGGTTGGTATTACTAAAGCAGTAGAGCCAAGGAGCAGAGCCGCCCTGAACAGCAAGGGGTACCTACGCCTATATACAATGATGTATATACTCAGTTATTCAAGGGCTTTGTCTCTCAACAGCAGCCAAACCCCCCAAACCTTTCATTGATGCAACACGAGCATTTACCCACGCGCAAGACTTGATGTTCCCTTGCAAGGCTTTGGTGTCTCAGCTGGCTGTAATCCCGGGACTCCTGAAGGTACAGGCTGGAAAGGGTGGTTTAAAGAACCTAAATCGTGTCGGTAGGAAACAGGACGCTATTTTGACATTTTTCCATTCATTCCTACTTCACAGCGACAGATGTGCTGTCTGGATTTGATCTGAGCTCTACAGGAGTCAGTCGGGATTGCGCTTTAAAAGAGCAAAGGCATCTTGCCGTGCAGCCTACGGAGAGACAAGCGCCGCGCTTTGCCGGGGCTTCTGCTTGTCTTGCACAGCGCAAGGATGTTCAAAATAAACATTTTTGAGATAAACGAGTTTCTTAAATGTATCACTCAAATTACTGTTGATCATTACTCTGGGAAGCCTCTTGAATGAAAAAAACAAGCACTGCAAAGCTTTAAATAAAGCAGGATTCAGAATAAAATCAGAAAGGGAAGTATAGCTGAGATCGGGCTTGGGCAGAGCCATTAATTAAAAATGACAGTGAATAAAAGGGAGAGGAATGACAGCACCGCTTTTAAAGAGAAATTAATGTGAATCTGCATGATTTCTGCTGCTTTTTCTAGGCAGGCTGGGCTTGGCACCATACGCCTCTGCTCTGGGACTGTGAAGGGGGTTTGTGCTACAAATTTGTTGGTTTTAGAAGAGAGATGGTGAAAATGTACCGTTATTTTAAAAAATGTGGAGGCTAGAGTTGGACCAATAAATATATAACAGACTGAACCAGGAACAGTATCGGGGGAAATGACTTCTAAATTAGCCATGATATTAGAAGAATAATTAAACAGTATTTACTTAAAATTATAGCCAATAACTTTTTTTATGTTGTGATTAATTAAATTCTAAGATTTCCTCATACTCTCTGCATATATTAAACATGGAAATTAATTTTCTCTAACCAACTCATTAAGGTCCTGAAATGCTGTGTATTCCACTTTAATCAGTTATTCTTTACTTTGCATTGTAAATCTTTACATGCACAGCAATCAGCCTGAGCTCCCAAACAGAGCCAGTGGGGAGCTGCGAGTTACGGTCGAAGCCACTTACCTCCGGTTCTGTATGGGAAGTTCTGGCTCTGTGGCTTCTGAGAAAATAAAACCAGTTCCCATTGAAGGCATCAGCTGTTTTTTGAACATTGGGTTTTGGTCATCTACCAGGTAGGACCGAAAGGGTGATTTCACACCACCAATGTGCAGGCACTGAAGTTACCTGCTGATGTAGATGGGAGCATCCAAAGCCATCTCCAGGTGCTTTCACGCCAAAATCCAGTATTTGCTATTTGCCAGGCGTTTCTATGTGGAATCATTTTCTTTTAAAATAATTTTTTAATCATATAATTTTATCTGAATGCACAGATGCTTCTCTCTCATGCATGCAATAGGTGAATTCCCTGTTTTCATCCAGACAAGGAAATCTGAAGCGAAATCTGAGGCCTGAAAGCGGTGAGTGCTGGGGGAGCTGGGGCTGGGCTCTGCAGCCTGGGTACATCACATCCTAGCGGAAAAGGTGGGGTTTTGTGTGTGTGTGTACCACTTGGCCCCCCATCCCCTTCCCCTGGCAAAACAGGAGATGATACCAGCACCTTCATGGGTGCTAGGATACTGCATTTTCCAGGCTTAAAATAAACCCAGCCATTTTCAGAGTTATTGCTCTGCACAGATACCCTCGTGTGATAGCGCTGCAGTGAGCCGCATCCAGGATTCGTTTCCTGTTGGATAAATACGCCTGGAAGCAAATCAGCGCGGGCGGGATGAGACAACTTCTGCTTAGTACAATATTTGAATTAGACAGTTCAATAATTGCATCCTTAAATATATTAAAGTCTGTTTCTTGAAATTTGGTGAAGGCTGTTGGAGCCGTCCAGTAGCTTTTGTTTGGCTGTAGTATCTTAAGAGTTGAAATCCCAAACACATACAGTACTAAGAGACTGCTGAAAATTTCCAGCAAGCGTTTCCACGCTAATTAGCTCCCCAGAGGTATGAGATTTGAGCAGAGGGAGCCAGCTTTGCTCTTCTTTTCCATTGGCATTCAGGGAGTGTCGAGCTTAAAATCTCGAGCCATAGCTGATTGCCATAAATGATTAATATGCTATTTATAGGATAAAATTTCTTCAGTATACAATAGGTGCATTTTAGTCAGCCTTTCAAGGCTCTTCAAACTAGATTACAGTGAGAGGCTGCTTGTTAGGTCTGGTGCTGGTCAAAAGCCTAAACCAGTTCAACACGTAGCCTTACAGCGACGATGTGTTGACACAGCTATACAGCATGCATCCTGTCTGATGATGTCAAGGACAGACCTTACCCGTCCCTTCTCTTTGACAGGTGACATTGCCCCAGCTGTGGCTCGGGAGGAGTTGCCTGTACCACAGATACACCCTGGAGAAGAGGCGTGAGATGTGCCTGCCTCCTGTCCGGAGAGCTGGGGGTGCTGGGGAGCATCCTGCTCCAGCTGGACCACCCCACTGCTGCCCTGCCTGGGCAGCCAGGGCCAAAGCACCACAGCTCGTAAAACACAGCAGAAATACAGTTGGCTTCAGCAGATGGGAACTGCTTCTTCGGAAAAAGCTGGTTAAACCATATTGTCCCTAGTTAAATTCTATGTCTATACATGTATGGCTGGATATATATTTAGTAGACCACATTGCGTATCTCTTATCCAACTAATTAGTTGGGTGAGAAAAATACTCCTTTAACTTTGTTGATTTAATTCCTGGTTTTCAGGCTATTGACAAGAGGGTTCACAGGCATTTTGGGTGAGGCATGGGAACACAGGAGCTCCTGGGTTTTGGCTGCCTGGCTGCCTTAAAATCTGCTAGCTGGGCAGAGAGCCCTCATTATTTAAAGAAGCAAGTAGGAATTAAGCAGATTGGATACAGGCAACTTGCACAGACCCTCGCTTTCACAGTTATAGCTGTAGCATCCTTCCTGCTCTACCAGGCACCAAGCAGGAACCAGCTCTTCTTCCTTTCCATCTGCTGTCCTGAGGTCATCCATCAAACCCTTGCCATGGTCGTGCTGCTGGGCCATCAGCTGGTGGGAGCGCGGGGAAGGGCAGGCACGGCTCCTGGGGAGCGCAGGGGGGGTTGCCTGTGCGGAGAGGGGAGGGAGGGCGGCCGGAGCACAGCAGACCAAATAACATCATGGAGAAATGGGTTTTGGAGGCGTGGAGAAGCACCGAGGGTTGGTTTTCTCCTCTTGGTATTGGACTTGGGAACCAACTGAGGAATGTACTGCCCAGTGCAGGAACTGTCAAGCTTTCCAATTTCATTTTGTGCTCAGAAATCAGGGTTTCTGGCAGAGAGCAGATGCACGTGTGCCTCTGGTGTGGCACGGTGGGAGGCAGTCATGCAGCCTGCTGGGGAGTGTTTCACGGTGCCTTGCAAACTTTCTTGAAAAAGGCTTAGAGATGTAATATTTGAGATGGATTTTCTCTTTTTTTTTTTTTTCTTCACTCGGGGTAGAATGTGGCAAGTTTAACTCTTGCAAGGCATTATCTGCAGGATCTGTACAATGTCTGACTCGTGGCAGCTGCAGGGCAGGGCAACATGCAACCTTTGGAAAATCCAAGTTTCCCAGTAATTCCGTTCATTCCTCCTTTAAACAAACTGATGGTTAAAAAAAATCGGTGTCTTTGCAGTGGTTGTCAAACAGCAGCACTCAGGCTTCATTTGCAGGAATAGGTGAATATTTATTTCCTAATTAACAGTTAATTATGAAATCAAAAAGGCTTTTAAAAACTAGGTCTGCTGTAAGTAGGAGGGAGAGCTATCACTGCTCTGCATGGATGGTGGTCACCTTACCCGTGAGGGGCTCAGAGTGTGCCGAAGTCCCCTGGGACCCCCGGCAGGGCTGAAGGGAGGGCATGGGGAGGGGAGGCACTGCGCTCTGCATCTGATGGCGCTGAGATGTTAATAGAAAATAGATCGTCCTTACCTGAGCTATAATTAGCCGACTGAATTATATTAAACCACAGTTATTTTAATTTCTGATAAAAATTGGATAATAAAAATTTGGTCTTTTTTTAATGGTGCATTATTATCTTACAGATAGGGTAATTCGGCTTATTAATTATTCCAAGATACCCAGAGCTTCCTTTTTTTAAGAAGAAAATCCACATTTCTTTTTTTTTTCCATAATCTTGTCTAGGACAGATTAGTAAAAGTTGCTACTGTAGGTCTTGTGTAACTGTATTTTGCTGCGAAGTCTCATTTGGGATCCCTTGGAGGGGGCAGCAGCCTGTGGCCGCGGGGTGTTGCTGCGGTGGGACCATGACAGCCCATGCCGGGGACGGGGAGAACCCACAGCCCCACTGGTCCCAGCCTTAGGCAGGTGCCAATGCACCCAGTTCAGGTCCTATGTCTGGAGGAAGGCGCAGCAAGCATCATCAGCTGCATAAAAAATTTTGGGGCTGATGTCCAGGCAGAAATTCACTTCCATGAGGAGCCACCCGGTCTTAGATGGTGAGACCAGAGGAAAATCCTTTTCCCTCTCTGCACATGGATTCGTGCACGAGATGGCTCATCCATGGTAGGCAGATGGTCGCAAGATTGCTGTTTACTCTGCTATTTCTTTCTTCTTCTGAATTGTTTTTATTTTAGTATGTGAGCAAGTCATGACGAAAAAAACCAGGTTAACCCCCAAATCCTTCTATCAGAGTGCGTAGAGCCGAGCTGAGCGGTGCGGCAGGCACAGGGCATGCCTGGGTCAGGGCAGTGGCAGCTCTGCCACAGACCTCCTTTCTTCTCTTTTTTCCATAAGCAAATGATGGAAATGAGATTTGGGATCTTGCTAAAGCACTTGGCTCAAAGAGCAGCTTTCTAGTGATCTTGTTATTTGAGGGAGAAATTGAATTTTTCTCTAACCAATATTATTCAGATTAGATACGCACCTTTTTATGGACATAACTTCAGAGTTGTTATAAAAGATGAGCATGCCTGGAAATCGAAATGTAAACCAAAGACTGAACTCGGGAATGCTGCTAAGGAAGCTGTGTGTGTGTGTGCACTGCCTGTAAATTTTTGGCACTGGAACTGGGTTTTGACATCATGGGAGGAGTGCAAATGACTCATTTTAATTTGTTATTATACAAATTTATATAAATCATATCACTCCCTGCAAAGCTGCTCAAAAAAGGGAGAGGGTGTTTTTTAGTCAATCATCTGCTGTTATAAATTGAAGGGAACTTTGTGAAGTGTCTAAAGGCAGAAATCTAATGCTCTGACAAGGGAAACCTCGAGTGCACAAAATGGATGTGTAACAGAGACCTTAAAGGCGCTTCAGGCCAAAGTGTTTTGAGTTCTGTCTTTGCCGTGAGAAAAACAGTTGCATGTCAAGCTACATGAGGAAGTGCTGGAGCTGGAAGTTACAGCTGTGCTGGCGTGGTGCTTGGGATGCCCTGGCGATGAGAAGTGATGTGCACAGCAGGCTGTCAGACAGCAAATACAAAACCAGCAAAAAATCCCAAACCCCAACCTCACGTGACATTAGCTCCAAGCAAAACATGCTTCATCAGCTCAGCAACTTTCATTACCTATTGGTAATGATCTCTCTTCAGTCACAGGGAGACAGAGGACAAATTAAAATATAAAAATTACTGAGCATGTTATACATTTCAGACATTGAGTGCGGTATGTAATTTAGGCAGAATCCGGCTCAGAAATATCCCTTGTACAGCTAATATCCACACGCTGGCTCTCTGCGACCACTCGCTCCTCTGCCCAGCCCCTCGGAGCGTGTAACTCTAACAGATTATGGCAGCTTCAGCATCTTCCCAGTCAAAAAAGTGCGTGTTTCTTTTCATATGCCAAAATATTTGACATAAATGCGGATTCGAAAAGCACAAATGTAGCAACAGGACAAGAATCTTTCCCAATATTTACTTGTGATCACTGCGAGGCGATGCTGGTTCTGCGTGGTGGGATGGTGGACGTCAGGAACTGCACGTGGAAAGGTCTTGTGGTGCAAAGAAGTAATTTTGCGAGTTAATTTGGTGAAATCCAGGGTTGTTTGCACTGGGATGAAAGCTGTCCCCGGCTCTCCCCCCGGTGTGGAGCTGTTGTTTTGGGGGCATGCTTTAAAATTGATGGACTCTTGCCCAAAACCCAGGAGTATTTTCCTGCAGTGCAATTACTCCTCAGGTTAAATCCTGCAAGTAGTAGGAGATTTTTTTATTTAATCTCGATCCTTAGGAAGGACCATTGATCATCCGGTCTGACCTTTCTTCATCCCAGGCCATTAAGCCTCACACGGGTGCCTCTGTTGTAAGCCCACAGACATCAGTTAGACCCGAGTATTACAGTCCTTGGGAAACTCTGTGCCGCCGGAGTGTGAGGCACCCGTACAGGCAGGGAGCAGGGGAAATAGGATACATGATCCTACCTGTCCTGAGTCTCCCGGGTTTCACTTTGTACAATCAGAGATTTCATTAATTTTTACAGCCCTGATGTGTTTTCTTAATTTTTGGGGTGGTTGCTTGCTGGATGTTCAAACTGGCTGCCTCAGTCTTCAGGACCATTCCTGCCATGACAGCAAGAAGAGCTGGGGAAGCTGCTGGTGCTACATGTGGAAAATTGGAGAGAGTGTGAGCAAGCAAGAGCAGCTATCGCTTATGCTCAGGGTAGGAAAATTAAAATAGGATGCAGGAAATGTGATGCAATCTGCCAGTGAAAGTATTTCTCGGGTGATCGGCAGAGGTGAGCAAAGATGCATGGAAAAGCAAACTTGCCACAAAAAATATTCCAGCAAAAGATGGGTTAAACGCAGAGGATTCCAAATTGAAAAGAAGGAAAAAAAAAAAAAAAGATAATTTGGGGTGAAACTTAGGGAAATGGATAAGAAAGTGGGTATACATGAGAACATGGAGGAATTGTTAGCAAGTCACTGGATTCATATGAAGAAACACAAACCCAAGGAGGGGTGAGCAGCCAGGTGCTGTCCTCACCTGCCCGGCTCCCCCCTGCCCTCCCCAGCTCAGGGCCACGCTCCCGGGGTGGCTGCCGCCGGCACCTTCCTCTTCGTTACCGCTTTATTAATAAATAAGGGAGTGGGGCTTTGCTGCTGCTCTGTGTGCACGTCAAAGCAGGCTTGCTGTAAATTCAAACCCTGCCAGCTCAGCCTGGCCTTGGGAATGCAAACTTTGTTCTGCATCCACTTGCGCCAGCAATGAGATCCCTGGCCGAGAAGCTGGCGGGTGTCTGTGCTGGTGGGTGAGGCAGCCAAGGAGGCAGCTGGCCCCACCACAGCATCCCAGCCTCACCGCGGGATCCTGCTGGGAAGCAAAGCACATTTTTTAACCAGGTTCCCAGAGCATCGGCAGGACGGCTGAAACCTGTCTGCCTCTGCATCAGTCTTCAGTTCCCTGCGTTCGTGGTGCCAGGCTGTGCTTTGCTCGGTAATGTCAGTCCAGGTCAGAGGCCGAAGAAGCCATCAGCCCCGCGATCGAGGTGGAGTTTGCTAGCAGGTTCAGCAAAAGTGTCCAGAACCAGCCGGAACGCGATGGTACACACGGGCTCCAAATCACCAGATTTGCCTTCAACAGCAACAGTGCCCAGGCCAGTTTCTTCATGTCCTGATCTCCCCGGCTTTGTTAGAAGTACTGCCTTTAGCTTGTACTAACGGTGCTATTAAAAGCTGGGTTATCTGCCAGTGTAAATGCCTGGTAAGAAATGCAGATGTGCAATGCAAAGTGGAGAGTAAGCTTTGGGCAGAGCTTTCAGCTGACATTTGGGAGCCCTGCCATGGCAAGTTGGTGGCTCAGCCAACACTGGCAAATCTCCTGCTTCCCAGCCCACCCATGGCATTGGCTTGGCTGCAGTGTGCGTGTCCCTGGGGAAAAAATGATCCGAGATGCTGAGCAGGACACCCAGCCGGGCCCAGGACCTGCACCCTGCAGCGGGGCTGGGGGTGGCCGTGGACCAGGCTGTGTTTGCCCAGCGCTGCCACCCCGCTGCAGCGTGCCGCCGCCTTCGGAGACAAAAGGAGGTGGGTACAGGAGAAGAGAAAAGGAATTATTAAAAAAACCCCGCCTTTGTGCTTATCCAGATGGCAGATGGAGGTGGCCAGTGATTACCAAACGCAGCCACATTCCCAGCGCTGGGTGGTGGGGACAGCCTGGCCCCGGCGGCCATATGTGCCTTGCTGAACTTGACATTGACACAGCTGGGCACAGCTGGCACCTCTTGGCCGCTCTGTCTGCAGGGCTGGAACTGAACGCGGGAGATGGACCAAATGTTGTAGCATCTCTGACGATAAGGACATTCCAGCTTCTATAGAGCCAAAAATACGTGGCAAATATTTTGCTCTTTGTCACAGAGCGATTCTGCCTTCCTCGGCATCGCCTCCTGTGTCACTAATGAATTCTTGTTTGTTTGTTACTGTTTGATTTTCTTCCCACAGAGGACTGATTTATTAATAGGAAGAAAACAAGCAATAAAGAATCCCTCCAGCTATTTAACTTAGCTTGACTTCTTACTCTTCTTTGTTAGCTAAATTAAAAACAATCCAAATCTACGGGAACCTTACTTCTAATACGGGGAGCTGTAATTATTAGCAGCTATATTTACCAAGACACTGTCTGAACTTGTAACCAGATTTTAAATGAGTGCATTATCAGGGCAGGGAATAAAAGAAGCTGAATTCAGTTACGCAGTTTAACCCACACTGTGTGGAGCCTCTTTTCCCTTTTCATGCCAAGAAAGTGTTTATTTACCAATTTTTCATGAGTTGACATTCACTTTGCATACACAACTGCAAAATATCTATAAACACAGGAGACTGCACATCCCTGAGACGTGCTGGAGCCAGGGTTCAGTGCGAAACACTGAAATTAAACATATTCACCGCCAGCATTTAAAAATAGCAATTTCTGCATTTTTCCACAAATTCAGATTTCAACACTTTCTTAGTGATCATGGTAATTTATGACTTGGAGTCTTTTGACCAATGAAGGATTTGCAACTAGTAATATTTCTTGCTTATTATTTCAACTCTAGATTATTATTTCAACTCTAGACTTGTTTATTTTCATTCCATGGCTGAAAATGCATAAATGTTTGGACAAGTTTAGTCTCTGTGTGCTGACACTTTTGCCACAGGCTCAAAAACATCTGAATTATCTCTATAAAATGTATTTTACCTTCCTGGCAATACTGAAAAAAAAACCCTTAAACAAATATGTTTATGTGCCTAAAGACCATTATAAACCCCTGTGAATCCACTTTAATTCATTACAGAAATTGGAGCTGCCCCTGTACCTCTGTGCTGGGTTTAATAAAATTCACATCAAATAGCTGATGGGATGAGCAATTTGAAGTTTGTGCTGGCACCTTGGCACTTATATATATCTATATGTGTGTGTGTGTATACATACCTACCATACTGTTTAATTTTTGATCCAGCTTTGTTCCTAGATGAGCCTTGTAAAATGAGCTGAGCTGCAACCTGCACATCTTTGCAGAACGATTAGAGCAGGATCCAAATCCGCCTGTAAATTCAAGTTTCCCTTCATTTCCATCGCTATACATCTCTGAATGACAGCGAATTCATTCCTGCGCTGGAGACTTGCCAGAAGTTTCTCATCTTGCTGTCTGTGGGCTGCTCACTCCAGCTCTGGCTTTTTTTTTTTTTTTCTTTGAGGTTTTTCTGATGCCTATAGAGTGAGCTCAACTCAAAGGTTTGCAGCTTCGCTCTCGTCTGCTATTCTGTGAGAGCCAGCCTGGGCGCCGGTACAGTCAGGAGTAGTGTGTGAACACCGGATTTCTGCCGTGTTTCCCTGCAGGTGACTCAGAAACTTCACAATGCGGCTGGTAATGTATTTAATTTTCTAAATAAATACTTAAGCGTTCCTCTTGTGCAGCTTTGTCAGCTTTTGGATAGACCAGCTTTCTTAGAACTAATTAAATGAGGAGATGTTGGGGGGGGTGGATGCCTACTGGGACATGGATGCTGTTTGTTTTACTCGCCAGCCAGAGATGTACAGGCAGATTTCCTCAAGGAATCTTAAATCAAGCAGCACTTTTTCCTTTTGATAAGGAGGCTTGAACAAATAGGAATTGCATCTGCTAATCTGTAATGAGCACAGAGCTGCAGTAAGTTTATCAGGGAAACCTAAATTTAAGGCTGTGTTATGTTGTAGGCTCAGGAAGGAGAGAATCGTCTTCATGTGCTAACAATTTAAAACAGCGTTTGAAAAAGATGCCTGAGGATTCGGAGGGCTCTGCTGAGCAGTGGTCATGCTGCTGTGGCAGGATTTCTCTAGGTTTAACTGCCCTTTTCTTTTTGCTCTGCAATTATTGGAAAAAAACGTGGCTACGGTTCATGGGGTAACCCTACAGGGCTTTTCAGCTGTGGTATTTAACAGGCATTTCAGCTCCTCTAAATGCAAGCCCTTGAATAGTAAGCAGATCAATGTAGGGCTCCTGTAGCCAAGAGTTCAGCTGTTTGTCAACATGTAAAATCTCACAGCTTCCCTCCGGTGCAGCGCAGGCAGCATGCTTGATTCTTATGAAGTCATCCAGGAAATGCTGCGGAGACCAATCCTGGCTCCGGCCATGGTCAAAAGACTGAAGTAATTAATCTGAGATTGATTTTTTTTTTTTTTTCATTCCTAAAACAGTAGTAGTGCTAGGCAAAGGTTTAGTTTGGAGGGGCTAGTTGTATGTATTCAGCATCAAAGCTCTTTTCAGAGGAAATTCTGCCTTCTTTTAGCAGTACTTCCCTCAAGACTGGCTTACGCAGTGTGTTATCTTTACACCTGATGCTAAACTGTACATCATCTCAGTACAGTGCAGAAATAGCCCACGAGGCTTTTTCATTTTCTCCTGCTTACAACCAGAGCGCTTAACCGTTGTATGCATCATTACAAAGCTATCCATCAGAAGGTGATGTATTGAAATGACTAGATGTGAACACCACAGAGTGAAAAAATAAAACTAGGTGCTCTTAGCTCTGAAGAGACGGAGCAAGCTAGCATGCTTCTGAGACAGCACATGGGAGTTCGAGCTAATTGTGAGTGGTAGCTCAGGCATTTCATGGCACAGGTTCTGACGCAGCCGGTGAGGATACATCCTGCACAGGCAATTCCTCACCGCGTGGCATCCGCTGCTTCTCTTAATTCAGTGGGAAAGGAGGAGGAGGTTTAACATGTGGGTATCGATATATCTGACATGGCATAGAAGATGTGGCTCTTAGCTCTAGTGTGGGTGGATGTAAATAAGCAAATATTGAATTATCATTTCTACAAAGCTAAAATTAATCTGCGCTTTTATGTTTTCTAGGACAACTTGTCAGACAATGTAAACTAATTTGCTAAATTGAACAGGAAAAAAGAATGCATTAGGAATATCTAATTTACCTAGAGCTGAATATATTTTGATTCCCTATATTGCCTGTTTCATGCTTTTCAGCTCTGCAATAGGCTAGGTAAGGTCTATGGGTAGTTTTAGAAATAAAAGAAATACATAAAGAATTTGCCTTAGTGGTAAGATGCTGGGATTCACTTAATGTTCACAATGCAGCACTGTAAAGCCTCGTGCATTGTCTCAAATACTTTTCTCACCTGTTTGCACTCTGCATTTCAAAGTACAGATACTATATGAGACCTTCGCTTGCTTTAAATCTCTGGCCTCTTAAAACTCTGATTTTATGTTACTTAAGGGTCCTGCAGGTTCTTTCTCTTGCAGTTTGTGGACTCGTGTCATCTCAATAAAACCAAGGAGACTATTTATATGCTCAAGAGCTAGATCATCTGTTTTGTATTTAAAAGCTTGTATAGACCTGAAATACAGAAATGAGATCAAATGCAAGGAAAATGTTTGTACTTACAGCAATTTCCCTGGATGGCAAAGAAAAGACAGTAATAAATGACGTGTTGTTTGTAGTGTGCTCTCTGAAGGTGAAGTCTTATGGTTTCAGAATACCTGTAACTGTTACACAGACTTGCAGCTTCACAGTGAAACCAGTGTTTAATGGTGTTTCCATCTGAAAAGCCTGCATTGTAGCATTAGAAAGGCAGTAGTTCAGGCAGACAGGTGTTGTCCCAGGTCCCTGTGCTGCCCACTGAGCATCAGGGGCTGTTACCTGACTTCAAATACACTCTTCTACAACAGGTTGGATGGGTAAATACAGTGTGTAAAATCACCTGCAGCAACACCAGAGGTAACGTGAAAATTTATCGTGAAATAATGTTGTCGTGAGGGGTTTAATTGAAGTTTGGTCATGAGACAGATGAAGCTTTGCTCTCCCTGGATTTGGCAGAAGCTACATGTGGAGACATTTTCATTTAGCAAGGCTGGATCTATCAGAGAGTATATAATGTGGTTTTGGGGAAAAATAGTGCTTGGGAAAATAGGTCTGTTCTTCAACGTCTCTGCAAGAACGGGAGAGTCAATCGAAGGTAGGCAATAATTCATTTAAAGTACGTCAAATAGGTGAAGATAGACACTGCCTAAAATTGTCCTCAGGAAAACTGTGCATGACGATGAACGGGTGTTGGTAGTCGGGCTAACGTGGCATGTATGTAGACACTGAGATAGGCCATTAAACTGGACCAGACCCAGACTGAGCTGCTGGGAGACAAAGTGGGAAGAAGCTCCCAGCCCATACGTCTGGGTGCATTTCCCTGGCAGTCTGCATGATGGATGTAAAAACACCTTGAAGCAAGAGGCTTCGAAGTGGAGGCAGCTGCCTTTGGAGATGGCATTTGACCTCGAGCATCCACTGTAATGATGCACTTCAGCTGTGGTCAGTCCTCTGCCAGCCATGATGGCTCAGGCGAACTGGTTCCTGGGAAGATGCTAAAAGTGAAATACATATAATTTGGCTAAATAGGAAAGGACTGGGGACATAAACCACTCACCTGTCTGAAACTGTAGTTTTCAAGGAAGGGAACTGCAGGGAATTATTTCTTGTGGTAGGAAGAGATGCAAGGAATAAGGTGATAAAGGCACAGTGGTGCAGTTTAACCCCAGCCAGCAACTAAGTACCGTGCAGCTGCTCACTCACTCCCCCCAGTCCCCTGGGTGGGATGGGGGGGAGATTTGGAAAGGAGGTAGAACACGTGGGTTAAGATAAGAACGGGTTAATAATTGAAATAAATAAAAAAAAAATTATTGTTATTATGATAAGGGAGACAACAACAAGAGAGAGAGGAATAAAACCCAAGACCGACCAGCGATGCACCACCAGCTGCTCCCCCCGCTGAGCGATGCCCAGCCAGCCCCCAGCAGCGATCGGCCCCTCCCGGCCACCTCCCCCCGCCTATATACCGAGCGTGACGCCCTATGGTATGGAACAGCCCCTGGGCTAGCTGGGGTCAGCTGTCCCGGCTGTGTCCCCTCCCAGCTCCTCGTGCTGGGGAAACTGGGAAGCCCTTGGCTTCGAGTGAGCCCAGCTCAGCCCCAGCTAACCCATCGGTGTGTCATCAACAGGATTCTCACCCTGCACCCAAACCACAGCCCGTACCGGCTGCTGGGCAGAAAATTAACGCTGTCCCAGCTAAAACCAGGACACGTAGTTATGCTGAATATTGGAAAATTTTCCTGTTGTAGGGTCTTTTTTATAGTATGCAAAATAACCTCTGCAGGGATCCAAATGAAATTTTACTACTTAAGCACTGAAAAAGAGCTGTGACAAGCTCTGTGCCCAAATGAATATGGCACATATTGGATCAGGCAAGTGGATTCATTTTTTTAAACTCCCTATTACCATTCTGTGCAAAAGAAATTTGTAGTAAAACTCAAAGTTGTTTTCAGAATTCAATGAGGTGTTTAAATAGGACTATTAAATTATAAGTGCTTAAAACACCTATAAAATGTAGGTGTTCAACAGGACTACTAAATGAAAAGCACAGCTGAGGTGCATTTCAGCATCAGCAATGCCATTCAACCTTTCTGCAAGAAATTAGAACAACAAAACCAGGAGAACATGGTAAACTTTTCCAATAAATCCTTGCACAGGACTGAGAATATTGTACCTGACGCTCTGCGCGAGCCAGCTGGACGTGGAGATTGGTGTAATCAGCCCACCATGCCCGATCCTAACTGATGTACCTGGAACCAGCTCAGCTACTGACATGTGAAGGTGTTTGCAGGGAAGCGCTCCCGAGCCCTCGGCCTTGCTGAGGGGTGGCAGCACGTGTGCTGGTCTCGTTATGGAATTACCCGAAAGGACTTGTAAAAACACTGGGTAGCATCAGTACAACTCGCAGTGGCACAAATCCACTGCTTCTGCCAGCAAGGGATTTTGCTGAATTTTCACTGCCCAAAGCCCCCCTTCCCACTCAGATGAAGAGCACAGGAGCAAGAAGAAATGAAATCTGTTGGTGGTCTCCGAGCATGTTTCCCTCTGGGAGGTTTAGTTTTTGCAGCGATTCTGAGGTTTTATGAAACATCTAGTGCGCTGAGCACTACCTTGGTGCAGCAAGATAAAACCGAGAGGCTTCTGCTGTAGGGTTTTCTGTTTTAATTACTCTTATTTGCTGCACCTGAAATACCTGTAATTAGCCCCAGCCTGACTGGCTGAGGGTGTAGGAAGCCAATTACCCAGGTGCCAGCAGATCTACGGGGTGGGAGTCAGCACTGCTCCCTTCCCTGCCTGCCCCTTGGGGTGAGAGCCCGTGCCTCCTGGAGCAGGGCTGGTTTGCTGTTCCATTGCCAGATGCCTGAGCCGTCCTCTACCTTCTCTTCCACTGTTGCGCTTGAGTGGTGGTGGGGAAAAAGCAGGTAAGAGAGCATTGTTCATCTTGGAAGGGCTGGGGATGTGAGTGTTACACCAGCTTGCAGGAGAGGGATCTCCTGTGGTTATTTATCTTTTGCATTTGCATCTTAAAAGAAGGAATATTAAAGCATGTCGTGGAGGGGAAATGTGTAACTTGACGTATAGAAATAACCTGTGGGCTCTGGGGAGAGCTGGCCGCTGTTCTCAGGCTCTCCCTGCCTGCGCGGGTCCCAGGGGCTCTGGTGTGCTCCCTGGAAAGCAGCCTTGCTCCCCAGGCTGTGGGGAGGTGGGAATGGGAAAGTCTGGTGAGATACGGTTGTGCAGAACCTGCTTTGCTGAGCAACTAGGTTACAACCACGTTGTCTGTGCAAAGCTGCTGTGCCTCCTCGAACCGGGTTGTGTGACCGTCACCTACAGCCGCGTTGCCTCCGCGGGCCCTGTCCCTGCTGCGTTCCCTTTGGTCAGGTGTTGGTAGGACACGCCTGGCCTCTGGTGCGTTGCTGCTTCCAAAATTAATGACTGTGTTTGATCAAATTTTTATGTGAGGGAATGGACAGTACTTTGTAACACTCGTGTGGTATGTTTGTCTCCCTGAGGAGCAAAAGGTAGTATCTCCTGGGGAACAGGTATTTGCTGAACTCCAGATTTGAGAGCAAGAAGTTTCCCCTGATGGTGAACTGAGGAAAAAAAAAAGATACATTTTAAAAATGCCCTTTGTTGTTAACTGTGGCAAACACACGGAGCCATTCTGTGAGCTGTGCTGTGTGGGGAGTGCTGCTCCAGACCCTGCTCTCCACCTGCTGCAGCACAAGCGGGTGCTGCCAGGGCCTCCTGGGCGCAGGTGGGACCAAGGAAGGACCCACCACAGGTCCTCCTCCACCAGGGAGGGGCTGTGATCAGGTCTGGAAGGGGCCAGCTGTTCAGCGAGGGAAGGGGCAGAAAGCTCCCAACTTTGTGTCCTGAAGCTATGTGGCGTTTTGGTACCTGGAGCCATCCCGATACCTGTTTGGCGCTGTTACAGTGCCAGACCCGCGGTACCGCTGTGTGTGAACCATGGGTGAAGTCAGAGATTTTCCGACGTTGGTACAGAACACGGTGTTACAGATGGCTGGGATAGGGTGCAGGTGTGAACCATCATCTATAATCCTGATGAATCTTTTCACGTGGGCAGGGCTGGCGCTAGAAAGTTCACGGTGGTGAATGGTGGCAGCTCCCATGCAACCCTCCTGCCAAGGGCCTCGGGCGGTGGCAGCATCGTGGTGTCCTCTGGGGCCACGTTCTGCTCAAAGCCCCGGTCATCTTGCTTTGCGTACACAGAGTGCGAGCAGTATCTCCTACCTCGCGCCTCGTGCTGTTGCCCGCTGCTCGCTTGGTGCTGGAGGTGGCTCCCAAGTCTGGGAGCTTGGCTACCATCTCTAGCAGCACCAGCCAGTGTCGGGGAAGGTGTTGGACAGAGCTGCCCTCTGCCACATCGGGGAAAAAGCCAAACAAACTGGGAAGCTGAAACGGGTGATTTTGTTCTTCCTGCAGTTTCAGGGTGAAATGTTTTTTGTTTGCTGTCCTGAAGATATGCTGGGCAGCACCGTGCCTTGTGGAAGAGTTGCAGGGGCTACCTGCAGCCAATTTAATTGCAGATAAACAAATACTCTTTGCAAGCCACTCCACAGTAATGTTTGAGCAGGATGTGATATTGTATGGCACTGTAAAGCTTGATATTAATTTTTAATAATCTTTGGATAGCCTTTGGAGGGATGCCCTCCATAGAATATTAGTCTCTGCCCTTCAAAGCTCCAGCTTTCCTGCTGGATAAATTGTACAGCAGCAAATATCTATTTCCAGGGGCTCGCAATCAATGTGCACTTGCTCAGAAGTGGTGGCGTGTCTCCTGTCCAGAGGCATGTCTGGTTGCAACTGCTCAGTGCTCGGGACAGAAGCTTTGGCTTATAGAAAATATAAGTTGTTCCTAGTCCAACAGGACTGTTTTGAGATGCTTCTAAGGGAAAGGTAAATCAATTTGCAAGAAACGAAAAGATACCTTTCTTTTTTTTTTTAAGAAGAAAATGTAACAGACTGCTTGGTACCCTTTTCTGTACTAGCTTTGTTTAAGGAGCAGAAACATCTTTATACAAGACTAGAATACATTTAAAAAATAAAAGAACAACAACAAAACAGTTTGCTACACCTTGCAACTCCGCTCACTCTGCTCAGAAATGAGGAAAAACCTTTTGGAGTGACTTTTCCCCTCCTTCCACAATTTCTACCATACGTTCATCCACATTAGTGAGTCCTAACTCTGGTGTGTTAATTTAGAGCATCTTGCTTACTCTTGATAAGCGTGAAACAAATTAGGGCATGTTAACATCTCCTGCAGCCCTGCCTCGGATTGCCTCTTGGCAGATCCCCTCGCATCAGTTTCTGCAGCATTGGAGGTAGCTGAGCTTGATCTTTGTTTTGCCATCCTGGGCATAATCCCAGAAACATTAGGTTTGGAAATCTTTTGGCAGAAATGTCTGGCGATTATGCTAGCTGCCTGCCAGGGCATCCCTCGCCAGGAAGCGGCAGGAATAAGGGCCACACCTCAACCAATGCCCTAACGAGCTGAATCCACATCCCTTTGGAAACAGGTTATTCAGGAGTGCAAAGCAAACACAGCAGCTCTTGAATTTCCTTTTAGACCCTTAACATTCTGTTTTCTTCCTCTTGGTAGACCAGTTTTCGATAAGCGGCTACCTCTGTTGATGCTGGAGTACCAGTCAGACAGTGGTGACGCAGGAGAAGCTCGAGGGCTGATGGCCGATGGCCTTTGCTAGGTCCCCAGCTGCCCTGTCTCCACTGGTATGATGTGATGTGGCCAGCTCTGCCCACTGCCCATCTTGCGTAGTGCAAGGTACTGCAGGCTTTCATAATTAAACCAGGAAATAAATGACTTCTGTGAAAGCAGAAGGAAAAAATATATCTTGGATACAAGCTTGAGCGATGTGGAGGTTAACAGGGCATCACAACCTGTAAAACACTGAAGGATAATGATGTTCTTGGTGGGCTGTTCCCATCACTGGTCTGTTGGTACCTGCTGCCAACAGCAGTGGGTCACAGTGGACATGCCTATGCTACCAGCTGTAGAACTTCTGTTTTCCTTTTCACATCCTTCTCCAGGATGAAGCTGCAGCTGCAAAGGTCACCAGACATCAGATGCCGCAAGTCAACGTTGTTATCCCTGAAAGAAAATTGCATCACTTAAGCTAATTACCAAATGGCATTTCTCCGCTGAAAAATTACATACCTGGGCTCTCTAGGAACACAGAGCACACAGCTCTGAAAGCAAAGTAATTTCTAAGGCTTTTTGAGTGATGCAATTTAGTTAACCTACTTCCCAAAGCACAATTAAGTGTAGCTGAATAACAGCTGTACAGGAATGACCTTTCCTTAAAAACCTAGTCCTTGTGCGTTTGGTATTTCACTAAGAAGGTTTGCACAGCGGCTAGCACGCAGTTAGTGCTCAAAGGGTTACCAAAGGCAATCCCTGGGAGGGTGAGCTCCTCTCCGCTCTTGATTTCATTTGGGCTGCAGAAGGGTTAGCACCTGTGAGCTGCTGGCCAAAGCATCCTCCCTTCGATTTATCAGCTTCGTGGGAAGCAGTGGAATTAAAATCTTTAGGGCACATCTTTGCCTGGTCTGTAGGTACCTGTTGGAGAGTGTGACAGGCAGAGCAGGTTTTGTGGGTTTTGGCTGCTTTGTTACTACTTTTTTTTTTTTTTTTTCTTTCTTTTCTGTAAGAGGATGAGTGAATGGATCATTCCCCTTTTGTATGTCCTCAGCAGTTCATATCTCACTGGGGATAAATTCTTGCATAAGCCTGGATGTTCACAGCAGTGGTACAACCCAGCAAAGGTTTGGTCTTGTTTCTGAGTACCTTCAGGATATTTTAAAGCCAGATGCAAAATTCTTTATTTATCCCTTTTCTTTCCTGTGACACTTCCTGTTAGAACATCCTTTAGCAATAAAAATAAAGCTTTAATTGATGCAAGTGGATGAATTTGGAAATGTTGTGGTCAAAGACGTGAGCCCAGCTCTTATTTCTCAAGCCAGTAGGTTGTCTCTGAGTCTCTAGCCTGAATCCCAAAGGCAGGCTTTACTGTAGCTTTATACCATCAAAAAAAAGTACTGAAAGAGCAAAACCTGAAGAGGGAAGATTGGCTAAAAATCATACTTTGGAGATTTGCAGAGCTTTTTGCATCAGATCTGCTGGCAGGGGTGGATGAGATATTGTTGATGCATCAGTATTAAGAGGAGCTTGCTGTTTGTTTTCCTGGTCCGTGTTTCACAGAAATATTCTAGCTTCACATTTTTAATGGAAAAAAGTGTATTTCTAGCCTTCTGTGTTTGTAGAGGATAGCTTACAAGTGCAAAGCCCAAAGGCTCAAAACCCCAAAGGCAAATAAAGCACCAATATTTACAGTTGTTTAGAGTAACTCTTTTTTTAATTGAATTTCATGGCATTTGGTGTTTTGGTTTATGCATTTTGAATGATAATACACTGTCTTTCAAGTATCTTGCAAATTACTAACACTATCAGATTTCATAAGTTAATCGTAAATGGTATAAACTGCCATGTGAAAACATTATTTAAAAAAAAAAAATAGAATGTGTTGTGAATCCTGTTGTGAGAGATTTCCTCCCATCTTGTAAATTACTTGGAAATTACTAAAGGAAAGAAGAAATAGAAAGCAAAATGGAAAGCTTTGATGTTAGTTTTTCTCCGTTTTTATCTTTCTTCTCACTTTTTATCTCTTTCCCGTTCCAAGTCTTTGATGCCGTGACTGCGGACAGTGTCCCTTGTCCTTTGTATAAAATGTCATGGGCACTCGGCTTATTTGTAACTGTTGCTATATTGTCTGACCATCTAGATTTACCAGCCAGTATGCACGTTATACTGACAATGTGCAGTCTCAAGGAGGAAAAAAAATTAGAAATCTTTCTGTTCTTATTTTCCTTTTGTTATTTAAAAAGAAGTATCTATCTTTTACTGAAGCCACAGGCTTGGGGCGCTGTGCTGGCCGTCGCGCAGAAGTGCCCCCACCGCAGCAGTAGCCTGAGTGCCGAGCCGTGGTGGCTGACATCCTCCTAGGTGGAATCACCCACCTCGCCGTCCGGAGACTTAGGTGGGCTTACATCCTTCTGGGGTAACCTATGCATCATGTTATCCTTTCTCCTTATACGCCTAGACGTGCCTCACCCTCGGTGCGCTGCTGAGCTGTACCTTCTCCTGACGTGGGGCACCTAAACTCGGGGCACGCTGTGTGAGAGCTTTTCTTCTGCTTGTATTTGAATTTGCTGCTTATTTTCTAATGAATGCCAATATCCAGTTTGGAAAACTGTTAATGTACGGTCCCTGTAACATGTAGGAGAGCTTACAAGGAGTGCTTCTCTCCATCCCCTTTCCAATGGGAGAAGCTCTGGTGTCTTCCCTGGGGGTGAGAAGCTTTCTCCACAGCCTGGCCAGTCTGCTGACTTCTCTGCCGGCTGTTGCTTCTCAGCCATGGAACCTGGTTCTAGCAGCCCAGCTGCAGGAGCATTGCCGTTTGGTTTGCATGTAAATCTAATTCTATCCTCCAGTGTCCACTGCATTTCACTGGTTAATAGTAAGTTTGATCCGCCCTCAATTCACCAAACTCCTGGGTTCTTTGTGGTGTTTGCTAGGTTTGGCTGAATACTAGTGCCATCTGCAAATCTTCCACCCTTGCTGCTCATCTGTTTTTCTGTATCATTAATAAAAGTAATGCTATGGAGCTCAGTGAAGCTCTTTGCAAGCTGTGAAAGTGTTTGCTCGTTTTATTCCTGAATGCTGCAGACATGCATCCTGATAGTCAAGCAGAGAATTATTTACGCGCTGTGTATAGTTCAGGATCCCTCAACTACTACCATTTTGTCCCTGTTTCATAGCATTATTTACATTTATGTAAAAAACAATTGAACAATATTTGTCCAAGTTTATTTTAAAAAACTCACTGTAAAGCAGGTGTGTTCAGAAACACACAGGCACTTCCGATGAGTTTCCTGTTAATATTTTAAACAGCTTCAATTAACCTAGTTTTAAAGAATTTAAAGCGTTTTACGTGCTCATAACTGAATAAATGAGCAGTTCTTGAAGCAAGTTTTTGTTTAAGACTATCCTTGCAACTTGTGCATCTGCTATAGAAATACATGGTTGTAGAGTGAGAGTCATTTTTGGTGATTCTGTGTTTCTGCACCGTGGCAAATAGTCTTGATTCTGGTAAAAGGTTACTGGATTTTAGGCCTAATCTTAAGGAATTTATTTTCCTTGAGCAAAAGCTCATTGCACAAAGGTAATTGGGTACCAGCAGTGTTCCTAGGTGGTCAACTTTTGATTTATATGGAAATAAAAGTGGCAGAGCAATACTGTTTCCTACCTTAGGAAGCATCTTCCCTGCCGTTCTCGTGTCATTCTGAACGAGGCCACTCCTGCTGCGTCTCGCTGCATAAACTGAAATGCTCAAAGCATTTAGTGTCGCGAGCCCTGCGGTATCTGCGTCTGTGCTGAACTTGGACGCTGCCCTTGCCAGAGCTGGTGCAGGGTTTGCTTCACGTGGGAAACGCATGTTGTTGCTGCCCGGGCCATACAGTGCTCACCTGCATTCCATGTACGTGCACGCGATGCACAAGGTATGTGGAATATCACAGTCTCTTCACTGTGTGAAAAGGGAAAAAAATAATCCTCAAAACTCAAACAAGCAACAGACACCCAAAGGGTTTTCCCTCTCTTCTCATTGAAAGTAATGTTCTCATTAGCAGTAACGCTGATTTGTCTGTTAACCTTACCAGGAACAGGCTGAGGCAAATGCTGAGAGCATTTAGAATTCCCTTCTGTATATTTAAAATAATGCTAAGAAAGAGCTTAGCGTCACATTAAAGTGTGTACTTTTTTTTTTTTTGGTCTTATGATTTCAGGCTTACTATGAAAATTGTCATAAATAACACAGCAGCTGAGTTATCTTCTCACTTTCTATGAGACATATATCAACATCGGGCCAGTCTGGCATGTTCTACCTGTTTTCGTACCACCGAGAAGAGGTAGAAGGTGCTTTGTATGGCGAGGCTGTCTTTCAAATATGAAAGCCTTACGGGTTTGGCAGACTGAGTGGCATTGTTGCTCTGTAAGTTCTGTGGGTAGTTTTTCAAATGTGATCCAAAAACGTAGTTAAAAATAGTCATCTTCTGTGTTACTTCAGATGCTAGCCTGGTGTGGTTTTTCATTTCTTGGTGTGATGGACAGGAACTCCTGGCTGGGTGAGCGATGGGTGTTCCTTGCGGCTCGTCCCTCCAGAGTCGGTGGGCACCTGCTGGAGCCCTCACTGGGGCTGGGGAAGGCTTCCAGGCACCCGTGACTTCTGTGGTCTCCCCACCTTGTTCTGTTGTCTCCCCAGTTTTGCTTGGGAGAGAGCAATGTGACAATTCCAGTCAGTTTGTCCATTTTTGTTCTCTTGCCTTGGATGAAAATTGCTGGGCAGGGCAAGTGCTGTCGTCAGGACTGTTTCAGCTACAGGGTGAGGGTGCTGTCTGTTGGGTGCTACGGTAATGATTGCCTTTTTTGGTGGGTTTGTGCCTTTTTTTCCTATTTTATTTTAAATCCACGAAAGATCCTTGAGGCTATAACTTCCTATTCTACCAGGAGCTTAGAGAGCGTAGCATTCAGGTTTTCTAAGTTAGTACTTGGCTCGGCACCTAAATTTTAGGGTAATATTTAAATAGTCTACCTTCTTCGTTTTCCTCTCCCTGAAACATCCTGAGCTACCAGTGCCTCTGTTTCCTTCTTTCTATGGGAAACCTGGGAGGCAACCCGATGGAGCCAGCAGTGACTGATGGGGCATTTTCCATTGAACAGCAACGCTGCTGTGGTGGTGATCGATCTGAAACGTGGGCAGCAGAGTGATCCCTTCAAAATCGTGCTGGAAATGTCCACTCGCAAAGGAGGAGATGCCAAAGTGGGCTGAGAGTGCCGGTGGGGTTTGGGCTCAGCAGGGAGCCGAGGGATGGGTGTACGTGTGTGTAAGCCACTCTCGGGGCCGTTTTTTGGTCCAGGTTTCAGCAACCTATTAGACCGGTGTCAAACTCCTCATCCCAATGGTCTCGCAAAAATGGGATCTGCTCATATGTAAAAATAAAGTCCCAAACTGGGTAAAATTAAGCCAGGGTGTTAAAACTGAAGTGTATGTCCCAGGGAAAATGTTTGATCTTGAAATTATCCATTTTAAAACACCGGTGCTAATTGAAAATGGTTCTCAGTGGAGACCTTAGTTAAATCAGTATCAGAGGAAGCATGTGCACACAAAATGCAACTAATTTTAAAGTGATTGTGACTTCGGGCAAACTTACCTTTTCATGAAAAGTCTGCGAGCAAGGTAACATCATCTCCTAGTGCAAAGAACAGCAAATTAATATCACTGAAGCAGAGAATTTAATGGCTGTTCTGCAAATTAAAAGCTACTTTCTCCTTAGGTTTATGATTTGGAGTAACGTTCCTGAGTGAAGTGTTGTAATTACAAAGTAAAACAGAGGCCTGAGGATGATCAATGTGACCTGCAGTGCTCGCATGCTGAGGAGCCGGTGTAATTTTTCCCCAGCAGAAGGTAGATGGGAGATTCATCATCAGGACAGCAAACATACCCAGGCAGGGGCGGGGGAAGCAATTACATGGAGACCTGTCACTAGGAGAAGCCTATGAATATTCTTATGCAAATTTTAAATTAAAATATTGGTTTAATTGTCTGCTGGGGAACTTCATGTTCACTTCATAAGCAAAGCAATGAGTTTGATGATGGATGTGGCCCATCGGACTGGGAGGCGTTCTTCTCTGTGTGAAGATGAACTGGCCTAAGACACCGAGTACTGGTGGTGCCTGCTGCAAGCCTAAAAATAACAGCATCAAGTATTTCAGCATCTCACATTTAAAATTGAGTGTGACTTATCCAGTGATCTCTGACAGTGTAAACTCTATTGTACTAGGGGAGCTCAAACCGGTGGGCAAGATTAATGATCATATAATGGGAAGAGAAGTCTGAAAACAGTTTCTGCACACAGAAATTAAGAGGCATTAATTTAGACATAAAAGGCATAAATGTTTGAAGACATTAGCTTGCTAGGAGTGATAACGTATAATAACAGCACTTTTCAAGTTTATTACTGTTTTCAGTATCGCAGATGGCTGCAAATTGTAGGGCTCTCTTCTATTGTGTCTTTCCCCTCTGCCAAATTAACAAAAGAATGTTAAATCTTGGCTAGCCTTAATACGGTGCATATGTTAACGATGGAAATTGCTTCATTGTGCTGCTAAATTGATGGAAGCAAGACAAGATGTGGGGAAATGTGTGTGTTTTAGTTGGTACTGGGTATTATTTTGGGATTCAGACTTATGTTCTGCACATAGTGGGGCTCTCTGGAAGATGAATACATTTGCATTTCATGTTTGCCAGCACATTTCTGTTTTGAGTGCTTTCATGTTTCAGTTGCTACTGGGTATATTTCAGGACAGAAACTTATGTTTGGTATAAACTGGAGATCTCTGGAAGGTGAATAACTTCATATTTGGCAGTGGGTTTCTGTTTTGAGTGATTGCATCCCAACTGGCCACGCAGACACACATTTCTGATCAATGTGTTGCTCTGAATTTTAAAGAGGCGATTGCCCTGCTCTCAGCCTGGCTGCTGGTGACGGGAGAGGTGGGCTGCGACCAGGGCCTGGAGATGAAGCAGGGCTGCAGCGTGCAGGGGGTTACAGCTGGCCGAGCCCTCTGCCACCTGTTGTAGATTTTTGGAAAGTCTGTAGGGCGAGATGAGGGACCGCGGGTAGATGAAGTGCATTATCCTAGCTAATGGATTTGTGTGCTGGGGGGTGGGTGGGAGGATCTTGTCCTCTCAGCTTGTCCCAATGACAGCATTTGTGTGGGTGTCACTGGGGTCATATTTTGGAGATCCTGCTGTGATCTTTGCTCTTCTGGATGCTCAGCTAACGACCTTGGGCTCTGAGCAGTCACATATGAAATCTGTAAGTACATCCAAGTATTCTCCAGCTCTCCCTCCCTGCTCCCCACTCCAGACTGTGTATCCAAGATGAAGGAAAAGCTTTGCTCTTGGTTTCTCTGCCCCTCTGATTCACCCTGTGAAATGGAAATTGCTTCCATTTCTTCCCTAGACTAGATAATGAAATGCCCTGATGATACTGTGATGAGCATATAAGAGAGATCAGAAAGAAAAGCAGCGATGCAGACTGAGGTTTGAAATGTGTGTGTAAAATTGCTGGTTCCCTCACCAAACAGAGAAGAAAAGCCCTATAGAATAGAATACTATTATAGAATAAACCAGCTTCTTGTGGAATGGTTTTAACTTTGATGGACTCTGTGGAAAGGGTGGAGGTGGGGCACAGTTGGGTTGTGTCGTTAGAAAAGGTAGCAGGAATGCATGAGGGTGCTGGGTGTTTGAGTTGGACCACTTCAATTCTGACAGCTTAAATGCTGACATTTAGTGTGATACCAGTTTTTGAGCTATTTGTGTAAGGTCTGAGACCTTTCCACTCATCTCAGCTTTCCAGGCTGAGCATGTTCTCTGCTACTCCTAATCTACTTGTTGGGCCAAGAAAGCATTGCACCTGACAGATTTTGGGGGCCAGCAGAGCTGCGTACTCTAAGTAGTTTCTCTATCAATTTGCAAAGATGATGAGAAATTCTTCTATATCCATCCACAAAAAGAATTCTTTGTACGGACCACTGTATGACATGGAAGTCCTCCCTTGTAAAAGCAGTAGAAAGCTGGGTGTTTTTATTTTCTTATGAATAGACCTGCCTCTGCTATCGCAAAATGTTTCCTACTCTTAGCTACCCATGGTTTAGGGAGAGCAGACTGATGTGAGAGCATTGCCACTTTGCTCTGCCCTGGATTAATATCACTTTTGTGAGGCTCAGGTTGCTCTTACTGAAAGTCTTAAATTACGTGTTTAGTGCTTCTTTTCTGCCCATTTTAGGCTCAGTGGGAATGATTGCATTGCCTTTGTCCAAAATTTCTTGGAGAGCCAGCAACTGAGCGTTCCTGGAGCCAGATTTCATTATGGTTCAGCAAAACATAGATCTGTTTCAGTTGTTCTGCTTTTAGGCCATCCTGTAATGCATCGTGTGGCGGAGAAGCACGGGGAGAGGTGGGAAGGTGCCAGGATTTTCTCATGACATTGACTTGCGGATCACGTGGGCATTTTCCTATCTGTGCCCACGCCTGTGTGTACAGGTGCATTGTGCAAGTCTGAGCAAATACCTTGGTCTTGGTACGGATCCCCCTTCAAACCCCTTCGGCACTGGCAATGTGGGGCTCTCCCAAAGATCCCAGTGGCTCTCTGAGATTTTCCTTAGTGTTTATTTTGAGCTGTAGCAATATGGTTTGCCAAATAAAAGACCAGTAAGCTAATCAAAACTTGATATCAGTTGGTTTAAATGACAAAGTATTTGCAGGGAGGTATATTATGTTTTTTTTTGAAGATAAGTTGAGTGAAAAGCATTAAAACAGTTTTCTTTAAATAATGAAGAATTGAACACATACTTTATGTAAGGATGGTAAGGAAGATGATGTTCCCTGGCAGTGGATTTGTTTCAACCTGCTTTTGGCTTTTCCCCCAGGGAAAAATACAACATGTAACCAGCAGCTTTCCTTGACCTTCTTGCTCCAGAATAGCTGTCCAGCTAAGTCTGTTGATGGAGTTCACTTTAATGCAGCAATGTTACTCTTTGGAGCACATTCAGATATGAATTATGGCCATGCAGAAATCCTTTTCCGACTCAGCTGTTCCACCTGCAGAGCTGCCCTGTGCAGTCACTGAGCCCCCAGCCCAGCGCGGCTCCCCGGGGCCACCTGCCATCCGCTGTGAGACCTCGGTGCTAGCAGCACAGGGAGCTGAAAGAGAAACCCACAGTGTGTTGTGGTATAATTTATGCTAGTAAGCAGATTTAAATTATGTAAATTACTGTCTGCACTGAATCTGCCATCTGGAAAAAGTTATGCATACAAAAATCTGTCGGGGCAATGCGAGGGACAGGGTATCATTGAAAAGGGAGAGGGGCTGATGGAATCAAACCAGCCTGCTCTGTGAAGATTTATTTGCCTGCTACAGTCCAGTGGTAAAGCTATTCTTCTGTAATAGCCCGTTTAATTTGGTGGGACTGAAACAAATGTTTAGAGCTACTTTGGAGTTTGAAGACTTCCTTGTTACTGGGCCCCGGTAAATGCAGGTTAGGATGCAAGGAGGGAGTGGGAGGAACAGTGGGTGCAGCCAGAGCCACAGGTGTGGGGGGCCGGTCAGCAATGTACGGGGAGGTGCAGAGGGGGTGAGATCTGGCTTGAAAACTTTTGGGCAGAGGATAGGTTCTGCCACCATCCTGCATGTAACATTTCTTGCAGTAAATGAGAATTGGAAGGGTAAAAAGCTACAGCATTTACTGCCTCTCTAGCATGTCAGCCATCCTGGTGTCTCTTAGGTCAGAGCAGGCTTGTCCAGTTTCTTCTCTACCCAAGCGAGAGCTCCCATGAACTGGAGCAGTGTGCATCTCGGAGCTGTATCTTCTAATGACCTATGTGTTCTGGGCAATGCCTCCCTTTATGGGCAGGTATTGCCTTACCTTCTGCTCCCTAGAGCTCCTAAGGTAAGGCTTCTGCGGAGCCTGTTGCAGAAATCAACGCTGACGAGGGGATAAAGACTTGTAGGGCTGCCTAGAAAGGCAGAGTTCTGTTCTTCACATGCTCACAAAGAGTAAAGCCTTGACAAACCCACTTACGTGTTTCAACTCAGCTACTTTTGTGTGCCTTCAGTTTAAGGAAGCAGCAGGCTCTCGGCGATGTGTCATTCATTACAAGAGCAGCACAGTACGTGTATTAGTAATATTCTATAAAGCAGAGCAGTAATTACAGAATGCTTTGTCAAATTTTATTATCTGTTACTACAAAGTATTGTGTGCACTATTACAGGAACTTATAGAGAAACCTTACTGACTGCACGCCTATTAACTCGGTAGGCACGGCGTTTAATTTAAAAAAATAACAGTTGGAGACTGTCAATGATGCTCCCATAAAAAGTATGCCAGCTTCTGCTGCAATGCAGAAGGGAAACAAATGGTTCCCATTTAGACTTGGCATACTGTAACCCTACAGAGCTGACTTATCATGATAAACTATTGTCATTGAATTGTATTCCCACAAGCCATAACTACAGCCTATTTAAAAAGCATAACATGATCTCATGTATTTCTAATTATTTGTGAGATGAAGGGATAAACACTTCAGTGCTATTTTTTGCTTACCGTTCCCATAACTTGCAAAGCAGCTCTGAGAGCCATGCCTCTTTCCATTACTGTTTATTAAACGGCTCTTTAATGAAATGGGTCAGTAATATTGGGAGCCACTGAGCTTTTACCTTGGACTGAAAAGTCTGTGTTAATAGCTTTAGAGAGTGGGTTACTGGACAGTGGAGAAACAGCATCGTTTCTTCAGACAATAATGCTGGTTAAATTGAAGATTACAGGGCTCTGAAGAGGAGAGCCTCTGCAGCTTGGTGTGTTTTCAGGGCTGGTTTTCACAGCGTACACTCACTTCTTTGAGGATTAGGTTGTTCATTGCTGAGCTAACAGACTGGCAAAGTTAGTCTTTCTTTTGAGACAAGCTATGCGTGGCAAGCTTTGAAGAGTGTATAGGTGAAGTCTGTTGTGGCAGGGATAACAAGTGAGGAAACGCGTCCCTGCGTGCAGCATGCTGCGAGGCACTCCCACCTTCTCAGAGAGCCTGGGCGAAGCGTAGCTGGTCAGTGGGAGTCATGCGGGAAAGGACTAAAGGGATAAATCTGTGCTTGCAGTGGAGTCCAAAGTCTGTGCAGTAACTAAGCTTAGAATCCCTGGTTCATCATCTTTGATCCTTTAGGAAGACCAGCAGCGTTGCACTCCACTGCTCATTAGTTGCCTCCATAGCTCGTGCTCTTAGTGGTGTTTCCTACTGGATCCTGTCCTAGGGCTGCTCTTCTCAACTAGGGCTGCTGCATGCAGCACAGGGCATGCATTCTGCTCTCCTCTTCCTCCACCATTATTGGGTTTTGTGGTGGTGTTTGTTGGTGGTTTTTTTTAATTAAAAAAAAAAAAAGCCATTCAACTTTCTTCATGAAGACAAATCTGTAGTCCTTGCAGACAGTCCTAGAGGAAGGATGACTATGCCTGTGCTTGATGCCACTAGGCTCCTTTAGGAAACTCCACCTGGGAGGAATTGCTGCAGCACATGCCCTTTGCAGGGTGCCTGAGCCCAGCTCACCAACCCCTGTGTTCTGCACTGCCTCTGCACAGGGCATCAGGTCAGGCTCAGTGGGGCAGCCCTGAGCTCAGCTGCCAGAAAGATGAATACAAGTAGAAAATGAGGCCAAAATAATGACAGCTGTAGCAATAATCAGGGACCAGATTTGCCTATGGGTGTGGTGGGTGCTATTTTCTTAAGCACCTCCCATTAAGGTTTAGGGGTCTGGTTTCTATTGGAGGTGTCTTTGGTCAGCCAGGGTTTATGTTCTTCAGTGCTGGAATGGATGGGTGAAATTCTGTGTGCTGTGTCAAACAGCAAAAGAGGCCAAGCAATTAAAATGGCTTTGCGTCCTTAAAAATCCATTATATGAAACTGCTGTGAATGAATGGCTTGGTTCTTTGGTGTAAGAAAGAGCAACCTGTTTTTCTGGCTGGGTCAGTCTGTGGGTTCTGGCCAGCTGATGGTCTCAAATGTGCTTGAGATATTTTTTCAAACCTTATAATATTTAAATAGAAGGATCTGATGGGATAAGAGTAGAAAAGCTTGTTCTACCAGTGAGAAGAATTGGGCCCAGGACAGAGTTCCACCATCTGCACTTGCAGACAGGGCTGTCACTCCAGGGTGTCTCACAAAGCCCACGCTACTGATATTCAGGTTTTGAAAATGTGCAACAACCTAACATGTGATGGCAAGAAAAGTAATGACTCTACCGTAGATACAATAAGTATTGATTGAATGTATTGTGCTGCTTCTGCCTGGTGAAATTAGAAAGGGAAAACATAAGATTTAAATAGAAATCCATTTACTTTTTCAATAGCTTTTACTGCCTCTGTGCTAAATTTAGTGATAATTAAGTTCTCTGTGCTTGTAACAATGTGTTTCTTTCTCCCGGTAGCTCTTTCCCAGTGGTCAGTCCTTCTGCAGAAGCACAAGTGCTTCCCAGTGTCAAGTAGCATTGTAACAAGCAACAGGTCATGTTATCCTGTGGTATGGAGACCGTCCGAAACAAACCATCTGAGTAAAACGGTTGCTTGAGTAGGCAAGGAATCCTCCTTGAAAAATACCTTGGTTTTCCTCTAAGCACCCAACAGGAAATACTTCTGGGAATAGTGTTTATAATAGATTCAAATGTGTAGCTCTTCATGTTCTGTTATGAAAGCAATAAATTGTAAAGAATCCATACCAATTTGGACAGGAACCTTGATGGATGAGAGCCAGGCTTCCTTTTGGTATTTTGCTCTTAAAATTGTATTTCAACACTGAGTAAACTTTAGAAAAATACTTCATCCCAGTTGTGGTTGGCTTTTTTGGGGAGAGGGATGAGCTTGGCTGTGCTTGTAGAGGAGCACAGTGGTCCTTATTCAACTCTGGTGAAACCACAAGTCCTCTTGTAAGGAGCATCATAAGAGCACCTTGGCTTTTTGGTTGATCCTGGCTGCTCAGGCGATGCTGCTGGGCTGGAGGCATCTCCCCAGGCCCTTCTCCAGCAGGAGAAGGTGCTGGCAAGGCTTGCGGCTTGGCAGAAGTTACTTGGGTTGCAATGGCAGTACTCCGGGGGTGCGGTGCTGGCTTCCCCTGCCCGTGGAAAGGGACTGCCCAGAAGGGAGTGCTCGGGGAGCCAGGGGAGCCCCTTGCCTGTGACAGCCACTCGGTGCTTCTAGGCTGAGGTCCTAAGCCTAGGGCTTATGTTTTTGGCAGCTTGTAAAGCTTTGCAAAGAGTCTGATGGAGAACTATGTGCTTAAAATTAACCCATCCCTCCCTTTCACACCTGAGAGCCCAGCACGGTGGGTGGAAGGGATGGTTTTCCTTTGTGGGGCCCCTATCCACTGATATGCCCAATCTGTCCCAGTAATAAAACTATCTTTGTAATCTTTCAAATGGTGAGTGTTGGCTGGTTCTGAGAGATTACCTGGCATTATCGATCTGACCTTTCCTTCCCGTGGCCAAAGTTAATGCACTTGTAAAGGGTTTTCTGCAGAAGTAGTGACTTGACCTTTACTGCTTTCAGCAATCCATGAGAAACGGAGCAGGTGAATACCCCGTGCCAACATTCGCTTTTTTAAAAACCTGAATCTCCAGATTTTGACAGAGATATCCTGTTAATACTGCAGTTTCCAGAGGTATAACCATAGCATTAAGGCAGCGTCTTCAACTTAACATTTATATAACATTTCGCTATAGCTTCCACCCTCACCCCACCATACCCACACACAAACTGAATCTGTAGGGATGTGACTCTTTGACCGTTCGACCTTTTCTTCAGCTTTTCAGTCAATAAAGTTCACTCCTGTGACCTTATTGTAGCTTGGCAGTGGTTCTGTGTTATGATAGTGGTATTTCTTACCTTCTTGTAGTATTAAACTTGGCAAAAATGGGATGTTTCACTGGTAGGCTCAGCTGTGAAAGATCTTTGGTCTAATGGGCCAACTTGAAAAACTGAAGGCACTATAAAAGCACCTTGAAAAGAAGAGATATAATCAGGCAGGTTCTTTCATGTGTGAACCTAAGGGCTCTATCTTGCTTTTTGATGACAGAAAATTTAAAACTTCTGGTGAATTGAGCTTTTGTCCTTTCTGCCACTTAGGCAGAGGAAGGATGCAGGCATTCAAAAGGAAGGTTTCTTGCTGTGCTCCTTCTGGCATTTCACACTTGTGAGTTCAGCCGTGCTCAGTTTTGCTTTTCAGAACCCAATGTAGAGGCTACAGTGTCCTTCATGGCAGGGACATGTGCGGTGATACTAGATAGTGAGGAAAGGGGATTTCTTGTCACTATGTACTTGGATTTTCTTTTACTCAGAATAGTTGTGCAGCATTTTTTGTTCAGTTTGGAGAAAGGGTGGATATGGAGCTCCAGAACAAGGCTGTGTTAGTGTTTTCTAGTAGAGCTAAGTAAGAGCCAGCACTGGTGATGCTATGCCTGGGGGTTTTCAGTGAGTGAAGTCGTGTGGGTTTGGTTTTGTTCGTGTGGTTTTGTTTTTTCTTTGTTGTTGTGTGTTTTGTTTTTTTTTCCTGAAGCTGTCCAAAAAATCCAATTACTGTTATCACATTGTGCAAACCACAGCTGTATTGCATCTTGTGCAGCAAATGAAATGACAGTCCCAGCTGTGTAGGCTAACTCAAAGCAAGCCCACGTAAATGTCCCCCAGACTACCTGGTTTTGCATGCTGTATCAAAGACTTCTGTGTCTCTGCTCCTTGACCAGCCAGGCTTCTCCTAGAGCACAAATTAATAGGCTCATTAGTGCAAACAGGGGCTATGTGTTCTGCCTGCCTGATTTTCTAATGATTCTCAGGTGTCTTTCTGCTGATCCCCATCATGTAGTGAAAGAGGTGGAAAGTATTGACAAGAATATATTAAACTTTGGGCATATCTTTTGTCTTTGCCCTGGCCGTTGCTCAGAGAGTACATCCACTGTGGTCTTCTGCTTGCCATCAGGGAAACATTGCTTGGAGTGCTGGTGGGTCTTGGGAAAAGAGGAGGGAGGCCTCAGCGTCCGCCAGCAGCTCCAGGAGGTGCATCGGGGCAGTTTTATTTCCAGACCAGCTCCCATGCCATTGCTCAAAATCTGAATGGGACCTATGGGTTGGGTCCAAAACCACATCCTTGAAATGGCAACAGACCTTGGTGTTAAAATGAACGGGCTGTTTTTACCTTCCATGACTGACACTATCTGGGGCTGCTTAGTATGTGTAGTTCTTTTGTTTGTGAACACCGTGATTTGATTTATTTTTCTTTTTTTTTTTTTTTTAATCTGATCTTGTGATGTTTGGGAGATGGGAGCCTTAATTTCCTGTCCTGTTGGATCTGTCTTTTAAAGCTTCCTAAGAATGTATGTTTTCAGGAAACCAGGACTATGAAAAGGCCCCTTCTGCACATTCAATCTGCAGCAATGCAGTCACAAATCTCAAATGAGGAGGGCAGAATTAACAAACCAAATCAAGTCAATATTGTGTAATGCGACCATTATAAACTGGCTGTATCTGAGTGAATTAGCTGAAGATACTGTGGTTCATGAAGTCACCTTCAGGTTTCACAGCAAGAAAATTCAGTGGACCAAGACAGGATGCTGCAGAAAGCCAGCAGGTCCGAAGGACAGGTTTTTTGCTCTGTGATTGCAGAATCAAACTTCCCTAGTATGTCTCAGCTGGGATTATTTGCTATTAGTTTGTTGGCAGAACATTAGCAAGTGAAGTTTTATCTCTTAGGGAAAGCTGTAACCTGTTTAAGAACTTCAGGTTGTTATATTCGCATCAGACTGGGGACTCCCACAAAGTCACGGTGGTGGTTTATTTTTTTTATTACTTTTCACTGGCATCTCAAATACGTGTGTGTGTGTGTATATATCTGCATGGCCCCACAGCAGGTTTCACTTATACGATATTGTAGAGGTGTTGAGGCTGGCAGTTGTGTGTGTGCTTTGGTAGGAAAGCTTTGAGGAAGAAGAGCTTTTCAAGCTTTTCAGGGTGAGGCAGCCACAGAAATTATAAGCAATAAGAATTTTATGAGATGTTGAACAAGCTTCCCTGCCAGCTCTGGGTCAGCTCACTGAAGCTGGATAAAATTATTGCAAGCTGGGGAGCAGGGCTGGGGACACCTAGAGACTTTTGAGGAAAAGATTAGTTTTAGTCTGCCTCCAACATTTGTGATGATCTTATCCTGACTCTTGTTCTTTAGAGCGGCAAGTCTGCAAAATCAAAACAAAATTGCTCTGGAGACAATCGTATTTCCGCTGCCCATTAAACATCAGCACATGTGCATTTTCTTATTACTTGAAAGCACATTAACAGTTGTATGTTGGTGTGAGCATTTAATGCACGTGGCTGGGACTTAGAGCTCTGCACCCCTGAGAGGGATCTGCTTTGCACTAATGCCGTGACTGGTGCAACTTTGAGAGATGTTCTGGGGCTTCTCCAAACCCTGTTGATCCACAGTACATCTACTCCTGTCATTTCGAAGTCTCTGTGAATCCTGCCCAAACAACCCCCCAAAAAAAAAAAGTATCGATGGAGGTGTCTGCAAGGAGGGAGGCTGTGGGAGGAACACTGCAACACACCGGGGTACACAGGGAATGGGGAGGGCAGGGGGTGTCTGGAGCTGCTGGTGCCCTGTCCTACCTCAGGGCTTCTGAGAAAGGATTTGGTGTCTTGTCAGCCCTAGTGAGCCTTTCTTTATTTCTCTTTTTAGACTTGAAGCTCTGAAGTGAAATGGCAAAAAAGTCTTAGCACAATGTACAATAGAAAGCAAGGTGGCTTTTTTTTCTTCTTCTTTTTAATCAAGGAAAGCAAAACCCACAACCCCCCTGTGGCTCTATCTGATTGACATTGTCTAAAACCATAAACATCTACAGCTCCATCACCTGCAGCTTTTCAGTAGGTGCTTTTCTGGCCCCAGGCTACATTTCAGCACTGCAGGAGTGCTAAGCCTTGCACCAGCCAGGCGGGGGCTTGCAGGCTTGCTTTGTCCTGGAGGGTTTTTTCCCTCCCTCCTGTTGCTCTCACCTTGAATGCAGTCTGTATGGGTGGGTGTACTTGAAGATCACAGAAGTAATTATTTAATTTTTTTCCTTCCTGCTACTGGTTCATCTGCTAAGCATGCTGATTTATGCAAGATGCGTTGAAATTTTCACTTTGATTTTCTTGGTACTCTGTACCTGAATAGCTAGAAAAGCAACAGCACTACAAATAGTCTTTTTTGAGCCACTTCTTTCTCTCCTGATGTTATTTGCAAATATGTGTGTGTGTTGACAAATAAATGGTGTCTGTTTTAGTGAGTAAAATGCCCTATTATAGCACCTTGCAATTTGATACGGCGTGAACACGTACATTAGCATGAATAGCATACCATGACTTAGCGATGCAGGGCCTTAGGTGATTTAAACCTTGATACCCTTGTCCAGGCTGCCATGTAGGAATGCACAACATAAGATATCTGTAGGAAAAAAGAAAAAAAAAAAAAAAAGTCTGAATATTGCCATGTGGCCTTGAATTTGTTTGAGCCCGAAGGACGAGTACACCTGCAGCCCCCTTCGGGCAGGATTTATCCCCCCATGTGACCACGGAGCTGAGCCTTCAGCCCGTGCCCACCTCGGCCTGTCCCACCGTGCCCGAGGTCTCTCCCCGCACTGCCCCGTGCTGCCACTTGCCGGTCCCTCTCCAGCTGAGCCGCACCGGACCTCCACGCTTGCATGGTCCCAGGGAGGTCGGGCCCTGCTGTTCTGGGGATATTCAGGATATTACAATATTATTACTGCACTTTTCTCTGTAATCACTGTAATAAAGCAGGGTATTAGAAAGAATGTGCAACAAAAAGTCATTGTTGGCCTAATAAATCAGGATACAAGCTCAAGACTGAAGTGAAGAATCACGCTGTGAGATACTGCTTCAACTTCTGCCTCAAGCAAGCTGCAAGATTAAGCTTAAAATTTGTTTAAAAATATTTGTTTTTATTTTCTTTCTGATCTGTTGGTGTGAATCTGTTTCCTGATGGTAGAACTAGAAGAAAAAATGTACATCCTTAGACAGCTTTTGAAATTTCTAGAACAGTTTATTGCAACATGAAAAAGAATAATTCATGGGGGGAGAGGAAGGGGAGAATTCAGACCTGAACAAAGAATTTTTTGGTGAGCTTTTTGGCTTCTATGTGTGTGCACATATGGGTAGATGCATAGTACATACACGGATGAGGTAAAAATATCTGTTGTGCTTGGACATAAAGTCCAAGGATCAAAAGCCAATTACAAGATGTTTCTTATTGGACTCTTTCTCTCTCTGAGGGAGAAAACTAACCCTGTGGTACTACGTGATAGTAGCAGTAGGAACGTTATTGTGAGAGTGGGTCAACCAGACTGATACACATCTGGCAATAAATGACAGGCTGCATTTTCCCATTATGTTTAAACTGGTCTTGAATCTTGACTTATGTCTCTAGGATCTGGCATGTAGTTTTCACTTCCATTTGCTTTACATAGCTCTCGTCTTCTGACTGTATAGAATTTCCATTTTCATAAGCAAAATCAAATTCTCTCCACTCTTAAACAGGGAAGGTTGTGGGAGGCTTTCTACTTTTTTTTTTGCTTTTTTTTTTTCTATCAGGCTTGAAGTGGAATATAGAAAACTGGAATATGTTTACTATTTAATGTCTGAATGATTAAGAAATACGTTTTGCCAGGTGTTTGAAGTCTGTGTTTCTGTTAGCATTGAAGAAAAATGTTTCAATATTAAGTGTAACAGGTACCTCTGCTTGGGTTGATGAATAACGAAGAAAGATACCCTTTCTCCCTTGGGAGTTCCAAATTAGGAAAAGCTTGGTTATCTAGTTGTAAACTTGCTATTAGAAAGTACCCGTGTATGAAATGGCACTAGGTGACAAACTAGCCATTCTACTTTGCTTTGAACAATGTGCATAAAAATGTAGGTGTCTTACTAGAATCTAATTTCTGCAAACCTATCCTGAGAAATGGACTTTTATTTTCAGATTAGGTCAATAAGTACATCTAATTACCACTTCAAAGTTTCATCTTTGGAAGATGCAGTGGAAGAAAGCTTTGAAAATATAGCTGCTGTTATTTGAAGATTCATTTACTACCAAACCATTGGTCAATGTGCTACCTATTTGATGTGAAACCTTTGTCCTTCCATGGCTTTCTGAAAAAAGGGGTGACTAGGGCAGTGGGAGAGTTTCCTGAGGATGCTACGTTACTGAGGTTAGCGAAGGTGGATGGTTGTGAAGAGGAGCTAAATGGGTCTCTGACCAAGTGTTACCTTTGCAGAGGAAATTCACTATGGAGAATGTAAAGTGGTATATATTGGGGGAAAAATCTGTACTTCACATATAGAATGACGGGCCCTGAGCTGATTGTTACCAAAGGGGAATGAGACGTTAGTGCTGTAATAGGTGTCCTGATGAAAATGTCAACTCAATGCTTGGGGGAGGAGTAAAGGAAGTACAATCCTAGTCATTATTAGGAAAATAAGAGGAGAATGTCATGATGTTATCCTGATGTTACTGCGTGCAGTGGTGCCCCTGCATCCCAACAGGACACAGCAGAGCTGGAAACACTCTGAAGGAAGGCAGCAAACAAAATCGGTTGTAGGGGAGCCTCTGCATGTGGCTGAATAAGCGAGGGGGCTCTTCAGTCTGCAAAAGAAAAACCTGAGGCTGGGCCTGGCAGGCGATTTATAATCGTGATTACAAGGGAAAGGGTGGGCAGGGTCAGTTATTCGCTGCCTCTCCTGCTGGCAGACCCAAGGCACACCCAGTGGGTGGCAGGTGCCCAGCTGAGCGGGAGTGCTGGGAAATGCCTCTTCCTCTGGTGTGCCCTTGCCTATCGATTGTGAGGGGTAGCTGCCCCTCTCCCGTTCTGATAAAACTGGGCTCAAGCAGCTTCTGGTGGGGTTTCAAATCATGTGAACAGGCCATGCCCACCGCCCCTCAGCTCAGAAGGTTTTTAACTGTGTATTTTTCTGTTCTGAAATCCGGTTGTTAGTCTGGCATCTCGCTTAGCGAAGAGAAACCAGTAAGTGTCAGAAATAAAGTTATTAAACCATAATGTATGCAGCTAGGTTAATGTTTAAAATATGAAGGTGAGTATATTAATCTTCCTCCAAATTAATAAAGAACAGTTTTCAACCAAGATTTGTATGCATGCCAATCACTTTTTTTTTTAAGGACAGTATCACAGAAATTAAAAAAACCTGAGGCAGTGAGTTCCATAACCAGAACATGACTCTTTCTGTAGGCAAGGAGTAAGGTTCAGATTTTTAGAGGTGAGACACTTTGGGTCTATGTGAAAGTTTTAATTTAAATAAGTTAAATCACTCAACAGAGCATTCCAAGAACAAGAACGAGCTTTTTCCATTGGCAATTATAATTGTAAATATAAAGAATTAAATTGTTTAGATGACTTGTTCAGTGTCAATTTGCTCAGCATTAAGACTGATTAACGTGGAGGCATAGATAAGGCAGCTCTGGTAATGCAAATGATAAATTATTAAAATTCCTATTAAAAACATGGAGCTAATATTTGGTGTTATACTAGTGTGCTGGGGAAACGCATCAGTAAAACCTCCTTCGTTGCAGTCTTTCTGCCTCAGGTATATGCTACGTAAAGGAAAGTCAGCGAAGGTCCTTCAAGTTCACAAGCCATGGTGCAAGCAACTGTCACCTCTGATGACACTTGTCCCAATTGGTGAACTGAACTGTTGGGAGGTATGCAGCTACCTGGGAATAATTTTATTTCCCCCCAAAGTGCCTGCGGTCCTCCAGCAAAAGCCTAAAGGAAGCAGCTGGGCTAGTAGCTGGGCTGACTCCTGGGAAAGGTGCCAAAGCCCAGGAAAGAAGACGTGAAACTATGGTGAATTGTTGCTGTGGACATGTAGAGGGTGTGGACCTGTGCAGGAACAGTTGGGCCTGTGGAAACCTTTCTTTTCAACAGACCAGCCTGCGTGAAAAACCAGGAATTCCTGTTGTGCATCGTATGCGTCTGAATAACACACCCCATAAGGTTGTTTTATCAATCTCATAAATATTCACCATGACAACCCAGTTTCCAGAGTTACAAGAAACTGTGAATTCATTTTGGGAATTAGTCTTGATTATAATAATTTGAGTATGGGGGCCCAAATATGTAAATAATTTCTACAGAATTAGGATGCTAAAGATATTGGTCTCTTCCTACAAAATACCAGTTACACCACCTAAAAGAAGTGAAGGGTTTCTGCTGGCATTGCCCAAGTGTCACTTCTTGCAGGGTAAATTGCTGTTGTAATTGATAGAAATTTTACTTGCAAAGGTCTCATCCAAGAACCACAAAGCAATTAAGTTCGGGAATCTTCCCTTTTCCATGGTATTAAAGAGAACAGAGCTTGATACCTAATTTCTCTAAGGGTGAAGTTCTGTTAAAAAGTTACCTGTGTTTGGGACTCTTGTCCATGAAAACAGCCTTTCCCCATTAATTTTCATTAAGCTATTGTATTCACACAGGTCCAGAATGAAAGCAAGCCATGTGCAGCCAAAATGATGCTTGTAACTATTTAAATCTGTATTTTTTTCACTTTGCAACGACAGCTGCTAGAGTTCATAAATTACATCTGTCTTCTGAATGTATCTGCTTCCTGGTGGAGAAATCTAAATTAGCACAAAACTTAATTTGTATAAAGATATTTCTAGTTAGATGGAAGTTCACCTTCCTCATTATGGTGTGTGTGGGGGAAAGATGGGGAGGAAAAATTGTTTTTCATATCTGTTCTGAAGACCTTCACAGTGTCCTGGCTGTAAATGTTCTTGGGTTTGTTTTTGCTGTGTGTGAGAAATTCTTTTTTCCATTAGAAGTGTTTTGGAGCTTGGTTGGTTTCACAGAGGACAGAGACAGGGTATATCTGAAAGTGCCATCAGATTCCAGCTGGAAGGGTGTTTGCGGGCTCTTTGGCTGGTGGCTGGGTTGCCCTGGCTTTGCTGGATATGCAGGTCTGTCACTTAGTGTTTGGCCAAGGTGTTCAGGAGCTGTGGGGCTGTGGGGTGGGCTGATGCATGGATGCATGAGCATAGTCAGTGGGATATATATATATATTTTTAAGGAACATCACTGGAATAATGAAAGTGACTTTGCTACTCTGAGAGCTTCTCTGTTGATAGCTATCCTGGTGCAAAACCTTCTGTGACAAGTTTGAAAGCCTCCAACCTGTGGACAAGCACATGTGGGTGGAAACCCTGATGGCGTACTTGCAGCAGGAGAGGGACAGGGGTTTGCAGTATTTGCAAGGATCTGCAGAGCTCGCTGCTCCAGGACAGCAGAGCTGCAGAGAAGGACCCTGTTACTGTCTGGTTGATGTAAATCCCAATTCCTCTGCAACAACTGCTTTTCTCATCCTACCAGGATTAAGGACCTGGACGAGGTGCTAACGTTTCCTCTAAAATGATTGCTCAGCAGTTGCTTTTCATACATAATTGCAAGTACATGGAACTTCCACGTACATAAACACACACTATCTACAAAATCGGGCTTGAAAAAGAGTGCCTATATATTTTTTTCCTTTCCTCTCTCTTTCCACGTTATTAAGGGTTCAGAGGAGAATTCACAATTTGTCATAAAAAGCATAACATGAAATTCAGGATTTACTTCTGGGCAGAGCCCTGCCAGCTTCTTGGGAGAGCACGCATGAGCAGCCCTGGTTTTTAACACAGCAAGGAGGGCCCTGGAGTCCCATGGACAGGCATCACTTAATCACTGTGACTCTCTGCGTAAAGTGACGCATAAATCATTGGTTTAAACTCACTCTTGGGTGTTGTTTCTGATGATAATTTAAATCTGCTGTATGTTTGTAAGGTGTAGGTCAAGGGAGGAAACTTGTTTTTAACGCATCACTTAATAAAAATGGGCTTCTGCTTTTCACCATGCAGAAAATCTTAATTCTGAATTGCAGTGTGTTTAGCAGGGCTATTTATATTAATACTTGTTATGCAGCAAAACTAACTTGGATAAATGGACAAAATTAGAATGTCTTATTTTCTCATAGGTATCCTGTACAGAGGGCCAATTCTTTCACCTTGTGGGAGGGAGTGGATCTCAGCTCCAATGATGCGTGCCGCACGGAGCAGTCTCCTCCGGGGTACCTGTGCCTGCAGGTGGCAGAGGCTGTTGCCATGACTTAGGTAGTCCTCACTGCTCTTCCTTTCTCCAAATCCAGCCTAGCCAATGCAGGCGGAGGAAGGAATATTCTCTATTTCTTCTGAAAAGCAGCGGCAATGCTGTTTACCTTGAGGATCCACCCACAGTAACTGGATTAAGACAGAACTTGTACAGATGTCAGGGACAATTCCTCGAAATAATGGAATTAAAGGCTCAGAAGAATGTTTTTAATCTATATTCTTACATGTCATGTTCAAATTAAATAGTAGAAATGCTTTTTGACATGACTTTCTCTGTTGTGATTTGGGCTTTGGGATTTTCTTTTCTTTCTTTGTTCTCACCCTAATTCCTTAGGAAAAGCTATCTTGCATAAGCCATGAATATTTGGGTAGAGAATACACTGTCGTTACAAACATGTTAGGGTTTCCATTTCCTGTTTTTTCTTTTTAACTTACTGATATCATTAATTGATCTGTAGTCCTCTATAGCAGTTACGCAGCCTACAGCACTGATTTCTGACATCCAATGTAATTAGGATTTTGTGTGGGAACGTTTTGGATTCCTTCTGTAACTTAAGGCGACCCTTTAGCTACCAGAAATGCACCATGCTCACGGTTACTCACTGTCCTTGACAGACAATATAGTTTTTAAATATTTTCTGTGCTTGACTCTGTTATTGTGTTAAAATCTCACTATGTAGCAAATAGCAAAGCTGAAGACTGACCGAGAAGGCTGTGTTTCTCGGTGTCCAGAAGCATTTTGAAGCAGATGTGCTGCTTCTTGGTGCTCCCCCTCTGTGCCGAGCGGGGCGGTTGGGTTGGCAGCCGCCAGTGGGTTCAGTGGAAGAGAGCTCTGTGGGTTGGGTGGCAAGCCTTTGAGCAAGAGGAGGTGGTGACTGAACACGATGCACCTCGGCACCCAAGAAATGGGCTCTCTCTAGTTGGTGTCTAGCCAAATAACCTAGGACAGGGTGAACATATTGTGAGTAGATAACATATTGTGGAAAAATTTTGTGGGCAGAGTATGTTTGGCTCTCTCCTCCAGGATCTGGGATTGATGGCAAGTGCGGCTCAGTAAGCTGAATACACCCAATGGGTAACCCAAGCCACAGCGGTGCAGACGTGGAGGGATGAGGTGAGCAAACCAAGCCCCTTGTCACAGCGATACCTGGACTTGAATCTGGGCAGGGTCAGACCCATAGCGAGCTGCAAAACTTCAGTCCCACTGCTCTTGCATAAAGGGTAGACACAGTCCTCATTTTCTAGGGAGAGAGATCTTAAGGAAAAAAATAACAAACACTTTAAAAAATGTAATGGATAAGTGTTTCTGAATACACAAACTCCGTTGATGTGCATTGCCTAGGAAACCCACAGCAGTTCATCCAGTGGGTTCTTGCTATGTGTGCTGTGGTGGCATTTTAGTGCTCAGGTTTTTCTCTATGTAGTTAAATGCAGCAACCGATATTAAAATGGAGATGACCCCCTACCTTTGAAACCTAGCATCAAAGTGGAATGAATTGTAATTTAGGGGTAAAACTCCCGCTGGCTGGAGATTCCTCGGGGTGGTGGAGGAGGCTACGGGTGCTGGCGAGGACTGGGGAGCCTTGGTGGAATTCACGGAAGGGTCATGGAACAATTGTTGACTCAATCTGTAAATAAAGACCCAACAGCCTTTTTTTCAAAATGTGTTGAAAAATATCCAAAGGCATATCTGCAGTTTAGAAATCCAGCATATGCCACAATGCCTCAGCAACAGATCTGGGCAGTGGAGTCATATTTCTATAGATGTTGCATGAAAGTAGCCATAGCAATGCTAATTTGTGTGTTGTCTAGGGAGCAAACAGATCATCAGAACAAGACTAATCTCTCTCTGCGTTTTTTCTATAAAAAGGAAGAACACTAAATAATTAACATAAACAAATGAAAACTAATTTGCCAATTTTTAATTTTTACCTAATTGCATGATTCGTGTTAATGAATAATTTACAAGTCAGAAATGAATATAAAACTGAAATATTTCTCTGGGGTCTGCTGTACATGTTATCTGAACATCCTATCTGACTGTTCGTTTATATATATTTTTTCCTTTTTTTTTTTTTTTCAAAAAGAGTAAAAAAACCAGAGAAAACAGCATTCAGAATGAACCAGGCTGTAATAAAAAGAGCTGCAGACTCCAGAGGCTTTACCATTTCCTTATAGACCTGGGATCATTTGTCTGAGGCTGTTTTTGAATTATTCATATAAACTGTAGCTCTTTGCTTTCAGAGATTGAATGTGACCAGCTTCTATCCTATGGTTTCACATGCTGCTTTTTTGTTTGCATTTAAGTTTTTTATAGGGTGCCCGTTATTCAAAGGCTCTGCTGGATGCTGCAGGATTCTATCAGCCACACATTAAACATTAAGAACCTGTATTGTGGTTAATGCTGAGGGTTTCACACAGCAAATAAGGCAGCTGGTGGGAGGGTGAGCCAAGGAAACAAGGGAATGTAATAACTGAAGAGCTAATAAACCTTGGAAATAATGCTGTGGTTCTGCTCTGACTTTGGAGTGCTACCACTCAGGAGAAAGTATTTATTATTTTAGCTCCAAATGTATGTGTTGATTTTGAGAATCTTCTGCATCCCAGTGCCCCAAACCTGCATAAGACTAACAGGATATTAGATTGACACTAGAGCCTCTATATTAGCATTTTCATTTGGATCAGGAGAGTGTCTTTGAAACAAATGTTCCCGCTGCCCTCCCTTACTGTACTTGGACTCAGAACATCTCGTACTACAGAAACGGTATTTGCCGTAGCTGAAGCTAAGCTGAGAGCCACCGGTGGGTGTTTGCCCATAGGACCAGGTTGTTGATATCCCTGATTGCTTATCAGGCTGTTGGTTTGGCCATGCAGATCTGCTCCTGTACATCCCACCACTTGTTAACGTAATGTTTCTGTGGGCTCAACAAGGGCATCGCACCAGCCATTCACCTTCCCCACAAGAAACTTGTGATGCTACAGGGAAGTGCAGGGGTTTAACTTTCCTACCCCTGCCCATGGCTTATCCAGTCTGAAGATGGCAAAGAGGGAAGGGAACGTCTTCCTGGCCCTATTGGAGCTCCTTAGGTCCTGAAGTACAGGTATTGATTGTGTTGTTTATAATTAGAAGGACATATTTTGGATGTATCTGTCTGGGCTGGATGACTACGCAGGACTTTAAATTTTGCTTCTGGGCCACATCTTAGTTGGAGGACTAGTTTTTCTAGGTTTTTTGCTATCAATATCCCGGTCAAAACCAAGGCAGCTCTATGGGATCTTAGTTTTAAGAAGGGAAAGAATTTCCTTTGCCTATCTTTGTTTTCTCTGGAGCAGAACGAGTCTGTTTGAACTAGGACCTTTGTGGTGATTAGGTGTTCAAACCAAAGCTGGGTAAGTTAAATTTGCCGTGAAAACCCTTCCAGTATATCCTCTTCTAGGGCTTGCTCAAGGCATAGTTCTTCTGTATCTTCCCAGAAACCACTGACCTTCCTGGGAACTCTTTTTGCAATTGATTTTATATTTGACGAGGCTGATGAAAAGTGTCTCCTGCTCCTCAATACAGCCATCTGGATGATGAGCTTGCACTCCCCCCAGCCCCCCTTGCCACCTCTTGGCCCCGTGGTACCCAGTCAGGCTGCTCCCTGCTGCGTAAGCTGGAGTGCTGCTGGTGAACAGCCCCCTGCAGGTACCTGGAGACCCAGGGGATGAGTCTCATGCACATCTCTGCGCGTTCCAGCAGCCAGTTCTCTGGGAGCTTGTAGCCTGTTACTCTGCATTTGGTATTAGGGAATATTGGAACATAATAAAGGCATCGAGAATAGCCTTTACTTGGCAAATTGTATTCTGGTCGTGGCTGGGACACGTTAGCTGACCTGCAATGGATAGGAAAATGCATGTGAATCTTTTCTGAATCTTAAATGCTTAATTGGTCACCATGTGTTAGACCCTGACACAGCAGATCACTGACATGACAGAAGTCAGGTGTAAATATGAACATTTGTACTAACTTTATAACGCAAAGATGCTGAAAGTGACCTACTCAAGTGCTTAACAGTCTTTGTTAGAAATGCAGTAATAGCACCAATAACAAATAACAAGCTCTTAAAACAGCTTGTAAAGGCCAGTATAATACCAGTCTTTGAATGGTAATGTCCAGGTAGAAAAGTTACGAGGAAATCTTTTTCTCTGTGGTCTGGAAATGTGCTTTTTCTGATGCTTTTCAAAGATTCACAGGCCTGTTCAGAAAAACATCTGTGCATGGTTGCAAGCGCTCTAGTATTCTATCATTATGTGTTCAACTGCAGTGAAATCTTTCAAGAAAGAAAAATCTTGCCAATGCTATCTCCCTCTCGATAAGCTCTGGTTGCTAGAAGCAGACCGAAATTTTTGCTGGGCAAGAGGAGGAGAAGAGAGCTCTTCTAACCTGCAAATGAGTTTCATTGGGTTTTCCTGCTGATGGGTATCAGGTTAGAAGCATAACTTCTGGAAAAACACTTGCAGCTTGTTGTAGCCAGCTATTTCATTGCTGCTAATCAGATTTGTAAAGTGCCATCCTGATGTTTATCTGCTCCAGGTGAAAAGCATCGCTGCACCACACGGGATGCAGTTGCTAAGCAACTGCCTTCAATTAAAACATCTTCTTAGATATCTGCAGCATATGAGAAATTAGATTTAACTCCTCAGGAGCTCAAACAAGAGCAACCTCTGAACCTAGCAAACAGTGCCATAGATCCCTCTTCCTTTACATCAGCAATCGGTGTCACTTTGCCTAGAATATAAAGCTTGGGAGTGTGATTTTATTTCTCTCCAGGTTAGTGATGTGACTCCTGCACGTGCTTGTCACTAAATATTTTCAGAGTTACAGGCATCTTGTGAATGTCAGACAACTCTAAGAAGGGAGAGAGATTTGAACCAACCTCTGAGCTCAGGATTTTTGGACTTCTGGCCTGGGAAGCATAGAAATTAAAAATGCTTAACCTTTGCCTCCAAACTTAGGACTAAGATCTTAGATCTAAGTGCTGGAAGAGTTGTCATTTAAGCTCTGGGTAGATGAACATTCAAAATAGATTCAAAATAGATGAACATTCAAAAAGCCCAGATTTTGAAAGGTTTTTGCTGCCCCTGCCCATCACCATCACCTGCCTCTGCTCCATCTACCCTGGTCCGTGGTGGTCATAGCTGGTCCTTTCCTCTTGCTCCAGAGGACTCCAGCATGGCCGGGAGATTGTCATGCTCTGACTCTGTGATGCATGCCTTCACATAAAAGCTTGCAAACACAAGCTTTCTTCCTACGCACCACGTACTCCTTGAGTTTCCTCCTAAAAGTGACAGAAAGATGTTTATTGGGAAGCGTTATCATTTTTAGCGTACTTTTTTCAAGCTTCCTTAGACCTGGAGTATAAATATGAGGGAGCTGCTTTTACAACTTAGAAATATTTACTGCCTGATTTTGTCATGTCCTAGATTCCCGGACTGTTTTATTGTTTATGAAAGGTACAAAACCAAATTAAAAACACTTGGGTAAAGGATGAAGAGGGACTGGCAACGCAAGAATGAGAGGTGTTTTATGTTGGGGAAGTTCAATGATGTTAAACTCTGAAAATCCTGTTTTCTAGTCTCCAAAGTGCTCAAATAACTAAATTTTGTTGAAAACTTACAGGATCTGTGTGCTTTTTCTTGTATCCTGTGAAAAATCACATCTGAGCTGTTTCTGTCCCAAGATCCCAGGCTCTGTTGTGGGAGATGTTTTGTGGTATTTATGCGTTTAGGATCTGTAGCCTTTGGGGAAGTGCAGACAAAGCCAGAAAACTCTGTTGCTTTTTTGAAACAATCTCCTAATCGCTTTCCTGGATGAAAGTGAGCCTCCTGAAGGTAGCTGGGAAGCACTGGAAGAAGTAGATAGTATTGGAAGCTTCTGCGTGCTGGATTTTAGAAGTTGACATGAAGAAGCATAAATAAAGAAAAGCAGCAAACATCTGTTTCATTATATTTTTATAAGGTCCAGGGCCTCCACTCTTTCTGCTCTATTGGAACACCCAATGCTTAGTATCCTCCAGCACCTCAAATTGCATAACAGAAATAACTTGAATGCTGAATAGCAGCGGAAATCTAGCATAAGCTGTGAAGTAACTACATCCTAACTTTTTAAATGAATGAACTTTGTATACCTTTTGTGCTCTTTCAGTGCTTAGGTTTTGGTTTTGCTATTCACAAAACAAGAAGGTCCACATGGCTGCTCAGCTGCTGAACAGAGTACTGCACAATTTATAATTATATTTAATTTTTATGCAGGAAATTAAGTAGGTGGGTTTGGATGTGTACACTTGCTCTGAAACCTGATATGTTCTGTGATTGTGGGTTGTTTTTTTTTTCTCTCCAGGATTCATATAGCTATAGCTAATGTGCTAAAAACACAACTGAATAGTTTTGTAATTTGCCTCTGAGACTAATCTGTGGCCATCTTTTTAATGGGATTGTAAATTATATGCACTTTATGAAGGGACTACAGTAGACTGAACAATTGTGTTAATGACTCTTATCAAGAGATTAACTAGGAAGGCAGGGTGTAGATTAGATTATTTCACCTGTGAGATTGCCATGGGAACATTTTTATGACTTGTCTAATTAACTCAGTGCCCTTTTATAGTGGTCCCCAGCAGTACTACAAAAGTTAGAGAAATTTCTGCTGTGATCCCCCTCCTAAGTTGCACTGTGGCTGTTTCCAATTGAATTGGAGTGAAATGCCAGGTCACAGACAATCCCTTTTTGAAGGAGTTTAAAAAAAAAAATAATAATCGCTTAGCAAGGTGCTCTGTGTACATGAATCTTCATACACGTGGTGACCGTCTGCCAGCATGGGGCCCCTGCCTTGGCAATTTGCTCTCCAGTTTGTGTATAGCAAGGTGGAGACTGAAAAGAATAAAAAAAAGGGGGGGGGGGGGGAAATCCCTTGAAATTAAATTGATGAGTTTTGTGAGATGTTATTGGTTGAAGCTGTTGGCTCATACACGAACAGTAGCTGATGGGGAGCCCATGTTGCTCCAAAGCTTACAGCTCTGCTCTGGCAAGGTGGTAATGATATATGGGTGTAGGGTGCTCTTGCCTCAGCCTGAAAATGCTCACAGTGTTGGGATCCAAGCAAGGACCATGGTGTTTGCTTTACCCTAGGTAGCACTTTTGCTAATCTCTTTACTGATTTAATTGGCCTATTGGTGCCTCTTAGCATAACTGTGCCATCCTTAAAATGGACACAATGCAGATTTATTTCTTGAGAGTGCTAAGGAAGCTTTATGGAAGTTAGGTCTGCACAGAAAAATGCAAGTCTCTTGTTACTGCCAAACTTCTGGGTTGTAATGTCTGGAGTGGATGATGATGGATGTTGACGAGGCTAGATGCAGCGTGCTGTCCCACTGGAGGGATTTGGCCTCTGAGGACTATTTCTCTGCTTCTGCAGCTGTAATGATCTTTATGGCTGAGCAGTTGCTGCCTGCTAATATAAAATATTTTCCACTTATGTTAGAAAACATTGTATTGTATGATCAAGAGATGGTGGGGATGGAAAGGAAGGTATTGCAGGGATGGAGACTGACATAACTAGTGCTCACTGTCTCCGGCAAGCACAGCTCAGCTGGCACATTAATAAGTGGATTGCTGGTTTCTTGGTGTGCTTGCATAGATATAAGCATCAGAATGAGTGAGTAGTTTCATTATTATCAGCATGGAGATACTGTTTCTCATGTTGAAGACAAACACAAGCGTGTTTGGTGGCAATTACAATATACGTAAAGATTAAGACCATAATCAAAACTGCTCAGTGTGTAGTTCATCATAACAGAGGAAACTGTTTCTGTGAATGCTCATATCCTTCTGTGAACCTAAAATCTTTAAAGGCAGCTGCTCTTCTTTAGGGTCCTCAACCAGAGATTTCATGTGGCTGCTGACTGTGCTGGCACCTCTCGCTTGTGTGCTTTGCAAGAGAAACATTGGTGATGGTGTCTCCAACCACTGGAAACAGGATCAAGGCAGGGTGGCCTGTGTGTTCAGGCTGGCTGGGAGCTGGTGGCACCTCCTGGCAGCCAGCATTGCTCCCTGATGCCGTGGCCAAGGTCAAAGCTGCGGTTGACACGGGGACACCTGTCCTGCCCAGGGTTGGGTATTCCCATATGTGCAGTGCGGGAGGGCAAAGTCTCCCAGCATTAAATCCTGCAGGGGCACTGTCCGAGCAAAGGCAGTCGCTGTGAAGTTGGTGGCTTGGGGACTGTTTTCTAAGTACCACTACAGTGCAGTGTAATAGATATTCGTGCATGCTTTCTGAAAAGCAGCTCCTTTGGTTATGGCCCAAACATGTGCTGCTTGGCCTAAATGGAACTTTCAGAAAGGTGAGAAGTGTAGAGAAGTGCTTCTAAAATAGATGTGTGATTATTTTTTTTTTACTGTAACCTTCTGATTCCTAAGCTAGTTCATCAGTCTTCTCTTTTGTGAAAATTAATAGACAGTACCACGTGCTGAAAAGCTGAAAATTGGATTAATATATTTCTTTTCAGTTTTAAAACAGTCATCTGTTGTTGTCATTAGAAGTAATAGGCTCATGAGCTATAAAAAGAGCTGCTTACTTTTTCTGGGGGGAAAAAAACCTCCACTGGGAGTTCAGAAGATGGATCTGTCATGTCAGATTTTCCCCCTGCATTCCCCGTCCTGGCATGCTGAAATTCACACTGGCTTGGTTGCAATCTCATCATGTTTCTCTCAAAATTAAGCTGGACTCAACTGTAATTTGCAATTAAAACCTTAGAGATGGAAGATGTGGGTTTCTTCCAGCAGAGTGGGCTGGGTGCAGATTTGTGTTCTTTGTAAAGTAACCGTTAGACCAAAACAGACTGGTGTCTTTTTAGCAGGCATAGTTCTGCAGCCCTTCAGAGGAAGGGTAAATGGTAAAGGAAACTTAGACTGTTGGTGACACTTAAGGACAGACATGTCTGTTCTCCATAAAAGACATTCACCTACCGTTCCCCGTGTAATTTGGCCAGCGCTGTTCTCTCCAAGGTGCAGACTTTGTGCCATAAAATAAAAGACAACGCTAGGGTTGCCATTTCCTTTTGTGTCTGGAAGATTAGAGTACTACTCCTGTAAACCAACACTTGGTTGGAAGCTTCCTTTCTTCTGAAATTTATTTCTACCAGGCTTTGCTGCCCTCTCCGTGGTGCAGGGTTCACGGGTGGTCAGCCCTGGTAGGCTTTGGCCCCATTGCCTCCATGGCTTTTCCAGCGCTGGGAATGCCCTGTTGGGATTTTGGGGATGCCTTTTGCTATCCAGGGCTTTCAGAAGAAAGTTGGTTGCTCTAACAGTGTGCGTGGTGGCATTTGGTGTGTCAAAATTGTTGGCTTTTGTTCCAAAAGGGAAACTTGCTTTTGAAAAAATCAGCATTTCCTACAGCACGCTGGCCATGGCCTTGACCAGCTGCAGTGTGGTGTGGGCAGTCGCTGCAGCAAAGGCACGGCAGGATGGGCCACCCTGCCGCACAGTCTCTGCTCCGGGGAAGCTGTGGTCATTTACACCAGGCTTTGCACTGTCACATGAAGTCCCGTACAAACGGCATTAAAATCCTAGACTTGATTATAGCATCTCCTTCTCCTGTAAGTGACTCAGTTAACCCCTGCTGCCACTTGTAGGGTAGCTGTCATATCCGACACCACCCTGCCACCCCCAAAAATAGTAACTCTGGATTGCAGTGAGAAATTGGCTTTCTTGCCATGGACTTGAATCTCAGCGTGTATATATGTGTGTATGTACAGATATATATGTGTGTGTATGTTTATTCCCACGTGCCCCCCCACACACACTTGAACTATAACCTACGCAACACTTTCTTTGCTGAGTCCCCATAGCACTTGTGTTGTCCCAGACCTTCTCCTCGGCGTTCAGACTGGCTGTAGTTTCAGAAGCACTCTGGCGGCAGAGAAGCCAAGATGTCAAGAGGCTCCATTCTTTCTAGCTGGTTCCCCTGGCAAAAGTTAAAAGCTTGTGTATTTTGAGGCAGAGGTGGTGCTGTTGAAAGCTCTGACCGCAGTGACAGCATCAGAAAGAAGAGGCTTTTTAAAAGGAATCTAACTTGGCTTTTTAATGGCATTCATCCTTGTGCGAGGTTTCCAGAGCTGCTGTAACTGTGAAATAATGTTCTGTAGCCATAGTGCCATAGATTACTCTTCCTGAGGGCAAAGATGAAGAAAGGAAAAGAAAACAATGTATTGATATCACAGAAAGTGGAGAGGGATTCAACAGGTCATCCTGCGAGTGCTCCCATCCCCTGGGAGATAACCCCGGCATTGCTGCCTTTCCCTTCCGGCCATTGACGCCCACCTCTGAGAATTAATACATCGGCTGTCCTGGGCATCCTTACGTACCCGGGATTGTAGCTAAGGGATTAGGCACGAGCTCAGTTCAGATCTAGGAAGGCCGAGACTTTCTGCTTTTGTTCTCCATGCTGGGCTTACACTTAGTCAATGAAGTTTTGTGCTGAGCCCTATTTTGATTAAATGAGCAAGGAGAGAGCAATGTCATGATTTACAAGATAGGGAAGAGAAACAATTAGATATTATGTCTATAGGGTATAAAAAGGGAAGAAGGGCTTTACATGAAGAAAATGGAAATACTACCAATTCATCTATTAAGTGATGAAAGTGTGCTGTGAAATAAGAGGCAAATGCATCCCCTGGGAATTTTAAATGGTAATGAGTAAAACTGAGAAATGATGCAGTGGGGAGTTTACCTTTGGCAGAACAGTAAACTTGCTGTTCTAATAAAGCTTTTCCTTTCCTGCCTCATTAGGTTTTCAGTGAAAGGACCAAGGGACGTACCTACAACCCACCACTGTGTTCCAGGTTCTGAAAGCCAAGGCAGACTGGGGCCAGCAGTGGGGCGGTACTGCTGCTGGTTTAGCAGGGGCCACGGGGGCTCAGGTCCCAGCTGTGCTGGGTCAACTGCCCGCTAACAGCACAGGGTGCAAAAGGCAGAAGGAATCTAGAAACTAGCAGAAGCACTGGAGAATGTGTTGCAATTATTTTTTTTTTTTCCCCTCTGTGGGACAGTGTTACAGGAAAGTGTGATCCAAATGATCCCAAACTCGCACGCCTAGCTCCATCCTGAACTCCCAGGGAAAATCTCAAAATTCAATCTGAAAGCAGCCCAAACCAGTGTGGAGGTTTCAGAGTACTTGGACAAGAAGTCCCTGAGCCAGAAGGGACACCTCAGTGCTAGCACTGTGGGTGATGCACCACTGCTCTGTGTGTGTGGACATTATAGATATGCCCTACATGTGAAGGGTGGGAAAAAACCTGATGGTACAACAGAAAAAAAAGAGTACAACAAATTTGTAAACACACCAAACCAAGCAAGTAAGAAGCCACAAAAGGCTTGCCAACTGAGTCACTTTGTGAGGAGGACCTAAGGGGACCTTTGGAAAATCAGACCATATTTTGTAAAGATATTATCTAGTAAACTTACAGGAAATCTTCTTCTTGAAAATACCCTGCGAGTTGGCCTGTGCTGGAGAACAGTGGAAAGCACTGTGGTCCTTCTTGTTGGAGAATAACCTAAATTGTAGCAACTGGGCTCAACAGGCATAACTTTGATTTTCAATAAACTAAGAAAATGCACATTGAGTGAACTATCTTTTAAGAATCCAGAATAATGGATACATGAGCAATAAACTGTGGGAGTTAATTGCATAATGGCTACTGTTCCCATATGTGCTCCATTTACCAGCTAAATCCTTGGAAATCTTGCTGCAGCATTGGCTCGTGCTCATTTGTGCTGAACAGCCGTGATACTTACCGCTCATCCCAGTGGCACTCTAATTAGTGGTAACCTTTTTCCAGCCTGAAACATTTCAGTGATGCCTGCCCTTTGTTTCCTACTTCTGGCCTCGTTTTCTGTTCAGTGTGATATGCTCTTTCCTTGCACAGCCCTCAGGTCTTGATTGACACCTTCTTTGGTATCGTGGTGCAACCCCGGCTGGCTACCAAGCCCAGCTCAGCCGCTTACTCGCTCCCCCCCAGTGGGATGGGGGAGAGAATCAGGAGTTCAATAGCTAAAGGCCGAGTGCGCAAGCAAAGCAACCCAAGGAATTCTGTCGCCGCTTCCCACGGGTGGGCAGGTCTTTATGTACAGCCCCAGCAGAGCCGGGCTCTGCGTGTAACGGGCGCTGGGAAGGCAAAGGCCATCGCTCCCAGCGTCCCCCCTTCCTCCTTCTCCCCCAGCTGTACGTGCTGAGCGTGACGCCATAGGGTCTGGGGTACCCTGGGGTCAGGGGGGTCAGCTGTCCCGGCCGGGTCCCCCCAGCTCCCGGTGCCCCCCAGCCCTCTCACTGGCAGGGCCCCAGAAACTGAAAGGTCCTTGACTCAGTATAAACATCACCCAGCAACAACCAGAAACATCAGCACGCTGTCAACACCGCTGTCACACCAAACCCAAACCACAGCGCTGCACCAGCTATAGAGAAGGAATTAACTCTCTCCCAGCTGAAACCAGACTATTTGTCTTGTTTGGAAAGATGAGTGCATGGACTGAGCCTGCACGTGCTTACCTTGTGCTCACTAGGAGCAACGTTTGTACCAGAGGGACTGTGCCCCCCTGCAGTGAAGGTGCGCCATGGAGGGCAAATACAGGCAGTATTTGATGGAAGAGCCTGAAGCTATTTGCTCTTAATTAGCAGATAAAAAATGTGTTCTATTTTACCTAGTCAAGATCACAGCCCTGATGCACAAGCAGAAAAAAATAAAAGGCGTTCCCCTCCTTGAAGATGTCATGACCCGAATGGGCAAGATGCACACAAGCAAGGAGGTGGAAGGACGAAGGTGCCATGGGAGGTCGGTGGCAGGCTAGGGTACAGGATCTGACCCAAGTGTCCATGCTGCCTTTCCCTGCAGTAGCTAACTCATTTCAACGAGGCTAACTCATATTTGGTTTTTAAATCTGAATGTGAAACTTGTTTAAGTAGGTTTAGCTAACTCTGTTGATGGTACAGTTTCTGTAAAGTGATCTGGCAAATTGCTCTGACAGCTGTGGATCGCAGAGGCCCTGTAGCGCTATTCATCTTGTGCAGTTAATGTAGTTTTCTTGAACGCTCGCAGCTGAAGTGTTCAAGGTCCCTGTTGGGTTGCCAGAGCAAATAAAATAGGACCTTTCCCCTCCCACCCCCGATATACAAAAGCCACTATCATCTGACATGTCTTTTTGTTCCAGGATACGAAGCATTTGCCACCATCATACATTTGATTACCAACTTTACAGAATGCTCAGTGTATTTGGGGCACAGCATTAGCTTTTATGTTCCAGCCCCCAGAATGGCATGCAGAACATTATGCATCCCTGGGAATTAATGTAGATGGTCTTGTGTCTGCCCAAACTGGGGCTCCTTGGGCCTCTGATGTGCCCCTATACCGGGCACACAGGTGCCACCTGAGATACTGCCTGGGGACAACCCCCCAGGTGTGTACCAAGAGGCAGCAGGAGCTTTAGGGGGCTGCTCGTGTAACCCAGCAGGTTTCCCATGGAAGCAGCATCTCCAGGCTGGCATGAATGGGTGCCCAAAATAGTAGTGAGTAAAAGCCTTCACCGCAAAGGATCCCAATCTTTCTGTCCTTTTTAGACTCATTGTATTCTGCTAAGAGGCTTAATTAACATGCAGATTGACAGGCCTTGTCAGGCTGAAACATGGACTCTACATCATTTTAATACAGGGGGCATGGTCTTCCCTGGGAAAACAGGGTAAAATATAGATGAAAATGAATAAAATGAAAAAAATATAAAATGAATAAACCCCAAGATGCTTCATGGACACAAAAGGTGTCCATAGGAAGGGAGGAATTCTTTGTTAAAAGGGAAACAAAGTCTTAAAATAAACGGGTAATATTAGACATGGGTGTAAAGAGCTCAGAACATCGTTGGCAATGGACCGTTTTCAGTAACCAAAAGCAGCTGGGGTGTTTGAAAAGCAGCTGAGGCTGCTGCTTCTTCTGTGCTGGAGCCTGACTGACACATGGATCAGAGCTCGTGCTAAAGGTGGTTTAGTGCTGCGTGTGCTATCCCCAGACACATGAGATGGACCAGGAGAGGTGAGCAGCAGCAGGGAGAGCTTCATTATCTTGTATCCACCTCTGATGACCACAGGATTGGAAAATGGCAGGAGGTGAGAATGTTAAAGCCTGTAAATTGGCTTCCTAATAGGTAACAGAAAGTGGCATCAGGTGGCTTTGATCTGAGATGGATCCTGCACGGCTTCTGGTCTTAACAGCAGCAGTCATTGTAGTGTTTCTGGCTTCAGACTGCCTTCAGCTGTGCTTGCCCTAGCTCTGCCACCCCTTCAGAGGTTTCGCTGGGAAAGGGATGATCGATTTTGCACATGTCTGTGTTGGTGCTAAGGAGAAGAACTCATGGGGTCCTTAAATGCAGCAGCTCTGGAAATATAAGATGGGCTATAACGCATTTGCTGGCAGGAGTGGCTGTGAAAGCTCCAGTGATCTTTATTGATATTTCCAAATTAAAGCTCTCGGCACTAGCTCCCACCCTGCATAGCACTGCCAGGCTGATGAGACATAGCTCTCTTTCAAGGCAGCGGCTGGGCTGGGCTCTGCTCACCCAGGTGCCCTCAGGCAGCACTGACCCTCCAGCCCCTTTCCAGCATCCTCCCTGTGCTCCCCAGCCCCCCACACCCCCACAGCCCAACTCGAGGGGCGTGCACCTCACACTCCGAGGTGAGAGCAACCGTCCCGCTCCAGCGCAGGGTTTCTCCAGTTGCTGTGGCCTTTCTGTGTCAGGAAGATATCAAACGGGCACTGTGGTGTTGCGTCAAGTGACTTGCAAGTAAGGAGAGGAGGAAACGTGCATCAGTGGAAGTTTTCCTGCATAATACAAAATCACCATTCAACAAAATTTCAATTAAAATCTGGAAGAACATCAATGAAATAGAGTACTACCCAAAGCTGATACATCTTAATAACTGCTATACTTACTCATAAAATGGAAAAAACCACCGCCTTTACTGCTATTTTTGGGCTGTAGTTCCACTGAAATTGGAGCTTTCTCTTCCCATCTCCATCTCTCTGACCTCTTGGGAAATGCTGTTGTATATTCATTCAGCAGGAAATGACAGACCTCTTAGGCAGAGATACTCAAACAATAGCATGCATGTCCAAAAAGGGTTTTGAAAATTAATTTTTAATATGTGGCCTCTGCCCTGATTTCTGTGTGTTAGTCTAAACCCACGGGTATAAATAGCTCTACTGACCTGAATAAGATACTTTTGGGTATAGCAACAAAAAAGAATCATTGCCTGCTACTGGAAGTAAATATTTATTTAGGTATGGTTTAACATATAGAATATGTACTAATAACTGTTCTTTAAAATGGACTTCCTCAAAGGGAATTAAGGGACCAGTGTGTTTAGATTGCTTTAGGTTTCTGCTCCTCTGCATCTGAGCCTGCCTCGATGCCCCTGTATCTGCCAGCTGCCGTCATCTCCACGGCCGGTCAAATGAGAGGTGACATTTCAGTCCAAGCCCAAACGAGGACCAAAGTCTACAGCAACCTCTGGGTCCCTCCATTAAAAAAAAGACCCTGAAAACTGCTGAAGACAGCTGAATGAGGTTGCTAAATCATCACACTGGATGTGCACGTGTCCTTGGGCTGCATGGAGCCAAACACAGCCAATTTGCAGGGAAAAAGGCAGAGGGACCTGGAATCTTATTGCTTTAACTAAATACTGACAGCAAAGCTAAACCAGGCGCTTTTTTGATGTGCAGACTGCTTTGGGAGCCAGCTCAGTGCAGCTTCAGACAGCTCTTTTACACAGGCTTCCCCCTGGCAAGTCTTGAGCCCCTTGGTCTTCTCTGTCCCACAGGGTTACAGGCTTTCCTGGCAATAATGAAGATGTTGCGATAGCCTGATTTCCTAAAAGTACAGATCTAAAGGCCGAAAAATAATTAATGCATAACAGAGCGTACATGTTGAAGTCCAGAAAAAGACACTTCAGTTTGCTTTTAACACCAGTCTTGCATGTCTGACTTTCATTGCTTTGTGCTCCTTAGGTATCTATATGTGTCTGTAGCCACCCAACTGCTATTAACGTCTGTATTCAACTCAAGTAGGAAAACAAGAACTGCAGTAAATTTTACGATATGTTTACATTATACCCAGGTCCATAGAGGCATTGTAATTCATTGTGTATCCCAACAGAAGTATGGATCTCTTCCAATTTAATTTTCTGAAGTTCGAGCTGGCAGCTGGGTCACTCCTGGTGTAATCTGGGAGATGCATCTCCTAAGGCTGTGGGTTGGAAGAGCAGCATCCTGGCTGTCACTGCCACCCATCAGTTACCATGCCGGGGGCTGAGGCCAGAGCATCCGAATCGCTTTCTGTGGGCGCAGCAGCATAGCTAGCTTCATAAATTTTGTTGCAAGGAGCAATAATCAATACTTCATGGTTAATGACGCAAAACTGAAATTAGTATAGATTTTATGTCTCCTTCTCTTCCCAATTATGCAAACATTGCTATGCCCCTTCTGTACTTCCCTTATATTATGGCTTTTATAAAGACCGTCCGGTGATGTTTAATTGAAAGACTGAATAGTCAAAAATGTCACAACCAATTTTGTGTTTTACTTTTTTTTGTTCAGTCTTCACCCTGAGGTTAATAGAAAATGATGTCAAACACAAGAAATGATTTATTTAAGTCATGCAGGTTTTGTCACCCAGAGCTATATATAAAGTCAATTGCAAATTGTTTTCACATTCTAAATTACCGTACATAGCTCTGGGGTACACTGAAAAAATGACCAGCGGAATAATATGGGAGAAGAGAAGGTTATCTTCTGAACTGAACTGTGCTTCAAGGAAAACAATTTTGAAAGTTGCTCGCTTTTAATATGCCAGAAGAGGATGTTCCTCAGAGCCAGCGTAAAAAAAGGAAGGCAAAAATAAAACAAAGTTTCATGGCTGGATCGTTTCCAATGGCTGATGAGCCGTAGACAGCAGCCAGTCCTCCCAAATGACGTGCAGTGGCTTATCAACTGCAGCATGTCCACAAAATGGTGCTACAATTAGAGGGACAAAGACTGGGGAATCGTCTAACTTGTCGTCATGACAAATCTAGTCTGTGTATAAAATGCATTTTGCAGTAATAGGCCTTCCAAGGCTGGGAGGAAATGAAAGCTGTGTTAGGAGTAAACCAGCTACCAACTGTGATCTTATTTCGGGTTGAATAGGGTAGAATCTTGATTAGGATTAAAAAGCATCACATGAAATTTCTGTTTCACATAATCAGCTTTAATTGGGAAAGCAGAAAGTAGAGGTGGCTGATCTGTTGTGCTCCTGGAGATTGCAGCAGTCTTCTTGGAAAAAAACCCCTTTGATTCATCTCCAGGTCAGATAAGATATACATGATGAAAATATCCTTGTTTTGCTTTTTTAATGTTCTTAGCCTTCCCAGGAACCCTGTGTCTATACACAAGGTAAGTGTGAAGTAAATTACCCTCCTTCCTAACTTTCAGCAGCTTTTGCATTTGATTCCCAACTTAATGAGCTGAAAGAAGTCATGAGTTAACATCTTCGTGTTTTGCACAGACTTCTCATATTCCAGTGCTGCTTTTATTATTTTATTATTTTATTATCAAACAGTTGATGTTTAAACACAAACCTGCAGGCGCATCCCTGCATCTCGGGGTGATGCTCTTTGCATTGCATCATAGGGATGCGCTCCCGAGGGTTCGGTGTTTGCTCATCACCCAGCTTTTAAGGAGAATGGGCATGTGTGCTCTGTGCATGCATGCCCCAGCAATGCCAGGGCACTCCGTGCGACTGTGCCCTGTGAGGGGATGGAAAGCTCAGCCTGCTAATTGCATCCCCTGAAGCACGCACTTCATTGAATTCTCCTCCACCCCTCAACTCCCACCCCTTCCAAACAATAAAACCCTGCCACCCAGATACAATTTAGGTTTTTAAGTCAAATCTCTGTGCTGAACATCACAGGTAGATTTTTCCTGGGACAGTAGCATGGATGCAGGGAACCCCAGCTAAGCATCTACAGTTAAATTTGTGACATCTCTGCTATTGAAGGAGGAGCTAATGCAAATACCCCAGTAAAGGCTCAGGCTGCAAATCTCAACTAGTTACTCTCTTAATTATGAGACTGAACACTGTTTGATTGCAGAACAAAGAGAAGTGCCTGAAAATATGAGCTGACGCTCACTTGCCTCTTACCAAGACCATCTCCTCTTGAATCAAGGCATCCACACACCTAAGACACGAAAGAATACTTTTCTTTTTTGCTCTACCTGTTATTTTTTGTAGGCCTGATATTTTCTTTCAAGTGTGTGCTGGACATATTGATAAATATATTGGTTTCTTTGTAGTTATTTTGGGTATCTAAATTTGAAATCAATCCCATAGACATTACCTGAGGGGCCGTTTTGTTTCACGGTTGGTTCACAACGTTGGAGGTCGAGCAGGAATCTCCAATGTCAACCAAGGGCTTCCCATTAGCACATTGAAATGTTTTTTCTCTCCTTGTAGGAAGAACTCAAAAGGCTTCAGCACACATTGGAACAGGTCAACGATGGCACAGACTTGCTTCAAAGGTAAATGTGTGATTTCTGTAGTACCTCACACGTGATAAAGGGAAATGGCTTTGATAAGGCAACAAGCCCTTTCTGAGGGACAGTCTCTGTTGTCAACTATGTTTTTCACTTGGTAATATACTAACTATCCAAGACTTTGCATCTCTCCCATAAACAATTCTTATTTTTAGTTACAGGAGGATAATTTCTGAAAACTGCTGCTGATTGAATGATGTAATTAAGTGTCCAGTAAAGTCTCAAAATAACTCCACAGGTTGGGGCCTAATCTTACAAATTTTCATGTGAAGACCTTTCATTCATGCTGCTAGTCCCATCCAAAGCAGTGTCCCAAGATGTTTGATTTTTATCTTCTAACATTTTAAAATTGCTTTCTGAAAGCAATCCGTTTGCAGCACCAATTCCTTGGTCATCATTTATTACAAAGAATTTTTTCTTCATATTCCTGTATGGCTTCTGCTGATGTAATTCATTTGCTACCAGCATTACCATTGTTACTTTTCATTTTACTCTCCAGCTTTTCAAACGTAGCCCCAGGGATGAAAGTTAATTTAGCAAGAATATCTATTATATTTGCCAGTGGTTTTTTTATTTGCAGCGGCTTCTTTGCTGGGTGTGCCTGTCTGTGGAGCTGTGGCATCTGGAAGGTTTAGTGCAAGAACTCAGGCAAGCTCTGATCTGGAAACTAGATCTAAATTCATACTTTTTGTTAACAGTCAAATGGAGCCGGACACAGGGACCCAGATGCCTTCCTCCAAAGACAGCACCACCTTATAATAATCGGCTCTTGTATGTTCTTGTCAAAAATTCAGAATTAATTCACGATGATTGCAAAAATGTCATGCTGAGACGCATTAAACCCATTTTCTTTTCTTTTCCATAGCCATCAGCTTGCCATGGATGAAGAAAATAATATCAAAAAATATCATATCAATTTACAGCCTTTGGAATCAAAAGTGAAAATGTAAGTAACAAAGAATGTCGTTTCTGCCTTCAAACACAGTTGAGTTTTTCTGATTCCTGAACCACAGAACCCAAACTGTATCCATTGTGGATTTCTGTTTTGCTAAATCGAGGGGTTTTTATATTTAAAGTTAGTTAACTGAACACTTTTTTAAGCACGTGAAGATTCTCTTTGAGTTTCAAATGTTAAACTTCAGTGTTGCACTAATTTTGTAGTTTTCTCTGTGCAACTAAAGAATATTTGAGAATCCACTAGATTTTTCATATGTACAGGGAGGGGGAAGTGTAGCACAGAGCAAGCAGAACTACTCAGTGGTATTTTTCACATTTAACACGAAGCTGGGTGCAGCTCCTGGGGGGCTCTGCAGGAGCAGCCGGGGCTTTGGGTGAGGATGGAGGTGCGAGTCTGAGGGGCACGGGGCTCCTGGGCTGGGACGTGCGGCACAGCTGGGTGGCACTTGGAAAGCTGGTTCTTACTGGGAAGGGAGGCAGTTGCCAGCCCTCAGCCAAGGTACTTGCATGACACCTAGCTGCACCACCTGGAAGGAAGAGACAAGTATCACTGTTCTGGTAATGAGCTCCCCAGCTTCCAAATGCAGTATTTTCAGCCTTTGTAATACATTTCCCACCTGCTGTATAGTTTATCATGAGGTCAGCTATTTTAAAACTTTTGACTGTGCTGTATCGGGACACGTGGTAACACTGGGAATGTAACTTACAACTTACTGCATGTCTGTCGGGGCAGAGGACTCCCCCAGCCCTGGTGCAGGCATTAGCTGTTTTCAGCAGTCACTAACTGCGCTGACACGGTGCCCCTGGACTTCCCAGCAGACAGCAAAAGTTTAACGTGGCTCCACTTGCATCAAAAAATATGATCAGCTTTATGCTGAAGCCTTCAATTACTTCATGGAAAAATTTTGCAATGTCAGGCACAGCTTTACACAGAGCTGTATGCATCGCTGCGTTACATTCTGAATTTCAGTTGAAAAGCTACAGCTAACTCGCTATACAGGATATTAAAATATTAATGCTATATTAAAATATTAAAAGAACATGACGTTTCAAATTAAAATCCAGCCAGTGTCTTTTAGTCATGCAAATATAAGCCAGATGAAAGAATAAATTTTCAGAGAGAATTCTAGAAGGGTAGTTATGACTTAACCATGGTATATTCTCAAGATTAAAAACAGAAAGTACGTGTAAATATAAATACGTACATGCTACTTGTCCGTATTATGCTGTAAAGCTTGAAACTGAAACAATGCAAAGTGTAAATGCTTGAGGTGTGAAGATGTGGGAATTTTTAAATTGAAATGCATTTACTGAAAGCTCCTCCAGTGGCACTTGCATTGGGGAGCTTTGGTAGATACTTCAGACCATTTTAAAGCTGTTGTGTGAAAACACCACAGGTCTTAACCTGCCTGACTGGCTCTGAAGTGCTCTATCCTGGTGAGGCTGTCATAGATGTGGGTTTGTTTCTAATCTGTTATTCTTCTAAAAAATAACAAAATACATATATTTGATGCCCTCAACCTCGAGATGTTAAAAATGCCCTGTGTGTTGGGAACGTTGTTCTCTGACCAGGAACAATTACTCACCAAGAGGCACTTCCCCCTCTCTGGAGTTCCCAGCGCTGTAGGCTGTCAGTGAGACGTTGTAGGTGTTCTGGCATTGAGCTTCGTCCTCCTCCTGTGAAGTCAAGAGGCTGGACATGCCAGTGTGCAATCAAATGCCTTTTCAGCGGTGTCTGCGTGCTAAATGTTCTTCTGGCTTAAGGAGATGGGAGCACAAATGACATCTTAACTGCTAAAAAGGCGACATAAAAAAAGAAAAGGTATTCCTAGGGCAAAGTAAATCCATGAAGGTTGTACCCTTTGGTTTGAACTACAAAGCAGATAGTGAGGTTCCTTCGGGAAGGAGAACTGCTGTCTGCACTGCTGCGGGGTACAGGCACCCCGAGTGGGAGCAGGGCCAAGAGGGGTTTGGGCATGGGACCCCTCCTGGGGAGCCCCTCAGCGGCCAGGCTGGGTGCTGAGCCTGCCGGCCCTTTGGGAGCAGGGAGGGTAGAGGACACAAGCACAAGAGCTTTGCACCACCTGCTAGTCTGAGAACAACTTCAGCAAAGGTTGGGGTACTCTACCTGATTAACAGTGTGCTGAAGGTTTTACTGACTTGACTTGATATCCCAGGGAATAAACTCAACTGGTTAAAAATCCTAAAAGGAGCTCTTTCTAGCTCATTGCACTGCAGCACTGCTGCCGAGTCTCTGGTCAGAATTTAGCTCCACCTTTCTGCAGAGTTCGCAGATCATCCTGTGTGCAAACACCCACATACTTTGTGTCAATGCCATTGCTATCGTCAAGTTTTAATTCCCAGCATCTCTCACTGGTCTCCCGGGCACCTTCGGCAAGGCGCAGGCGGTCCGGCACTGCCACCTGGTGAGAGCCGCCCTGGCTGCCAGCTCCCCAGCCGTGGGCCAGCACTGAAAATGGAATGTCTCTACAGAATTTTGCATCACATTTTAGAAACCTGGTCAAAGTTTAGAGTTTGGCAGCAGAGCTCCTGCTGCAATCCCCACGCGTTGCTTTGGAGGAGGCTTTCAGTCCCCAGCTACTGAAGACAGAGGAGATTTTGAAGGATAGTGGTCTGGCTCTGAACTTCCAACCATATCTGCATTCCAGTCTGAAAGCTGGTATAAATATAAGATGTTGAAGGCTGTTATTCTTTTAAGCAGATAAATGCATATCTTAATTTTGTTTGCAAGATGTAAGACAATTGCAGGGTTCTGAACAGTCTCAAATTTAAATCACTTCTGTAGGCTTAGGGATCTGAAATCAAGAATTGCTTCTACTTAACCTTAGTTTACCACACCTCCAGTTATACTAGTAGTGACTAATATAAGACCTAGAGTTGCGTGTGATCATTATCCAAGTTGGAAAACAAAGTGCACAAAAAAAGAGAAACCCACTAACCCCCACCTCTTCAGTCAAGAATATATATTTTAAATACTTTCTGTTGCTGCATTCCTCCCCAACCCTGTGCCTTGGTGTTTGCCTCAGCATCCAGCGAGCATGGCGTGAGTACCTGCAGCGCCAGGATCTGTCACACCAGGAGCAGCTGGACAAGCGCAGCCCCTCCCCGCCATCCCTCTCCTCTGACAAGATGAGCAGGTCCATCAGCATGAACACCTTCTCCGACAGCAGCACGCCGGTGAGCAGAGCCGGTGGGCTCATTTTCATATGTGATGCTTTTTGTAGGGTTCCTTTCTAGGACTTGGGATAAATGAAAGTTAAATTATGGGCTAATCATGGAAGATGGACTTTTAGGGGAGTAGAAGTGTCTCAAATGAACCTGCGAGCAGATGTGCCCCTTGTAGGTACAGCTGAGCATGTGACTCTGAGTGTTAGACCTGGACGTCAGCAGGGGTTAGCAGTGCTCTCGATGGGAAAAAGGAAACCAAATGGCAGAGCGTTCTGCAGAAAACAGGGATCTTCACGTTTAGTACTTTGTCTTCCCCCCCAAAAAAGTGTGGTGCTTTTCCTACAACTAGATGTGGTTTCTAGGTGTTTTTTTTTTTCTAAAAGAGACTTAGAGAAGTTGACCTAGTGATTAAAAATTAAATTTGATTTTGGAACAAATATTCATGCCACCTTGCAGACTGGTGACTAGAGGCTGGAGGCCGTACTCTTTTTACAGCGACTCTAAACTAGAAACCCAAATCTAGAGCCCATTTTTTGAAAAGAAGTGGCTCTGTGACTGTCTCTGGAGTGGGATCTTTTAGGTCGATAAAGCAGCAGACAGGTATAGAGCCTATAAATATTGTTTTCAGCTTTGTGAGAGAATGCATCAGATTTGAAGCAACTGTAGACTAGAGTGCATGACATAATTCAGTCGTTTAAAGAAAATACAGGAGACAGAAGTTGCCACGGTGTGTGTTAGACCTGATAAATACAAGCGGGATGTCTCCCCTGGGGCGGCCGAGGTGTGAGCAGGCGGTTTGGACCCTTGCTGGCCGCGTAGGCTGGTCAGCTACAGCAAGCTCTGTCACCAGCCACAGGACAGCATTTGGTGGCTTCTGAATTCACTGCAAAAATCTAGAAATCATTGCTAGTGGGGTTCTTGAAGTAGATGCAGCCTCTGTGTGAGGAAGCGGTGGTTGTTAGTTTAACTCTGCCTTCATTGCAAAGTTGGAGCGATGGCACCTCACGAAAAGCACGAGGCAGGCTCACAGATCCAACAGAGAATTTCTGGGCTAAGAATTCTGGTCTTGATTTTACAGGGACACTTTGACTCTTTCCTCCATTGAACCAGGCTCAAACTGAAGCTAGGTGAGCTGTTTCCAGCAGCTATTATTTTTGTGACACCATACTTAGGCAGCCTGCATTAGATTTGACAGCATGTAATAAAATCTTACTGGGAGTGCACTGTTTTATTTTTAGATGCCTTGTCTCTCGTAGCTGGAGACCAGGATGGTAAACTAGGTTGCAATATTGGGTTATACACTAATGTCTTACGTATGAAATGACTTAGGTTCCTCTAATGAGAGAGATAAATTTGGATATAAATTTTTATCTGCCGCTGGCATTTGTTGGAGCCCGGTGCTGTGCCGGAGTGCTGAGCCAGCCACTCGGCCACCACAAGAGGCCCCTCGTACCCTGCGCAGGGAGGCTCCTGGATGCTCTCAGAGGTTCTCCAGCCGTAACCTAATTTGGAAAACGACGCATTTTCAATGCTTTCAGGTCTTTCAGGGTAAAATGAGTATGTCTGGGAGTTGTGTATTTGTGGGAAAATGAAGCTCAGCCACCAGAATTGCTGCTTAGTTTGTATTAACGCAACACCTGCTCATCTCGCTTCTGCATCCTCCTTGGTTCACACAAAAGAAGATGGGAATATTTTCTTACACGTTTCTAGTGCCAAGCCTGTCAATAACCTTTGAGAAACCAGGGAACATTTCTGAAGGCAAAGGAACGCCTGTCTATTTAATGTGTCCTTGACTGCTGCAATACCTGAGGCTGTGGTGGACCCACGCTCCTATGTGCAGGATGGTACTCAGTTCTGGGCTGAAGCACTGGGACTCCAGGCAAACATCAGTGTACTTTTCAAGGTCCCCACAATCTACTTAAACCCAGACCTACTAATTTCAGATGTTTTTCTGTTTGCATCAGAGAGTTCTGTGGGGCATCACGAAAGCAGAGAGCAGATGAAGGAGGTGAGGAGGGAGAAGCCTTTAGTGTGGGAGCTCAGCAGGTGCCCTGGGAGGGAGGGAGGTGGCTGAAGGTGTGAGATCTCGTGGCACGGCACCACGTGGGTATGGTCTGAGAACAGCTGGTGCCACAGAGCAAAAAGGCAGCAGCACTGCTTGCGGTAGTTTTGTTTCCTGATTGCTTCTGGTGAAGTAAAACAGCGCTGGCCCTGTGTGGGTCATGGTCTCAGCTTCTGCAGCACGTGGGGGCAGGCATGTGTGTGGGCAGAAATGCCACCAGTGCGTGTGCCTCGCGGAGCTGCGCTGGCTCATCCTTGCGACTCCCTGGGCACCTATGCTGAAGGTAGTCTCTGATCTAATGCAGTAGCAAGGCTGTTTCTGTCTGATATACATGTGCTTTCCTGATGGCAAATGTCACATATTTTTATTTTGGAATTCATACTGTCAGGTTCAGGGCAGGACAGGGATAAGGCCAGAACAAAGCAGGGACAATTAACCTTGAACTGTTGACATGTGAATGGGAGAGTAATTGTCTTAACCAAATAGAGACTTGGGCAGAATTAAATGCACCATTTGGACTGAGCCACATTTTCTGCTCAAGTATAAGGTAAATGTAAAGAAGGAGAAAAAAACACCTGAGCAGAGAAACCACTGTTGGACCCCTCTGTAATTTTACACTCTCTGGAAGTTTTGTGTTTACAAGACCCAAGCTGGAAGTTGGGGAATAACCAAGCAGTCAAACGCGCCATCTCGTCTGTTTGCCTTAAATGTCCTCAGTTTGGCCGACGTTCCAGAACTACATCTTTGCAAAATGGTGCAAATTAATTATCATGCCATTTCTTTTGCATTAGCAGTGCTGCTGGTGCCCTAATATGCCTGTTGCTAGTCTTTGTATAGCAGTATGCTGTGCTGAGCAATATGGAGTCTCCCAAATTTCTCTTGCTGTCTGGCAATCTTCCTCTGAAAAATTTGGAGGAGGGAGAAAGCTTGAAATTTGGACTCTTCAGGGGTTTTCCCATTTCTATTTCAAAGAGGTAGAAAGCAACCAGCGTGTCAAAATATGTTAGCAATAAGCATTGATGCAGATGGGAGAGAGAAATTTATGAAGTATTTTGAGAAACCACTGTCACAACACAGCCACTTAATTCAGCTGAAATCTAATCCTGGTTTTCAATTTCCTTTCTCAGCACAAGCCTCCCAGTGTTCAGCTTTGCTGGATCCTCGTCTGGATCTTAAGCACTCCTGGAGGCAAAGAAGTAGTTGACTACTTGAATAATGAAAAACAGAACAGATCTCATGCCCCAGAAATAAATGAGAGCCAGTGAGCTAACAAATGCATGTCACTGCAGCAGGATGGGTATTGAAACCGTGCACACCAAATGTCTATTTATAACAGTACATGGGACCAGCAGCTGTGGTGAGGTAGAATTTTGAAACTCTGAGCTGGATGAGTAATACCTAAAGCCAAGGTTTATTCAGACTATTGAGGCACTACAGAGAGTATCAGCGTGTGCAGGTCTGCAGCTGGAGAGTCAATAATTGCATTTGGTCATTTGCAGTTGAAAGAGAAGATCTTTGAGCTAGTTTCCACTATTACTGCAAACCTCCCGAGGCATTTGTAAGAGAAGATGAGGAATTACTAGGACTGAGAGAAGTCAGTTTCAAAAGCATTTATCCTCTCTTGCCCTTGAAACTTCCCTGTTTTTAAAAAATTAGACAAAATGTGCAAACAAGAAGTAGAATAAGTAATTAAACCCATGGGAAACTGAAATCCAGTAGAAAAACCCATACAAAGTAAAAAATGCCCTGAAACAAAGGTGGGGCCTTTTGTCAGCAGGTGCACAGCTTGTGTGCAGGGCACCAGCATGAGCACTAGTCCTGGGACAAGTCAGCAGTGATGGCCTGAGCCCTGCTGGGTGTAGGGCAGGGGAGCTGTGTGTTCCCAATATGCAGACACCTACTCATTTGTAATCATTAAAACTTTGTGAATTCATCAAATAGGACATTTTCTTGTTGTCCTAGCCAATAAAATAACTACAGAAACACAAAGCAACAATTTTAGAGTAACTTTAAAGAAGTGAGAAGAGGAGGAACCAGGAACAGTTGTTACTCTGCTTGACAGCAGAGGGATGTGTTCTGGTCAGCCGTACCACAACTTTCATGGTTAGCAGTTTGCATGCAACTTTTTACAAGCCATTTGGTTCCCATGAGATGGGGATAGCTAGGCAAATGGGCTTTGCCTCTGGCCAGTGTCTCACACTGGCTGTGCAGCTGGTCAGTACTGGTTCATTGATAGAGGGTGATGTGAGCTCTCCTCGACTTCCTGAAGATCACGCATGTCTTCTATGTCTTCAAAAAGCTGTGGCTTAGCTCTGCTGGCTGTGGTTACCATATTTCTGTTCAGAGAGACAACCTGATTGTGTGATTCTAACATTCAGAAGCTTGATAAATCATTAATAAGGATACCTTTGAGTTGACTGAACTTGTTTTGCCTCAGCTAGCTGCCTTCATGACTGCAGAAAACTGTTGCGCTCAAAACGAAATACTGATGAGAAACTTGTCACGTAGAGAAGTAACTACTAGATTAAGGAGACAAAAAGCACCCCACAATTGAAACAATTCCTTATTTTTGCTGCTGCCTCCAGGTCTTGATAATTTACAGCATCTCTCCTGTGTGAAGTTTTGTCTGGATTTTATGGCAGAGGAACAGTTTCTTCTGGAATGTGAGACATTGAATCCTTGTGGGTACTAAAGGGAAAAGACTCTTCACGCTTTATTTATATACCTTCTGCCCTTGAAGCCTCAGCATCTCATCTCAATAGCATTTCATTACAGTTGTGCATGTCCTTTCATTAGCTGGCTTAAGGGTACCAGGTGGTAAACAAGTCCACAATTAATTTCTTTGTGACTAGCACCACCTTTGTCGTCCTTCTTCTGGTTTAAGGGTTGGTCAGAATGGCAACTGAGGAAAACGGATAATTTAATGCAAACTCATAATGATTGATCACAAGTAACCTGAATGGTTCTAGGTAGCTGGAAATCAGTTGCTCTGTTACTAAACTTTTAAAATAAAAATATTTGCAGATAATATAGTTTAAGAAAAACAGAAAGATTAGTAAGCCTTTTCTGGGATGCAGTGACTGAAATGGCAAGATGAATGATTACTGTTCTGGAAAATTACTTGGGGAGTAACATATGCATCTCTTGGAAAATTCTTCTCATTTTTAGACATACTTTAATGCCTAATAAAATACACTCAATTTGATCTGAATATTTGTCACTGAAAATATTCTTCTTTGAGATTAGCATCCGCTCAACATATATTTCTGTTAAAACAGCCATGACTGAGAAATAACAGAAGGCACAGAATAAAATAGGGCACAATGGAAAGCAATAAAAATCCCCTATCAGATATGTAGAAGGAAGGAATAAAGCAGTGCACTAACCAGAAATTCACAACCAGAAAAAAAAAAAATGATGCTAACCTGCTAACCCTGAAGTATTATATACATTGTAGAGTTGATGAAGTCCAGAATTTCACTCTAGTATTTTGAAGGTAAACTTAAGAGTATTATGATCTGTGAACATTCACAACAAGATTTCATCTCATGTTTTAAATAAATTGATTTTCTTTTAAAATGTCAGGCCAGACTGTCTACTCTCCTGCACTGCTCTTATGTGGATTTGACTCTACTGATTTCACCCAGAATTTATAGCAGTTACATATTAGTAATGTCCCACATGAAACAGGAAATGATCCCCCTTTCTTTTCATTTGCCTTTCTTCTTTGTCATACACTGGCCAATCCTAGACAGACTCTCAAAGGCTGCCACTATCCAGGTCTTAGGACATGTACGTGTGCTGAGTGAAAGCACTGTTAGTTCACTAGGCTCCTGCCAGAGTGCTTACAAGCTTCTTAATCCAAGAACCTTTCAGGTAGATCAGATTATCAGATAATGAGTCATGCTTTCTGTTTACAAACAGGTAAATCATCCCTGACATTGGGGGAAAAAAAGTGATGAGGCTATCTCAAAATGTTTGTGCTATAGTATACAGTGTTCCCTTGGGCCTGCCTCCTAGTAGAAAATTGATATAATGGGCAGAATGATAGAGAAAGGACATAGCTTGAGAGATGAGATGGGAAACCGGCTTCTCTTGTTTGGCAACTGCTTTGTAGGCTAGCAAAGAAAGGATTTGCCAGCTGCGTGTGTGTAGTACAGTTAGTTTCTGAACAGTTGGAAAAGATCTGTTGTCATTCACTTGTCAGATTATTGTATTAGCAGCACACAAGCAGTATCTGTACCATCCTTAGCTGCTTTTGTTTCCTTTTACCATTTTAATTTTTAATCAAAAAAATAGGGTTTGAGAACAATGTTCTTCCTTATAAACACTTTATTTCTTGTTATTGTGTAGAAAGGTGCCAAAACTTACCTTCCTATGTGGCATGTAGCTGAGTTTCTGGATTTTTTTCCCCAAAAAATGAACAACTGTGTCTAAGTAAGAAAAAAAAGATGATACAGATGTGTCTCACTAGCATGCAGATGTGATTGTGACCTGTTTTCGTGATGACATCATTGTATCTTTTAAAATAGTTCAGTCACAAAGACATTATCTGTGAAAGCCACAGAAAACCTGATAATCCTCAACAGACAAGCAAAAGCTGGTGTGAGACACACCTGCATCCAGAGTTCTTAAAGCATTGCTGTGGGCTCCTGATATATACATTTTCTTTTTTTACTTAAATCTGAAACATTGGCATGAAAACAAAATTAATTTGTTCTGCTCTGAGCAGAAGCGACTTTCGCTGTGATTTGACACTACTTGTCAGGAGGATGTAGTCCCCCAGCAGCCAGCTCCCACCCTGCTATAGCTTCGGAGGAGACAGGCCGGAGCCCCCCGCCGCCCCGGGGGCCGCTCTCAGTCGGGGCCGCGTTCAGCACCGCGGACAGCGGCCCCGGTTCCGCGCCGGGGCTGGGCACACCGCCCGCGGACGCGTTTGTCCGTCCAGCCCTTTCGCTCCTGCCCAGGCCTACTGTCAGGGCACGTCCTTTTTTCTGCTAATAATGTTCATTCTGGTGTTCACGAGAATGGTAATAGCTGATTCTGTAGAATAATCATTTTGTTTTGCTTGAGTGGAGTGCTTAAACAGACTGCTTTCTACTAAGAAATTCCTGTTAGAGCTACAAACATGTGAAACATGCTTTTCTGAATGTGGCCATATGGTTCTTTTTCTACCCTTTTGTCCTTGTTTCAGCTGGGACACAATTAATTTTCTTCTTAGCTGGTGTTTTGGATTTAGGATGAGAATCATGTTAATAACACACCAGTGGTTTTGTTGTTGCTAAGTAGTACTTATTCTAAATTAAGGACTTTTCAGGTTTCCCATGCTCTGCCAAAGAGGAGGGGTACAAGAAGCTGGGAGGGAGCAGAGCCAGGAGCCTGACCCAAAATAGTCAAACAGCTATTCTGTACCATAGAACATCAAGCTCAGTATATAAACCGGGGGGAGCTGGCTGGGAGGTGCCTGATTGCTGCTCAGGGACTGGCTGGGCATTGCTGAGCACGGGGTGAGCAACGGAATTGTGCATCACGTGTTTTTCTTGGAGGTTATTCTTCTCTCTCTCTCCTTATGCTTAATAGTACTATTAGTATTACTATATTTTATTTTACTTCAATTATTCAATTGTTCTCTCAACCCACCAGTTATACCTTTTTTCCCGATTCTCCTCCCCACCCTGCTGGGGGCGGCAGGGAGCTGCTGGCTGGGGTTAAACCGTGACACCTTTCTTCATTGGCTGTTGTCGCAGAAAGTAATTTCCAGGGTCTTCCCCTCTCTTTGCAGGCTGGATTAGCTGCAAGTGCAACATAAACCAAATCCACATTAAAAACCAGATTCCTACTTTGTCTCACAAGGATGTTATTGACAATAAAATTAATTTATTTCAAGCTAATTACAGCGTAAGTACCTGATATTCACTCCCTAATATTCAGGACAGAAGCAATGAGCACAAACTGAAAGACAGGAGGTTCTGCCTGAACATTAGAGAAACACTTTTTTCGCTAAGAGAGTGACCAAGTACTGCCACAGGTTGCCCAGGGAGACTGTGGAGTCTCAGTCCCTGGACATTCAAACACCGTCTGGACATGGTCCTGGGCAAACTGCTGTAGGTGGCCCTGCTTGAGTGGGGGGGGGGCGGGTGGGGGTGGTGTTGGACCGGGTGACCTCCAGAGGGGCCTTCCAACCTCATACATTCTGTGATTCTGTAAAATAACAAGTAGGAATTGGAATGAAATAGTTGGATGTGGAGCATAATAATGAATCAAAGATAATGCAGACAGCTGCAAAGAAACGTTTGCAGCTTGTTCTATTCATAATTAAGCCTCTTATCTGGCTGGATTCCTTATCTTGTAGCTTGGGGAATTTGGGCTGCAATAAAAAAAACCTTTTCTACTTCGTAAGACTTAGCACATCATTTACGAAGTTTGCTGTTGGGGAGGAAAGGATTATTTGTAGAGTAGCAAAATAAAAAGATGCAAAGGGTTTGATTTCTTTATAAAAGTTTTTTTATATATACATACTTTAGTAGTGCTGCATATGTGGCTTTGCTAGCTTCCACCACTTATCCTGTGTGTATATAATTTTCTATACTGCAAATTTGAAATAGTAACTTTTTTGTGCAGATTTACTACTAAAATCCATAAGCACTTACTGCAGGCAGAATTTAAGTGACTATTTTTCATTAAATCATAAGATTTACAATGTGCAAGCATTCATAACACGTGGGCGAGTATCTCTCCAGAAAATCAACAATTCAGAACATTTTCTTCATAACTTGCAAACTTCTGTAGATGGAACAAAGGAAAAAAATACAGCCACACTGTTACCACATGCTGCTTGCTGAAGAGTATTTAACTCTTTGGTAACAGTTGCTTTCCTTTTTAGCTATTAGCAGCTTTTTAATAGGTGTTATTTTTAAAGACTGCCTTGTTTGGATGAAGTATATTCCGTTGTTTCAGTGCTGGTTACCTCTGCTTATCTGGGACTGCAGTGTAGCCTGAGAGTTTAGAAACTTGGAGTTTTCTAAAAAAGTGTTTTGGGCAATGTCATATGTTTTCATACTTGATTTACTCTACCAGGAGTTGTCACCCTTATGGCTTAGGAAGAAAATGTCCTGAATGTTTTCTAACATCATATATTTATAAATCTAGTCACCTTTAGCTAAAGTGGTCTTGGCTTTGTATACTGCAATGCAGTGCTATTTAGCAGCAAGACAAACACCTAGGGTAAAACCTAGGCTCCATCAGGGCAGCTTAAACCTTCTCTTGACTTAATGCAGACAGAGCCCAGCCCTCCAGGGCCTGTATCTGGGGGCTGAGCATTGGGATTTTTTGCATTATCATCAATAATTTTTTTTTAAAAGTAAAAATAAAAATGTGAAATTTAACATGCAAGATTGAAGAGATTCTTTCAGTCTGTTAATTCATCCTTTTTTTTTTTTCCTCCCACTGATGGAAAGTCATACATCATCCTGCCTGACATAATTTTCAGTAAGGCATTTCCAAAAGAAACGTGCCTTCAATCAAAATAGTGCCTACAAGATTTGATAGAGAGGACTTGTGATAGTGATATCTCCACCCTAAACATTCTGACGGGGCTTGGACCCTCTGGCTTGTAGGCAGATTGTCCCCATTTGTAGTGAGTTGTATAAGTGTTCATTTCGTTCATTTTGGAGGCTGGAAATAATTCTGTGTATTGCATGAGAATTTGGTGTTTCTTCCTACATCTTGTCTCAAAGGATTTTGCCACATACTGTAGTTAAAACACTGGTATAAAAATGGGCAGGGGTAGAAGGGAAAGCCAGGTGCCATCACCAATGTCTTCCTGCCCAAAGCCCATGCCAGAGAGTGCACAAACTGAAGGGAAGGTTTGCTCTCCTCCCATCCCCAGCACGGACTCCTTCAGTTATCCAGTCAAACTGTGGCTGTGGTACTCTGCTCCTTAGTGCCATCCAGAGCTGTAATTGCTGCTTTGATGCAGACTTGTGCATAATGATACAAAACATGGAGCTTTTTAGTTCTTACTAAAGTGGGCATCGGTGCCCACCCCTGAGCCTGGCTTCCCTTGGGCACTCCCTGGCTCAGCCCTAATAACTGACTGAGGCTGGTGCACCTGAGAGGGAGGCCAGGTTGCTGGTCCTTGGGACATTTCTCTGCACTGATAGAAAGCGACTCCTTTTCCTTCACCACAGCACTTGTGCATTCCCCCACCCCCTATTTTTTCTCTCTTTCTATTATTTCCTACCTTCCCTTCTGCTTCTACATCCTTGCGGTAAGCCCCTGCTCGCACCCTCCCGCTGTGTCAAACTGCAAATCTGTCTTACTTTGAGTACAGTGTAGGTACAGTAAACAGTCCTGCCTCTGCAAGTTATCCCTCTTGGCTGAAATGATAGCCCTCATCTAACGCTTTCCCCCTAATTCTGGGTGTTTTTTCTTCCTGTAGAATCTTTCCTGTTCTGTTCCTCAGTTCCATCTGCTTCAGCACTACACGCCAATCCTGCCTTTATGCCCTGCTTAAAATAAATGAGAGTACACTCTAACGCAGTAAAAAAACCAACCCACAAAACATTTGTAAAAGTAGGGTTCCCTATTTGAGTAACCAAAAATAGGTCCAACTTTCCAAACAGAATTCTTACCTTGTCTGAGACTGAGCACAGGACAGCTCTGGCAGGAAGGACGTGTTGAGAAAAACAATATTCTTCCAAAAAGTACAATAGGAACTGTAAGCGTGATTTTGTAATGATTAGTAATGCTAAGTCCTGTTGTTTTGCCCTCGTTCAAGCTAAATATTACTTCCCTTGGTTTTCTCTATGGCTGGTTTGTTACCAAGAGTAAATATTAAACTACTAACAGGAGTTGTTCAAACATGCACCAGTAATCCTGTGCAGCTTTAAACAGATGAGTGTTAAGGTAGTACACGGTACAAGCTGAGGCTATAAAATAGGTTGTTACCTCTGGCAGTAAGCAGGCAGTATTAGCAGGAGGGTGTAGCTTGTTTAGGTGGACAGTCTACCAGCTAATGTAATTTGTGATGATTGGCAGAATGAGCTTCAGTGCCAAATAGAAAGCGTGACTTGATTCGCCACTTATGAATCTGTGGCTCAATGTTGCAAAGAATCTCAGAGACGTTAATTGTGATAAATGTATTAATGTTCTTAACGACAATAACATGTTACATATTTGCAAACTAAACCTCTCTCTAGCAAAATACTGATGTCTGTGCCAGAGAAATGTCATTTTGTTTTGGAAGGTCAAAGGAAGAATTGTTACTACTACTTTTGATTGTCTGGAATGGATTAGTAGAGCAGTTGTAGGAAAAATAAACCTTTTAGTTTTGGATTCAGAAATAAGAGCAGACTTTATGTAATATAAAGGTAGGAGGATGGGAAAGAAATATCCAGTTGGGAAAAGACCGAGTCTTGAACTAGATTTGCCACCAAAAGCCTGGTTGCTCGGCTCTCCTTCCTCCCGCCGTGTGATACCTTCAAAGCTCCACTCATTTTGCTCAGGGGTCTATTAAGATTTGCTTCTAAAAGTAGAACAAAATCTATCTGCAGCTTTCGTGTGTTTACAGGTCCCCACACCTGGGCTTGTGCAGATATCCGTGACTTTCCTCAGGCATGTTTTGTGCCTGCAGGAGCGATGAGAAGAAGCTGAGGGGAAGGGGGTACCAAATTATTGAAGGCAATACAATCCCAATAAGCAGTCTTGTGTTTCCAGAGCTATACCTGGAAGGACGTGGAGCGCTGGTGTGGGCGTGCTCCCTCTTTTCCATAAGGCAGGCTTCATGGATCTGTGAGCAGCAAAGGAGAGAGGGAGCTGCCTGATAAATATTTACAATGTGATTTCTATATAATGTAAAAATGCAAATCTTTGCATTTGTTATTGCATAATGTAGATGGAAACATAATTAAAGATGAGGAAGACAAATCCAGCTTTGGGATGAAAAGGACTTAATTAGAAATCAAGCATTTGATGATTTTGTAAGAAGCATTAATGCTGGTGTGGGCTCTAAGATAACATTTGAAATTAAGCGAACATGGAAACAAATGTTATTTTCAGTCCCTTTAATTTGCTTCAGATAGTTTCAGCTCCAAGTGTAAGCAGAGAATACACAATGCTTCTGGCCTAATATGACATTTATCTTTTGAATAGGGATTTTATGTAGAAAAAGCTCTTGTGGCGAGTTTGTGTGTATGTGTGTACATACACATAATAATCCGGAATGACTATGTATAACTCTCTTACAAGTAGTGTCCTACGGGGATTTTACATGTTGAGTGACAAAAGGGCCGTCACAATTCCTTTCTGCTGGCATAGCAGAATGCCAATAGATTTCTTTGTGTTGTGTATATTGAATGTTGACTATTGATATGATTAGTCAATTTGATACGTTGCAGTTCAGTAACAGAAAAATCAATCTAAAAACTATCTCAGTTGATGGCAAAATGTCTAACAAAACATTTCTGAACTATGATTCTGCAGGAATATTCAGTGAGGACACGCTGCTTAGGCAAGAGGAAATGGCCTCAAGTTTCCTTGGGGAACTCCAGGGGAGGTTTAGGTGGGATATTAGGAAAAATTCCTTCACCAAAAGGGTGGTCAAGCACTGGGACAGGCTGCCTGGGGACATGGTGGAGTCACCACCCCTGGAGATTTTTTAAAAAACATGTAGATTTGGTGTGCAGGGGCATGGATTAGTGTCCTTGGCAGTGCTGGGTTAACAATTGGCCTTGATGATCTTTTCCAACCTACATGATTCTAATTGAAAACAATTTTGTTGTACTTCTGGAATGGATGGGGGCTGGCTTTGGTGTGATGGCTCGCAGTGGGATTACCCTGCTCGGTACTGATGATAGGTCTTAAATAGAGTAGGTTTATTTTGGAACTTCACGTGTTCCACTTCAGAAAATTAGGCTGAATACTTCTTAATTTTTTTCTAAGACAATTTTATCTACACTACCTCATTTATTCCTACAGCATAGAAATTCCACACCCTGCTTTTTACAAAGCCAGGCCCCATAAATGGAAATAATAGTAATGAAGACTTTTAATGGTTAATCAAGCAAGTGGGTGCAGAGCAGAACCAGACCATTATAGAAAGTTCTTGGAGAGTTTTCCTCCAGCCCTGTGGCAACATCTTGAAAATCCAGAATTTAATTTGTTTGAGGAACAGCCCCCAAAATCACATTTTACTATTTTATCAGGTGTTCTATACAACTGTTCTATTATTTCTCAGTGTTATTCTTCTCATCTAGAACAGGGCTAGAGGTGGGGGTGGGGGGGCTGCATTGCTCTGCAGTTCTTTGCCAGCAAGCGCGTGTGCTGGCAGCTGGGGTGACACACCACAAGCACTGACAAACGCTGTATGCTCTGCCCAGTGAGTCTTGGTGAAGGTATTTGCAACCTCTTTGGGGAGTGCTCCCTCCCCAGTTGAAAATGGTTTGATGTTTTTCTTTTGGCCTGAAAAGACTGGGTCTTTTCCTGCTCTTTAGGGTGTGCAGCTAAAATACACTGAAATTTGTAGAGTTACTAATGAGACTCTGGGATCCCAGCTTTGCACCCTGGGTGTTGGTGACAGTTAGGGGGCTGGGCATGGATGAAGAGAGAATGCAGCAGAGCACACGAATCTCTGTTCCTAGGATGTGTTGGGGAAGAACAGGCATCAGCAAATCCAAAATGTAGAGATCTGTTGTCATCATCCCTCCCCATGTGAGGGGACAGTGCTGCAGAAGACAGAGGCCAGATAGGTAAATTCAGAGACAAATACTTGAGCAGTGCAGAAAATGAGAATGGCTTTTGAATGGGAAAGAGAGGGGGAAACTAAAAGCAGAGCAGAGGTTCTCTGTGGTTTGCTTTGACCTGGCAGCATCTTGCAGATAACACGTGCACTTATCCCTACCACCCCCTTGGCCACGACTGCTTTTCTCATCTCGTGCACGGCTCCAAGACGGGATATGTTATGGTACCCTTCCAGTGCCAGGTACAAATTACTACAGAGAAGATAAGGTTGCAGAATTGTTTTTCTTTCCAGCAACTGCTGTCACTGTTTAATTTTTCCATCTATCAGTTGTGTGGGAAGAGAACATGGTGGTATGTCTTCAACTCTAAATTATTTGAGACTGGGAGATTTTCAGCTGCAGGTTTTCCCTGAGGTAATGAACTTCACTCACTGGAATTAATTACATTCTGATGTTACCAAAAAGGGGGGGAAATGAAAAAAATCTAAGTAACAGACAATACAGTCATGATTAGTAGGTCCAGAAGGAATTAAATATATGAAATATATGTAATAGAAACTTATTATTATGTAGGGAAAACTACTGAAATAGCCAGAGCCCGATCCATTAAATTATATTAGTGGCTGTATTGACACTGAAATGTGACAGCGTCACTTTAATGGTGTCTATTACAGAACAGTGTATCTTTCCAAATATATTCAGTTTATATCCTCCCAAAGTAGAAAGTACTTATTTCTGCTCATAAAATAAATTTTTAGATTAAATATACTGGAAAAGTATATTTTTACCTGAATAAATACTAACTATTCTAGTATTTCTGTCACTGCCATGAATTTAAGCAAGCAAATGGCAAACATTGTCCCGGCCTTCAGGAGATTCTAAATCTATTTCAATAACTATAGTATTTGAGCCAGCTTTACTGCTCACGCATATGAAATGACTTCTTAGGGTCAGCTAAAGTTCATTAGTGAGACATATATGACATTTTAGGAGGGAGAATGTGCTGAACAGTTCTGCCAAAGCAATACATTTAAGGCAAAAGCCCCTATTTTCTTAGGCAATTCCTCTCAAAGTAGTGAATTATTTCACATGGGAAGAAAAAGCCGTTATAATTTTAGCAAAGACCCCAAGCTGGCGCACAGAGAGGTGCCTTGCTGGCAGTGATTCATGTCCCATCTGCTCTGCGCGTGGCGGAGGAGAGCCCAGGGCACCTGGGCACTGCTTGTTGAGAGGAAGGTTTGGCAGCTCTGCCTGCTGCCCGGCAGCTCAGCATCCCTCCAGCACCACTCCCCAGTAAGCAGAATAAACACCGCGCAGAGCAGCAGAACGAGGGAGCTGATGTGATCAGCTGTCCCCAGCACAGTGGAGCTAAACCCAAACTGACTTTCTACGAACAGTATTTTAGAAGCCTTGAGTACTTTGGAAAAGGTTTTAATTTTAATATTAAGGTGATACATGAACTTTCCATACAGGAATTATCAAATCTTAGTCATAACATGAACTCATTAAGTATAAATTAGTATTTGGTCGGTTGATCTCTTAATGTTATCTATGCATTTTTCCTTTGGTCAAATTCCAAGTACAAATGACACTATAAAATCAGCTTGATCCAGACTGACTGTCATTTTTTCCATTAAAAATGGTCATATATTATTTCTCTGTGCCACTAATGTGCAGGAGAGAAGAATTTCCAAAATGAGTTCTTGCACAACTGGGTGCTAATAGTAATATTTTTGCGAGCAGATCCTTCTCTGAGGTAATAATTTTTTTATTTAAACGGATTAAGACGTTATTTTCTGATGTGTTTGGCCATTGTTTTGTTTGAGAAGTGATACTGTGAATATTGGAGAGGAAATTATCACCTAATTTCCCACATTTGGTAACACTTGTCATGGATACATTGTCACAGGCAACTTTGGTTTAAATAGCATAAATTAAAGCGCAGCCTTGCACCTCGCCTCCTGCCCCATGCATATACCCTCTATATGATGCAGCTTTGTGGAAGCCAGCGGGGCAGCCCTGGCGCATGGGGTCCGGGAGGGATGTGGCAGCCCCAGGGAAGTCGGCTGCATGGAAGGGAAAACAGATTGGGGAATTCTGCATCTTGAACTAACGGACAGGAGCTAACCCTGGGCAGCTGAAGAGGTCTTGTTCCCAGTGATCTCATTTGTTTGGGCTGGGTATGTGTTTTTCCAGTTGTGGATTCTTGGGTGGATTTAAGGTAATTAATGTTTGAATTCACTGGATTTCTTTTAAGATATGGGTGAGGTGGCAGCCAGTAGCATTGCACTATCCAGAGACAGCACTTTTACTTTTTATTTATGGATAGAACTCATTACTATTTTAGTAAGCTGTTGGGACTTTTTTCGCTTAGCTGCATTGATGCAACTGTTTCAGGACTTCAGTAAGAAAAGAACAACCCAGGACGTAAAGAATAACCTTTTCTTGTAGTTGAAATCTTTTGGAGTGTGTCTTAATAACTTTTATTCTAATGGATGGCAATTCATGTGTTATATTTCCTCGGGTCTTCATATTTTCTCCAAAACTTGTCTCCAGTAACAGCACGTTTTAGCAAGGCCACCCTGCTTTGTCAAAGGCCTGCATGAGATCTGAGGATAGCTGTTGTCCTTTGGGTTTTATTCTATATGATGAATTACTTCCCTGATTTGTTTGTCCCACTTGGTTGCCTACTGCATGTGAAACCCATTTGGTCAGTGCTTAGAGCTGAGGTAAGGTTGCTGCTTCTCCCAGGGTAAAAGTCTTTGAAAATATTTTCACATGTAGAGGGGGGTTTGGCCCTCCTAAGAACCTAATTTCTTAAAGCTGTGCAAATTTATTATCTGCTATATTATATTATCTATTGCATCCAGTTTTGCCTGAACCATGACTGCAATAGGAGCAGGTTCTGGCTGCGTTCTTTTTTGTTTCTTCGCAGGGATAACCACTCTTCTTTTACAACTTTAAAAACCCCTTGGGATTTTTTGTGTTGACACCAATTCCTTTGGACCATTTTCCTTTGATGCTTTTTCTATGGTCAGGACTACAAACAGATGTTTACTGAGTGTGGAGTGGGAGCAGCTTATACTATGGGGAGGGGGGGAAATAAAAATCCCTTCTTTTCCACTTGTGACTCTTTCTCCCTTGCTTCTAAAGTGCCAGCCGCTATGAGCCTCCTCCACCTGATATTCCAAAACTTCCATGTCCTACCCATGTAGCAGTAAATGTTGGATGGGTTTTCCATTTCTTTGTTCTCATCTCATGGTTTTATATGGTAGTATTTTGTTTGTCATTCCCAGGGTCCCTAGAATCACACTCAGCCTGGTGGCACCAAACTGCTGCGGTTCCACACACACACACGCCCAGAGGAGCTGAGCTGTGGCCAGAGCCTTGCCAAAGCACCACTCGGCTCCTTATGCCACCTGGCTGCAGTTTAAACTTTTCTTCAGTGGCGGCTTCTGAAATTTTAGACTTGCTTTTGCCCATTCGGGATAGTTTTATTCTTTTTAATATCATACTGTCTCACTTGCATCCCATCCCGTTGGCAGAGCGCACTCCTGCCCTCTGAGCTAGCCGTGCTGGCTTCCAGACCACCGGCTTGTGAGACGCCTCACTTAGGGCACGCCTGGCTTTCTCTAATTGTCCCTTCTTAGCAGATATTTAATTAAATGTTTGTCCTCCTGATGGACAGGGGGAGCAAAAATGATGGGGGCCTGAGCAGTTACCATCAAGAAATACACGAATACAGGGTATCACAAGAGCCATAGGTGAACTGTAGAATACTGCTGTACTATATTATATTTGACATTTTACTGCTGTGTCTAATAATGCATTCTTCACATCGTGTGCAACAGTCATGTTGCTTCATTATTTCAAAATCTAGAAGCTTTTGTTTTTCAAACTAAAACCCATGTTTCCAGTTCCTCATTATGATGCTGGTTTAATTGCATTACTGCTCTCATTGTGAGATTGAATATGGCCATTCAGCTAGAAAAATGCTGCTAGAATAATGTAAATGGTCAAGCTATGGTCTTTCCAAGGTATTTAAAATTCTATTGCTGTTCCCATAAGCCACAGACAGTGGATTATTTTTCATGGACAGACAGTACATCCTTCTCTTGGGGGTTTTATGGACAGACTGTATAAAATGATAAGGCAATGAATGGGGCACCTGCCATACTCTATCAGCTGCCTAAATCAGCTATTTCAGACAGGAACTCGATACAGTAGAATATTTTTCAAATAGATTTTCAGGTACAAGGTATAACAAGGAATTTCAAGAGTATTCTTGATCCATTTGCTCCGAGATAGCTTTAAAGACATTTATGTTGCTTCAATAAAGCTTTAGTTAGGATGCTTTCAAACCACCTTCAAAATAATAAAATGATTTTGATACTCTGAGGAGCTAAGAAGAATACCATATTACTATTAGATTTGATGATGGTAGTGTCCAGAAGTCTTAGATATTGTACTGCCTATGGATAAAATATTTGTGAGGAACAAAGGGAGGTTCTTGTTCTAAAGAGCAGTTCAGGGATGGAAAGGAAGAGAAGGTTTTGCATGCAGGAATAAAATCCTTCCCTGTAATTTTATTTTCATGCAAAGTAAGTGCAATGATGAAATATAAATAGTGTGTCATAACATTTTACATGCTAAATTCATGGTATTTATGAACACCACAGTGCTGTTTACCCTAACCTGTAAAATCCTACTGCACACATTCCTGAGCAGCCCGGAGTGCTTGCGATTTATGTTGTCTCTTGTGTTTAATTTTGCAAACTTGGAATGAAAATCCAAAGATTAAATCTCGAAGCCAAATTTCAGAAACAGACTTCCTACCTCAAAGGAAATTGAAATGCAACATGGAGGTGCTATGGAGAGTTCAGCGGCTTTAGTCCAGAGCTGTATTTGCTGGCATGGAAAGCAGTTAAAATTATGATGGTGGGTTCTCTAGCAAAGACTGGCAACGTGCTGTAGAAAACACCCCTGGGAATCCTGGCGTGGCTTCTTGCCCAGTTGGTCCCCATTTTGATGTTTCTTTTCCTGTTGGTAAGATATTTCTAGATTTTCTTCTGAAATAATTTTAAAATTAACTTCATGAGGTGGAGTTACATCGGTTGTTGTTGGGCAGCTCTGGACATCTGTCTGTCCCTTCCCATTTCTGAGCTTTCTGAATCTCTGCAAAAAAACCAAACCACTTGATTGAGATATAAATCTTCTCTAAGACGGCATGGTAGGAATCAGTGTGGCTCAGAAGAGCTTAGATTTTGCACGTACAAATCCCAGTTTGTATTTTCCATTTCTCTATTTCCATCCAATACGTTTAATCCTGATATACTTAGTTAAGTATATCTGCAAGAACTCCTTCATTCTCTTCTAATGAAACAGACCCTTTGCTGATCCCTGACCCAAATGAAAGGGAATTGGACAACTGGCGCTTTGTGCACGAATTGTGACCTTTCAGGAGAGACTCTCGCTCCCTCCTGGAGAAGGCTTTGTGAGGGCTCTGATCTCCGGCAGATGCGAGCTTGAATCACCACATCATTAGACATCCCCAAACCCAACTTGATGCTGTAAAAATATCCCCAAGTTTCTTAACTCACTTTCTGGGAGGTGGTTTAATGATCCAGAAAATCAAGAATATTCACATTTTGTCAATGAAGAGACATTTTAATTTTAAATGTTCATACTTAATTTCCCTTGGAGCCTTTTGTGTCAGCATAGACCTTTTCTCCTGAACACTGTGTGTGGTATAGATGTCCTTTCATCTGTCCTTGTCTTTGGGAGTCTATTTCTGCCATGCCCCGTTTTAGACCTGACGCTCTTAGACAGAAACGCATTATTTCATGCATTAGAGGGCATGCACAACATGAGATTCTGTATAAGCATGCCAAAGAAATTAGAGGCTGTTACCGAATCCCTCTCACTATGAAAAAAGAATGCCAGTGCCCCGGCTTTCAATGAATGTATTTTCCAGCATCACTGAAGGGCATTATTTGGGTCTTCTACAGCGTCACTGTCGTTTGTTGTAAGCCTTTGCCGTACAGTGTAACTCTTGTGTGCTTGAATGGTTGATGCCAGCAATGTAAAAGGTCCTGAGAATTTGTAGAATTTCTTTCTGGACACATGAGCCTCACTCTAAATAATGCTTTATTACATCAACTTGAGCATAAAGCTCTATTAAGAGAGAGGTAGGGTTGTAGAGAGCACTTGCTTAAAACATGCCACAGTGAATCACGCCTGGGCGGGTTTATTTCAGACTGTGCATATTGGTTTATTCTCAAACCGTGGTTCTTCATAGAGGGATTTTTTTTATATATGATTTTGTGTAAGTCTAGACTATATACAGTTAAGTCATTTTTAGCGTAAGTTAGTGTTGTTCCTTTTCCCCCTTAATTAGGATTAAGATAGAACTTGGGTTTGATGTTGTAGCCAGTGTTTTACCCTGCATATGGTCTAGTTTAGTGTGTCCCCTTGTCACTGAGCAGCAAAACCAGTGGGGACAAGCTGTGTTTCCAATTCCCCCAGTGTTTTTTGGTGCAGTGCTGTTGACCCTGTGTAGCATGGATGGATCACTGTCTGTAAGTGAACCCTTGCTGCACTGGCTCTATTGCTCCTTACGTGTGTTTTAAACGTATACTGTCCCCTGCAGTCGCAGGCTGCTGCGCTGTTCTGAGTTCAGGCGCTTGGTATGAACTAGTGCACCCGTTATTGGTTAAATAACAGCTTGTGCCCGAGATAAGTTTAATTTCTGTTGAACTTCATGTAAAAGCATGAAAAGTGCATGAGTCTTTGAGAATTAACCTTGATGTAAATGATTGGGAAATGTAGCTGTATTTTAATAGAAGTATCTGTAACTGCGAAGTAATTTCTAACCACATGGGCAAGATACTCACCTATTCCATATAACCTGCTTGGACATGTGCAAAACACAAACATACTTCTGTTTCCTCCTCCCTTTCTTAGGAGGCTGTCATGTAATCATGGAAAAGGATTAGAGAAATGTGTGTGTTTATAGAAAGAAAATATGGTTTGCATTATGGTTCCTTCTTTCTGCAACTGAAATGCATGTGACCTTCTTGCTGAAATAAGCTCTCACCAGGACTGGTGTGAATAACATTCCCAGACAGTGAAGTGGAAAGGAAAAATAGCATGCCTGAGTTATTTACCTTGTTTTAATGTGAGTTTCATCTTCACTATTATAAACATCATACTCACATCACTTTTGAGCTAAAGAGTTATTGCAGAGTATAATCTGGTGGTATCTTTAACAAATTATTTTAATAGACGATGGTGGCAAACAGAGCTATACAGTCTTCTCCATGTGAAATTCTGGGTCAAGAGTTTTACGTCTCAAATGCCTGGAGCACCTTCTCCTTTCAGCAGTGCATCTTTATAAACTGATCTATTGTGTGGAGAAGGGTTTCACAGATGTACCCAAATCCATGCGAAAGCCATGGTGACAAATGCACCATCTAACGTATGCGGCTCTCCTCGCCCAGTGCCTCAGGCAGCCAGCTCCCAGTGAGCCTCAGTGCAGTCCAGACGTAGAATTTAGCTCAGTGTCCAACTTTAATTCCCTGTTTGATCAAAGATCTACGTTAGTCCTGTCTATTTTCATTCTTTTTTTTCACTCTACATTTTGGTGCAACTGCACGGTAACTTTCTGGTCTGCTGCCCAAGGTCTGGAGGAACGCTGGCAATACAGCATTTAAAGGCTAGTTCTGTGAAATAGGCTAACGCCAGGTTAAATGTTAACTTGCAGAGATGTACCTGTGAAAATTTAGGGCTGATTCAATAGATTAAGTACCATGGGGGAAGAGAACGATGCTGTGCACCAACTTACTCCAATAATTTGGCAAGCCTAAACTGCGAAGGGAGGTAGAACTGAGTGCACAAACAGCAGTGAACAGGAGCACCTCATTCAGCCTCTCTTCAGTAATTTCTTATCGGTTTAAAAGCCAAAAATCTTATAAATTTGAAAAACCACCTAGGTATTTAAGTGAAAGACAGAGCAGGGAGTGTTCTTCTGAAACTGTTCTGAAATAGTGGGAAAAGAGGGAAATGGTTTGTTTGCAGTAGCAGGGTTCCTTCGCTTATACAATTGTGAAGAAGTTATCTATTTGGAAATAATGTAAAGAGTTTATGTTTCATAATTTTTCTTTATTGCGGAAATATTTTATGCAAATATTCAGGGTAGGAAGATGTTGCCAGATGGAAATGCAATAGTTGTGGAATTTTTCCTGGCACTTTTGACAGAATATGTAATACTGAATGGCTTTATGCTAATGCTTTGCGCTGGAATTCATATTTTATAGCTACTTTGAAATGCAAATTAAAAAAGGTTTTGAAATGGAAAACCTTGCCCTCTGAGAAATACAGTAGTATGCAAAGAGGTATTTAGCTACGTTAGCGCCCAAGTATTGCCGTGGCTGGTGTGTAACAGGATGATCTTTACATTACAAAACGTGAACTGGAAATCTTAAAATGCCGCCTGTCCTGCAGGGACTTTCTGCTTTGCCGGGCAAGTGCCATTGAGTCATGCTTTTGAAAAAAGTCATCTCTTTCCAGTGGGGCTGGTGAAATATTAAGGCTCCAAGGGTCATTGTAAATACCATGGAATTAATGTGTCAGGTAGTTAGCAACACCCTGATCATAAAACTGCCTCCACGGGTCTGCTCCCACCAACCCAGCAGATAGGATTGGGATCTCGGACACCGACTAACCTTTCATATAATATCGCAGAGGCAAATGTCAAGATTCCAGAGAATCTAATTTCCTACCAGTTACATCTCCTGTGAGTTACTGCTAAGGTAAAGTTTTATTGATAGCCACAACAGGAAATAACAACTGCAGGAAAGCTAAAAGGCAACAACAGTTTATCCACTCACAGCTCAGTCCTGTTTCCACGCTGCTCCGTTCTCCTCCTCCTCTTGCAAAATACTAATGTGGTCAGGTCTGCTGTAGAGTTTTTTACACCCTAACACAAAAACTTGTCAGATTAACAGGAGTTCATGCAGTGACTGCAATGAGCTCCTATGCAGCCTAGTGGTCCTTAATCCTGCCCAGTTTTTAGGTGCAGATTTACCAGAGCAGCTGAGGGATTTGTAGCCTCTCCAGCAGTCATAGCATCCTGGCTCCTTGCCGCAGCACCGCCACCAGTCCTGGCACTAGAATAAGCTTAAATTCCCAGTGTTTAAAAGAAAATTATTGTAATCTAAAAAGTAGAAATCTACACATAGCACCCAGCAGAGCAGAATGCAAGCCTGAAGGGTGCTGAAGGCGATCCAAGACTTGGGGGTTTTTGCACTGGCATTCAGCCACTGCAATAAACGGCAATTCATAATCTGCCAATATAGTGCCAAATCATGGCTGTATTCTTGGTTTAATTTATAGAACATGTATTTCACTGATGTGTAAGGGGTATTTTACACACTGGAAATATTAATGTTCATTGTGTGCGTTATTTGCTGTTTCAGCATGGCGCAGTCAATTCATTCACCATCAATGAGCGTGCCAAACAAGAGCTGGCAGAAATGAAAGTGTGTAGAAGTGCAAGGAGACATCCTCGTATTGCAATATTCACTCGTATTGCAGCACAGGTTTTCCAACTAGGTCTTGAAAATTGTTTTGCTGGATCTGAAGTTGTGAACTCCACGGGCCAGGCACAGAATTTGTACAGATTTCTTCAAGGTAGAAACACGCTGTGTGAGAAAGTATATTCTGTATCTGATTTTTCTTAATAGTGGAAAAAGCTGAAGTCACGTTTAACTTGGTTCATTGAAAATATTTTTTTTTCTAATGGAAGATAATGAGCATACTCTTTGCCAATGTGCAGATGAGAAGAAGAAAGGAAGCTGGTTCAGGGACTCAACAGCTACCTGCAGCCACAGTACTCACAGTTGCTAAATCCATAGTGGTTGTTTTCCACACTCACAATCTTACAACAAAGTCAGATTTCCGATTAATTTTTAAATAGGTTAGATATCAATGGAAGGAAACACCCACTTGGTCATTTTGACTCATTTTTCATAGAAAAATTGTTATTTTACACATCTGATCAACCTCAGCTAATCAGGAATGACTCATGCTGCATCTAACGCGTTTGAGGTAAATTAGGGATCACCATCTGGCAGAAAGATTCCTTTAAAATGGTTCTCTCTTTTTAATCAAATCGTGCTTTAATTAAAAACAGACGCATCAAGAAGTGTTGTGCGTCAATTATTTTAGTGACAACAATTTCCAGTTTTGGAGGGTCATATGCACCAGGAAAGGACCTCTGCCTTTTCTCTGGGGTGATATTGTGCCAGCTCAGGACAAGCATGCGGGCAGCATCTTACACTTCATCAGCATTATATGTAGTATAATCGGTGACTGTTTGCCAGAACCCGACCTAAACAGAACATTAGGAATATTATTAGTAAGAAATTGTACTTTTCTGTTTTGCAATCTTGATCTCAAGATTGCACGGGGCTAAAAGCAACGGGAATGGATTTCCAGTACTCAAACTGGCTTTTGAAGGGTGTAGCTATGGGGGTGGGGTGGGAAATGTGCTTTGGACACAAATTATGTACAAAATCATTAAGATTGTGCGACATTCATCGCAACCAAATGTGGGTTTTTTTACACATTTCATTAATCATCCACATGCACAGTGGCTGCTGCTGCCCACACAAATAATAACAGTACATGTAAATTAGGCAGAGAGATAAATGTGTGTTCTGGTGTGCACCATTTTCAGAAAATTAATTCTCTTAGATCTGAAGCTTTGCAACAAAGTGCCCTTCTCAGGCTGGCACAGGCTGTTCACCATCAGTTGTAGGGGAAGCACTTCAGTGTGTGCCTCTGTTTTTAAACGTACACTAGAAATATACCCTGTCACTTGTGTGTAAATTATTCTTCAGCAAGCCATAAAAGCTGACCTCATCTCATCCAAATATGACTGGACACGTGTTTTGTGACTGACGCTCCAAGAGGCTCTAGGACACACCAAGGCTCACGGAGCGTTGCCCTCTGAGCTTCGGTAACGGCTCAAGCAGTCAAGCATGCCATCGTTTAGCTCAGTTGGCCAGTTGCTCGTTTCCCAAGCTTGCTGGCTGTGGTCGTCACAGGGTTAATTAATGATGTACAGCTCAAAAGGCAGGCCGAGGCTGATGGGGAAGGGAGGCTGCCCACTTGCTGTCAGGGCAGCATACATTTTTAACGCAAGTGCTTTAAACAGTTACCAGCTTATCTTAACATTTCGTTTGAGAAAGACTAAAATATCCTTAGTTGTGCGGTAACAACCTTATTGATTGTTGGTAGCACCAGAGTCGTGAAATAAAATGAGCTAGATATAGCCTTGAAGCAGATCTTTAACAGCTGGCAGATGGGATTTATTCATTCATAAAATGCGGATTTATAGCATTTGAGGAAAAAAATGTCAGAAAATATGAAAATCCAATTCGTCCATCAAGTATCCTGGTGCAAACAACAGATCTACTGGTGAGAGAGGAATGAGCGTTGTTAAAAGCAAAGCTATTATAGTTTAACATTTATTGCTGTAGCTGGCAAGGTTTGAATGTGGAGTTATATGACTTCAAATGACCCTCAGATCTCCAAGACCTTTCCTGTTCTTGTGTAACTAGTATTTCTTGTTCCCATTTCAGGAGGTAAAAACTAACAAAAACCAGGGATAATTTTAGAAATATTCTCTGTTTGGAAATACTTTCTATTTAATAACTTTGGACTTTCAAACTACCAAGGTATTCAAACACTAAATTTGAAAGTTATTCAACTTACTTCATAATTTCTGTTCTGAAGGCATTTTATCAGTGCTTATAGAAAAGCAATTTTAAAAAAATGTGACCCTGGAATGGAAAGTTCTATGTGGCCTTTCATAGTGAAGATTTTGCAAGACAGAGATGAAGAGTTAACTTTCTTCATCTATGGCTCTTCATACTTGTCCCGTGTCGTCCCCCCCCGGAGCTTTAGGAGCCCAGCCAGCCATACCAGTTAAATCCAAGCTGCTGACTTCAGAAAGGACAGAGAGCAGCGGCCGCTGTGAGGTGAGGCGGGCTGGGGTTGGAGCTCAGACGGTAAGAAAGCCCTATGTTCAGCACCAATTTAATGGTAGCATGGTGGCTGATGCTGGCTGATAATTTGTAATTAAGCCAAACGCTGCTTTTTCATAAAAGATACTGGACCGCTTTTTTCTGTCTTTCATAAAGTTCTGAAACACAGGGCATGAGTCAGTGGCATTGTACGCCACTGAAATCTCTGCAGTTGAGCAGGCTGATGAGATGACTCAGAAAGCAAGAAATGGTTGTATCTGAACAGAGCGAGGCAGAGGCGTTCGCCTTGCCATTTTTCCTCAGGAAAGTGATATTCTGTGTCCTCAGATTGTGCTTTCTGAAGAACTCCGAAATGCGCTTGGCAGGTGCAGGCTTTGGAAACTCAGGAACTGCCTTCGGAGCCCATTTCTCATCCCAACACCTGCCCCTCTCTCCCCGCCTCCCTCAGGGCTCACCTTGTCCTACACCTCTCCATAGGTACGTCTTCCCCCACCTACTTTCAGTTACCAGAAGGTCAGTTTGGTAGCCAAAATTAAAGTATGTAGGAGAAGCAGAAATTGATGGTTGCATGGACTTCAGGAAGGCTCAATCTTCCTCTACTCAAATATGCTCACTATATGAAGATTTTAACCTTTTCTTTAGCTTCTGCCCACAGAATATTTCTCCATTTTCATTGTGATTGATTATTTTGAAGTGGAAAGGTATTGTCTTTAGTACATAAGCACTAAAAATAGTATGTGAAAAAACCAAATCATCTGCTTGTGTTGCCCTTTCAGTGGAAAGCTGAAATGTGTTCTGTAAATTGCTTGGAAAATTGCAAATCATGAAAACCTTTATAAAAGTTAGATTAATGGAAATAGCACACAAGCAGATGAGGTTTGAGTAATTCAGATAATAAAAAAATATCTCCTTATAGGCCAGACAGCAGCAGCCAGGAGCATCCAGTCCCCATCTGCTCCCTCGCTGCTGCCCGCCGGCTCCCGCGCAGCCCTGGCAGGGGGATGCTGTGGGGTCCGGGTCTCTAAATGGGCTCCCAGAGGTGATCCCCAGCCAGCATCTCCCTGGCTCCATAATCCAGTGATCCTTCAGAGAAACCTGACTCTTCCCAACAACTAATAGCTAAACTTCCTACACTTAAGTAGCTAAATTAAATGATGTGAAAGCCTTGCTCAGTGCAGCTTGGTGGCTAGGACAAAGAAACCAGAATTGGAAATCAGTGCTTATTAAATATTTCCCATGCACAGTAAATCTAAAAAGGCTGAATTTGGAAAACCAGCTGGTTTAGGGGATCAGCAGAGTGGTGTGGAGATGGAGAAGGTGCAGTGAACCTCTTCTGATCCCAGCCAAGAAGCCTAGAAAAATGTTTCCACAGTGATACTAAAATCTTAATAACCTGTCAAACGTGCTGCTCAGAAGACATTTGGAATGAAAAATAGCTCCAAGATTTCCAGCTGAACAATGCAGAGTTCATTATACATCCATCAAAAGCCAAAGTGAAAGTTAATTTACCTCAAGTCATGCTGCTGCTGAAAGCCAGAGCCTACTTTTT